>NC_073392.1:1152500-1515000 GCF_028641065.1 Leucoraja erinaceus | reverse complement strand
GTTGCGGTGTTGGCCAGCAGTGGGTTGCGGTGTTGCCCAGCGGGTGTTGTCCAGCGGTGTTGTCCAGCGGTGTTGTCCAGCGGTGTTGTCCAGCGGTGTTGTCCAGCGGTGTTGTCCAGCGGTGTTGTCCAGTGGGTTGCGGTGTTGTCCAGCGGTGTTGTCCAGTGGGTTGCGGTGTTGTCCAGCGGTGTTGCACAGTGGGTTGCGGTGTTGCACAGCGGGTTGCGGGGTTTCCCAGCGGTGTTGCCCAGCGGGTTGCGTTACATTGCTGAGGGAGAAGCTTCAGGGGAGATTTAGCCAAGTGACGTTGTCACATTTATCTCTGCTACATTGTACTGACGTTAGAAACTCCGCAGGCAACTCTCTCACGAACAAATCATGGGACACGCGTGACCTAATGATAGGACACACGTGAGCAAATGACCGGACACACATGATCAATTCATGGGACATGTGTGAACAAATCACCTACAAACCTGCACGTCTTTGGAGTGTGAGAGGAAACCGGAGCACCCGGATAAAACCCACGCAGGTCACGGGGAGAACGTACAAACTCCGTACAGACAGCACCCGTAGTCAGGATGAAACCCGGGTCTCTGGCGCTGTGAGGCAGCAACTCTACCGCTGCACCACCGTGCTGTCCCATCTCTGTTCCCTCTGCCTTCCCTCCTCTCTGCAACTTAAAACACTCTTGTTTTCTCACTCCTCCACTCTGAGAAAGATTATTAACCGGAAGCATTGCCTCTATTGTTCTTCCCACGGATGCTGACTGACTCACTGAGTCTTTCCACCTCCTCCTATTGGAAATGTTGTTCATTGGTTTCCCCTGACAGTTTTACAGCCAATTATTTCATCAGAATAACTTAACGGAATGAAGTCTTAATTTCACCTTGACACAGACATAAATATCAAGGCATCCTTTTATGGAGTTACTTGATTTATGATAGAATTTGTTATCTTTTCACATCTAAATATGTAAAACACATTCAAATCTACGAGCAGCGATTCAGGAACATTGATTGCTAATGCCTTTTCGATGAAATATGTGGGCATACATAGTTATTAATATCTGGCCTTATGCTTATTTTTATATTGCAACAGCTAACACTTTAACGCAGAAATTATGATTGCACGCACATGTAAATATATTTAAAATATTTTTAATACTGGGTTATATGCATAATTCCCCAATTAAAAATCTATATAATATATTGATATGAATGAAAAATGAAATTAATTATCATTAATTCTGTTTAAATATTTGGAAGGGATATGGGGAGAAAGCAGGAAACTGGGGGAAGGATTCTGGATGATCAGCCTTGATCATATTGAATGGAGGTGCTGGCTTAAAGGGCCGAATGGCCTACTTTTGCACCTAGTTTCTATGTTTATATATTTCTAAATGAGAACAGAACCAAGAAGCATTCTGCAGAAATCTACAGGATAGTCGAGGTTTTAATGTTAACTTGCTCTGCCCTTAACCTATGATGAGCGTTTGTCGGCACTGGGTCTGTACTCACTTAGAAGACTGAGGGGGGACCTCATTTAAACGTACAGAATAGTGAAAGGCTTGGATCGAGTGGATGTGGAGAGGATGTTTCCACTAGTAGGAGAGTCTAGGATTAGAGGTCATAGCCTCAGAATTAAAGGACGTTCCTTTCGGAAGGAATTATTTTAGTCAGAGGGTGGTGAATCTGTGGACTTCTTTCCACAGAAGACTGTTGAGGCCAATCAATGGATATTTTTAAGGCAGATATCGATAGATTCTTGATTAGTACGTGTGTCAGGGGTTATGGGGAGAAGGCAGGAGAATGGGGTTAGGAGGGAGAGATAGATCAGCCATGATTGAATGGCAGAGTAGACTTGATGGGCCGAATGGCCTAATTCTGCTCCTATCACTTATGACCTTATGATGTTCAGGTTGACTGTTGAATATCCCTCAGGCAAGGTAATAGAAACTGGGGGATTCAGGTCATGGTATTTGCTTTTCATCCTGGGCTACATGATAAGGGAATAGCGTTTAGAGCAAGGGGAAGCAAATGAAGTCCAATCAAAGATAGTCCATAACTTTACTGGCTTTACCTTGCACTAAACGTTATTCCCTTGTCATGTATCTACACACTGTAAACGACTCGATTGTAATCATGGATTGTATTCCCGCTGACAGATTAGCACACAACAAACGTTGTGACAATAAACTCAACTGAAATTTGGGTTTAGTTTAGTTTAGTTTAGAGATCCAGCGCAGACACCGGCTGTCTTACCCATGAGTCCACACTGACCAGCAATCCCTGCACACTAACGCTATCCTGCACACACTAGGGGCAATTTACATTTATACTGAGCCAATTAACCTACAAACCTGTACATCTTTGGAGTGTGGGAGGAAACCAAAGATCTCGGAGAAAACCCACGCAGGTCACGGGGAGAACATGCAAACTCCGTACAGACAATTGACGTGGGCAGGATGGAACCCTGGTCTCTGGCACGGTGAGGCAGCAACTCTACTGCTGAGCTGTACACACAGGTGGAAAATGATACATATATTACTGTGACTTTACTCCCAGTCTACAAGTGAATGTTATGGTGACAACGTTTGGGAGTGGATCAGAAACCTGAGACTGTAAATACTGAATTTAGTGGAAAGAGAATTATTAATGTTGTAAAACAAGGCCCTTTACACAAAACTCCACTGGATGAGTTTGCACCTTAAAGGATGCACACCTTATAAATCTGTGTGTAGACATGGCCCAACAAACAGATTTATATCAGGTGCTGAAGAACAGATCTTAGATAGACACAAAGTGCTGGAGTAACTCAGTGGGACAAGCAGCATCTCCAGAGAGAAGGAATGGCTGAAGTGTCTGTCTGGTGTAAACCAGCATCTGCAGTTCCTTCCTGCACAGATCTTACTTCTTGGATTTTGGAGTGACACTGATTTTACTGGTTCAAAGTTTTGATCTTTCTGTCAGTGAAGATGCGGAAACAGGGAAATCTGGGTAATTGTAGACAGACTTGTCGACCATCGGAGTCAGAATAAAACACTGCATCGTTCCCTGCAAGTTCCATTGTCGATATGGGTTACTATAGATGATACATTACACACAGATAGACACAAAATGCTGGAGTAACTCAGTGGGACAGGGAGGGGAGAAGGAATGGGTGACCTTGCATGTCGAGACCCTTCTTGATTCGGGATGCATGCACTGTGCTATACACACACGGAATCATTATAGCGTGGGTCTCTGGCTTTGGTTTAAACCAGCATCTGCAGTTCCTTCCTACACACTGATATATTATAGACATAGGTTTACATTATAGACACGGGTCACTCACGTTTGGCACAGTGGACTATAGGATTACCATGGTAAAAGCAAACCTTGGTCACGAGTTTTGAGGCGAGATTTAGGCTGGAAATCGATTCCGTTCTTTCATCAAATGATCCCGGGTCAGTCAACGTCTAGAAGAATGATGTAAGCAGACAGCATGGGAACCGTTGAGAGGCTCCCTTCAGGATGGTGGCTAATGGAGTTCCTAGACCATGCAGCAAGATACTCCACCTTCCCAATGCCTTTCAAGTCTACCCCAACCTGACTGCTCTCGCAGATTTGAAACGGACGGATTGGAAGCATTATAGCATGAAAGACGCTCTATTTAAAATTCGGCGGGCCATGATTTTGTGGAGATCCTTATAATTCTTGAGAGCTGTCTCAACCTTTTCTCCAAAGAGCTGTTTTCAATTAAACTGCATCTCTGAAAACTTCACTTTGAACTTTGTGTCCATCACATCCCTGACCCCCGGTGCAAGATACCCAAAGTATTATAGACATGCAATATACCCTGTTGTACAGTGAGGTGAAAGGAAAGTGGGTGACAGAGAGAGAAGATAATAACACAAAATGCTGGAGTAACTCAGCGGGACAGGCAGCATCTCTGGAGAGAAGGAATGGGGGACCTTTTGGTCGCGACCCTTCTTCAGATCAGTTAGTGAAAAATAAATGAGATATGGACGGTGATGTGGAGAGATAAAGAATAATGAATGAAAGATTTGAAAAAATGTACGGATGATAAAGGAAACAGGCCATTGTTAGCTGTTTGTTGGTGAAAACGAGAAGCTGGTGTGACTTGGGTGTGGGAGGGATAGAGAGAGAGGGAATGCCGGGGCTACCTGAAGTGAGAGAAATCAATATTCATACCACTGGGCTGTAAGCTGCCCAAGCGAAGATAATAACATGATGGAATAATGTTGAGTGGGAGAAACATCATTTGCATCACACATCCATCTACTGGGCCAAACATCCTGATTCAATGCAGGAAATATGTGTGTAATCATTTATAGATTGTCTTGCCCTGGTGATGTAACACCTCTTGGATGCCTGATGCCCATAAGCCATATGTTATCTTGCAGTAACACCTGGAAATAGACACAAAATGCTGGAGTAACTCAGCGGGACAGGCAGCATCTCTGGAGAGAAGGGATGGGTGACGTTTCGGGTCAAGACCCTTCTTTGGACCTTCTCGACCTGAAACGTCACCCGTTCCTTCTCTTCAGAGATGCTGCCTGTCCCACTGAGTTACTCCAGCATTTTGTGTCTGTCATCAGTATGAACCAGCATCTGCAGTTCCTTCCTACACGTAACGTCTGGAATATTGTCTTTTGGAGGGGGTATTAGGAGAAACTAGCAGCTACAAAGCTGCACAGTGGCGCAGCGGGTAGAACCACTGCCTCACAGCACCAGAGACACGGGTTCGGTCCTGACCTCGGGTATTGTCTGTGTGGAGTTTACACTCTCCCGGGTGCTCCTGTTTCCTCCCACATCCTAAAGACGTGCGCGTTTGTAGGCTAATTGACACCTTGTAAATTTCCCCAAGTGTGCAGGGGGTGGATGAGAAAGTGGGATAACGTAGTACTATTGTGAAGAGTGATCGACAGTCAGCATGGACTTGGTGGGCCGAAGGGCCTGCTGCCTGCCCTATCATTCAATCAATCAATGCAAGGTAAAACGGGTCTTTTTGCAATTCTGTTTCAAAAGAAATGCCAACTAATTGTACCGTTCTGGTTGGCAACCTGAAACATCATGAGGAAGGATAAAGAAACATGGTGACGTAATCCTCCTGAATAGAATAATGATTGCTTCACCACTTGTTTGTTTTAGCTAGGGAACCCTAAATTAATTTGTCCTCCTTAAATCCCCGGTGTGTTGATTCAGGAAATCAGGCAGTCCTAAGGCAGAGTTAGATCTACAGCAGAGTGTTATTGGTGGATACTGGAGAAAGGAAATGTGTTGGCTCTGGTCCTGACAACATGGGCTGCATCTACTGGCCTGGAACTCTGTTAATCTGCCATCTTCATCCAGATTCAATATGACTAGTTGCCCAAAAATGCACCAAAGATTGCCAATAGTATTATCATACTCAGATCTAAGTCAAATTGTTTAGTTTAGTTTAGTTTAGTTTAGAGACACAGCATGGAAACAGGCCCTTCGGCCCACCGAGTCCGCACCGACCAGTGACCCCAGCACATTAACACTATCCTACACACATTAGGGACAATTTTACATTTACACCAAGCCAAGTAACCCTCAAACCTGTACACAATTTGGAGTGTGGGAGGAAACTGAAGATCCCAGAGAAAACCCACGCGGTCATGGGGAGAACGTACAAACTCCGTACAGACAGCACCCGTAGTCAGGATGGAATTGTTTTCTCTAGAACACTGGAGGTTGAGGAGTGTTCTAGAGAAAACAATGCAGATCTATCCTTGTAGCTAATACCCTGTGATCCAGGCAGCATCCCAGGAAACCTCGTCTGCACCCTCCCCAAGGCCTCCACATCCTTCCTGTAATGGGGTGACCAGAACTACACACAATGCTCCAAATGTGGCCTGACCAAAGTCCTATAAAAACTGCATTGCGACGTCCTGACTTTTGTACTCAATGCCCCGAGTGATGATGGCAAGCGAACCGTACAGTGTGGAAATGCTCAGTCTTGGACTTTAGTTTAGATTAGTATAGTTTAGAGATACTGTACAGCACGGAATCAGGCTCTTCAGCCCACCAAGTCCACACTGATCAGCGATCCCCGTACATTAACACTATCCTACACACACGAGGGACAATTTACATTTACCAAGCCAATTAATCTACAAACCTGTATGTCTTTGTAGTGTGGGAGGAAACCGCAGATCTCGGAGAAAACCCACGCGGTCACGGGGAGAACGTGCAAACTCCGCACAGGCAGCACCTGTAGTCGGGATGGAACCCGGGTCTCTGGCGCTGTAAGGCAGCGACTTGACCGTTGCACCACCGTGGCCGTCCGTCGACTGCTGAACAGTAAGTGCAGCTTGTTTGTGGCCGTAATGAGTCATCGTGAAACGAGACATAGAAATAACTAATTGTTTTTGAACCACGATGCAAGTAGTTGTTGCAATTCCTTCGACGGGCCAGATCAGATGGAATGAGTTTGCGCGTTTGCTCGAGAGTTCTATCATGAATGGCATTGGAGTTGCGTGTGATGGCAATGTGAGTGTGTCCATTAAATCAGTTCCTCGCTGAGCTCTGCATCTCCCTCCTGCTTCCACCGCTCGAGATGCTTTCACTGAGATATGTTTGAAATGCCGGAGCAATGTGGAGCGTCTGTGCAGTCATGCTGCATTACAGGCTCTGGTGGCAAGCCCTGTATAGTTTGCAAACCCTTGGAGGCACGGACTGCTCTCTTTGATCAACCATCTCCTGTCAGGCTAAAATGCATGTCCAATTTTAGGGGCTTCAATCCAAAACTTTTCATCTCCAGAAAATAATATATTTGATGTCAGTCAGCCAAAATAAAGTAAGATGCTGGTGCAGATTTTTTTTTTAGTAAAAGATAAAAAGCCTTGTGATATCCGGGCTGGTGCTGGTGTATTGAGAAGCAGCAGCAGTGTTGACGTGCAGGAGCCCATTGTGAGATGGCCCTCGTTGGCACAAGAGCACCCGCTGCCACGGGAGATTTGATGCTGCACGCCTGCAGTAACCAACGCAAGGGAGCGTGTTTATAGCTGCAACAAAGCTATAGAGGTCGGTGGCAACGTTAATAATAATAATGGATGGGATTTATATAACACCTTTCTAGATACTCAAGGCACTTTACATCGCATTATTCATTCACTCCTCAGTCACACTCGGTGGTGGTGAGCTACTTCTGTAGCCACAGCTGCCCTGGGGCAGACTGACCACGGGAAGCGTGGCTGCTAATCTGCGCCTACAGCCCCTCCGACCACCACCAGTCATTCACACACATTCACACACAGGCAAAGGTGGGTGAAGTGTCTTGCCCAAGGACACAACGACAGTATGCACTCCAGGCGGGATTCGAACCGGCTACCTTCCGGTCGCCAGCCGAACACTTAACCCAATGCACCACATGTCGACCTGAACGTTGCAGGAAGATGGTACATTACACCCAGAGAGCAGATCTCAACTACTCTCTACCTCATTGGTGACCCTCAGACTAGCTTTGATCGCACTTTAAGACACAGAAAGCTGGAGTAACTCAGCAGGATAGGCAGCATCTCCAGAGAGAAGGAATGGGTGATGTTTCGGGTCAAGACCCTTCTAGAATCCGAAAAGTCACCCATTCCTTCTCTCCAGAGATGCTGTTACTCCAGCATTTTGTGTCTATCTTTGGTTTAAACCAGCATCTGCAGTTCCTTCCTACACATTTGATCGGACGTTACTGACTATCTTGCACTAAACGTTATTCCCTTACCATTTATCATCTATACACTGCAAATGGCTCGATTGTAATCATGTATTGTCTTTCCGCTGACTGGATAGCACGCAACAAAAAGTTTTTCACAGTACCTCGGTACACGTGACAATAAACTCAACTGAATTACAGTACAGGAACAGGCACTTCGGCCCACAATATCTGTGCCGAACATGATGCCAAGCCTATATCTTGTCAAACTTCACATAATCCTTATCCATCCTTTCCCTGTACTTCCATGTGTCTATCCACAATCCTCTTAAATGCCACTATTGTATCTGGCTCCACCACCATCTCTAGCAACGCATCCCAGTCACCCACCACCCTCAGTGTAACATCAAACCTGTCCCACACATCTCCTTTACATCTTGCTCCTCTCACCTTAAAGCTATGCCCTCTATTATTTGATTCATCCATCCTGGGAACAAGGTTCTGACTGTCTACTCTATCTATACCTCTTCCCACACTCTCTCATTCCAGAGAAAACAATCCAAATCTGTGCAACCCCTCCTCATAGCTAAGACCCTCCAATCCCGGCAACCTTCTGGTGAACCTCTTGTGCTCCCTCTCTGCATCCTCCCTGCAATGGGGGTGTCCAGAACAGTGGTCAATATCCTTGCTCCTTGGCTCAACGTATATTCCACACTCTGCTTCACAATGACGTTCTTCACAACAAACGGCAGAAAACCAGAAGAGGAAATGGCCCATCCATTAAATAAATCTGCAGAAGAGTCCCGACATGAAATGTCATCTGTCCATTGCTTCCGCAGATGCTGCCTGACCTGCTGGGCTCCTCCAGCACTTTGTGTTTTGTTGATGAAAAGACCCAGCCATTGAAGAAGTGCAGAGTCCAATGGGAAGGATGCAAGGCCAATGTTGAGGGAGGTATCTACTTCTTCCCATTACACACAGTGTTTCCAGTCAGTGGGAATATACAGAGCATTAAAATGCCCTATTGGTCAAAGACTAGTGTCAACCACAGTGAAGATAGCCATCTTGATAGATTCCACCGACATAATGTCTGGCCTGTTCTGTGATGCAGGAGCAGACCCCTCCCCCATCTGCCGACAAGTTCACCACCGTCACTGCCCACACTATCACCATGGGGGGAGGAGCGTGGCAGCAACTCAAATGCAGGGGTGGCTCCAGTTTAGTGCAGTCTACTCTAGAGATAGTGCGGAAACAGGCCCTTCGGGCTACCGTGTCCGTGCCGACCAGCGATCCCCGCACGCTAACACTGTCCTACACACAATAGGGACAATTTACAATTAAACCTGTACATCTTAGTGTGAGAGGAAACTGGAGCATGAAACTGAGGACCTGTTCTGGTGCTGTGCTGTTCCATGTTCTCGGTTCTATGTTCTAATGTTCCAACTGATTGATCACTCCAGGTTGATGGTGTCGAACCGCAGAAACAAAGTTAACAAACGTGGAGACTGATTTAGTCCCAATTGTCTGAAGCTATTTCACACTGGGACGAGCAGCTATCATTGTGTGCTTTATTTCATTGAGGCATGTCTTCTGGTGGCTATTTCAAGAAGAGCCTGAAGGTCACAAAGAGCAGGAATGAACTGCAGATGCTGGTTTAAACCAAAGATAGACACAAAATGCTGGAGTAACTCAGCGGGACAGGCAACATCTCTGGAGAGAAGGTGTGGGTGATGTTTCGTGTCGAGACTGATTAATCTGTAGAAGGGTCTCGACCTGAGACATCCCCCATTCCTTCTCTCTAGAGATGCTGCCTGTCTATCCCGCTGAGTTACTCCAGCATTTTGTGTCTATGAAGATCACAAATGTCTCCACTGCTTGACCAGTGGGAGGCGCTGGATCTGTTCCCATGCAAACGCATGGGTGCTAAGTAGCCATTGAATGAAACACTTGAAAACAAAACAGTGTTTATATTTTGTGAAATGTTTGCTTTGAGATGAGAGTGTTTAAAAATTCTCCCAGTTTACTATTTTGCCAGCTGCACAACAATTGCAAACTAGATGCAATAATTACTATAATGTAAAATCCACAATCATATCATGAATAAATATTACTTCATTGGCATATTTGCAATTTCATTATGAAATATTGACCCGTTTATGTCATTTTCAATAAATACTCCTTAGTAATAGTGTTGAGTATATACTTCAAAGGATAAAAGATCAGTGATGCTACACGAAATATAACGGAAATAACCAGATTACTCGATCATTATTTGTGTGGTCACGGTAGCACAGCAGTAGAGTTGTTGCCTTCCAGCGAGACCCGGCTTCGATCCCGACTACAGGTGCTGTCTGTGTGGAGTTTGTACGTTCTCCCCGTGATCTGGGTGGGTTTTCTCTGAGATCTTCGGTTTCCTCCCACACTCCAAAAACGTACAGGTTTGCAGGTTAATTGGCTTGGTAAATGTAAAAATTGTCCCTAGTGTGTGTAGGATAGTGTTAATGTGTGGGGGTCGCTGGTCGGCACGGACTTGGTGGGCCGAAGGGCCTGTTTCCACGATGTATCTCTAAACTAAACTAAACTAAATTATCTTCTGATATATTTTTGGATTGATTTAAAATTCATCGCATTTCCCAAATAATGATTGGGATTCCATTTGTTCCTTGGTCACTCGCACGCCTTGCTCACGCAGCTAATCACACAGAAATATCAGTACGATATTTCTACACAAGCTGTTCTTTACTGGGTCTAGTGAGGGCTACTCTGCCTCTATTCCATCCACCATCACCATCACCTGAGGTGGGGCCACATGGAGCGAATTTGTTGAGATGTTCTGACAGCTACATTCCACCACTGGTCCTGCAGTAGGTTGGGGAGAGGGTCAGACCCAGGGCATATCTACAGTTGCCTGGTGGTCTTGGCAAACTTGGAGCAGTATTTAATATCCAGTAGAAAGCTAATAAGTAAAATCACTGGACCCTAAGGGTAACTAAAGTATTACGGGAGGAATTTCTTTTATATTCTTAAAATAAATAAAAGACCTACAGAATTAATCTGCCATTTGAAGCGCACTTATATGAAATCCACAATGCTTGAGGAAATATTTTGTTCTCTTTGATCCATGAGACGGGCACGCTATTAGTCACTGTCTTTGTGGTTAAAGAGGTAAAGCTCAGGCTACAGGAAAAGGGAAAGATTTGTAGATTCGAGGGACCTACAGGTGATGGAAGCTTCAGCACAATACAAAGTGCTGGAGTAACTCAGCGGGTCAGGCAGCATCTGTGGAGAACATGGATAGGTGACGTTTCACGGAGTGCTGGAGTAACTCAGTAGGTCAGGCAGCATCTGTGGAGAACATGGATAGGTGATGTTTCACGGAGTGCTGGAGTAACTCAGTAGGTCAGGCAGCATCTGTGGAGAACAGAGCTCGGTTACGCAACTTGGACGGCATGGACAAATTGGGCCAAAGGGTCTGTTTCCGTGCTGCAGAGCTACATGAGTCCATGGCATTATAATCAGTGTCCTCACATTGCCATTGGTGAGAAAGTAGGAAAATACAGCACAGGACCTTCAGCCCACAATGACTGTGCTGAACATGATGCCAAGACCATGACGTATCTATCTGTACATATGCATGCATATCTATGTGCCTATCCAAAAGCCTCTTAACTATCTATCACCTCTATCACCACCCCGGCCAGCACGTTCCAGGCACCCACCACCCTCTGTGTAAAAAAATATTCTCCTTTAAACTTTGCCTCGTTCACCTTAAAGCTCTGTCCTGTAGTTAAACATTTTTCACACAGAGAGTAGTGAATCTCTGGAACTCTCTGCCACAGAAGGTAGTTGAGGCCAGTTCATTGGCTATATTTAAGAGGAAGTTAGATGTGGCCCTTGTGGCGAAAGGGATCAGGGGGTATGGAGAGAAGGCAGGTACGGGATACTGAGTTGGATGATCAGCCATGATCATATTGAACGGCGGTGCAGGCTCGAAGGGCCAAATAGCCTGCTCCTGCACCTAATTTCTATGTTTCTATATTTCTATGTGGAGGTGTGAGGAGCATAGGCTTTAATTTGCCCAACAAACACAACAGTGAAGCTTGCTGAATCATTTATTTTGGGTCTCACCGTCTGGTGGAAGATTGAGGTGATGGAAGGTCTCAACCATTAAGTGTTTTGCCCAAAAGTGAAGAAAATCTGACCTTCCCCGACCTCTCTAATTGTGGAGCCAGCAACAAACTGCAGCCGATGCTTCGTACCTGCCTTATCAACCAGTTATCACTGAGCTGCAGGAGTAAGCTTTTACATCAGAATGATAGACACAAAACGCTGGAGTAACTCAGAGGGACAGGCAGCATCTCTGGAGAAAAGGAATGGGTGACGTTTTGGGTTGAGACCCTTCTTCAGACTAAGAGTCAGGGGCGAGGGAGACACAGAGATATGGACGGGTAAGGTGTGAAAATGAGAGATCAAAGGGGACGAGGTTCGAGGAAAATGTAGAATCGATCATTGTTAGCTAGGGGAAGTTGACAACGAAGTGTACAATGATAAAATGTAATCAGGTGGTCAGTCAGACTGGTGGGAGAACTATGATGGGGGAGGGATGGAGACAGATGGAAAGCAAGAGTTACTTTAAGTCAATATTTTTACAATGGACAGCTAAATGACAGTTTTGGATAAGTGAGCTCAGCATCCAACATTAGAATTGGAACCTTTACAGCTGGCCTTTTGAATGTGCGATTCAGGGTGATGGCCTTTGCTGACAGGACATGAGAAGATGGTACTGCATCTTTCTAAATGCCTGCAGCTTAGTTGTGGTAAAGACTCCATTCTGCAATGCCAGAATTTTGATCCAGTTTCTTTGACCGGGTGGCACCGCGGTAGAGCTGCTGTATTCCAGCGCCAGTGACCCGGGTAGGATCCTGACCATGCGTGCTGTCTGTGCGGAGTTTGCACGTTCTCCCCATAGGTTTCCTTCGGGTGCTCCGGTTTCAATCCCACACTCCAAAGATGTACAGGTTTGTAGGTTAATTGGCTTGGTATAGATGTAAATTGTCCCTAGTGTGTGTAGGATAGTATTAGTGTGTCGGCACGGACTTGGTGGGATGAAGGGTCTGTTTCCGTGCTGTATCTCTAAACTAAACTAAACATAGAGCATAGACTTCAGCCCACCGTGTCAGCCCATCTTGACTATGATGCTAATTTAAACTAATCCCATCCGTCTACACGACTCATATCCCTCTGAAGATAGACACACAAAATGCTGGAGTAACTCAGCGGGACAGGCAGCATCTCTGGAGAGAAAGAATGGGTGACGTTTTGGGTCGAGACCCTTCTTCCTATCTTTCTGTTCCCTGCATGCTTATATGCCAGACTACAAACCTGTTAAACGTTGCTACTGTATCTCCTTCCACCACCTACCCTGGCAGCATGCTCCAGTGTAAATCTTGTAAATCTCCTTTACACTTTCCCTCTCAGCTTAAACCCTTAATGCCCTTTAGTTTTTGACGCCTCCAGTCTGCGAAAGATAGCTCTTCGTCAGGCATTCCAGGAAAGAAACCAGTTTAGATTTCTCGTCCAAAGCGTTAACTGCTATTTCCTTCCGCAGATGCTGCTTGAGAGGTTGAGTTCTTCCAGCATTTGTAGTTTTTTGTTTCAAGTTCCATCATCTTGAGTTTTACTTGATTTCCATTTTTCTTCACCCATTCAAGAGGACAATCTTAAATATTCTTCAAACTAAACCTCCTTTCACATGACTGTATCGCAGAGTGTGTGGTTCTATGTTTCACGATACAGGTGACTCCAAGTGTAATACAACGGAAATGTCCAATCATAAACCAATCATCATGTTGAAATGTTTCCATGTGTATTCAGTAACATCGACAAGACGGCACGGTGGCGCAGCGGTAGCGTTACCGTTTTGCAGCGCTTACAGAGCCAGGGACCCGAGTTCGATCCTGACTACAGGTGCTGTCTGTACACAGTTTGTACGTTCTCCCCGTGACCTGCCTGGGTTTTCTCTGGGTGCTCCAGTTTCCTCCCACACTCCAAAGATGTGCAGTTTTGTGGGCTAATTGGCTTGGAATAAATGTTAAAACATTGTCACTAATGTGTGTAGGATGATGTAGGCGTGGACTCGATGGGCTGAAGAGCCTGTTTCTGTGCTGTATCTCTAATAATATAAACTAAACTAAACATGACTTACTATTGGCACTAACATTTATTGACTTCATTATGGAAGGTTCTGTTGCCATTTCCCAATTAGCTTCAGAATGAACAAGTGATGGTTATAATAAATGACAAAGTCATCAGCTCAATACTGCAGTGAATAATCTACTGAGGAACAGCATGTGGAAAAGAAAAGATTACCCAGTTAGCATGAACTTGGCACAAACACACGTTCTTGGTGTGCAATTAATAATCATATACGGTGACCTTCACTGCAAAAAGAATCTAATCTATGCTTGAAACTTTGACAAGTTCATGCTGGTATCATGATGATGGCATCTGCTCAGCCACTGCTCTGCTGGCTGGTGGGCCATGGAAAGTTCCCATTACCCAGAGGGAATGTACAGTTATTGAAAATCCCTCAAGGTCACGAGCAGAGGGGAGGTTCTAATTCCAATAACTCAGCGTACAAATTCATAAATATATTGTGGTATCAATCCATCCTCATAACTGTCTCTTCCCAGTGGTAGGAGCTGGGGATTGAGTAACAGTAGGAGGTGACTCCTCTCCCACCTGTCAGTGCGGGCTGGGGAAAGCACCATTATGCCTGGAAGTCCGTGCATGGCATTTGGGCCATTTCTCATAGACGTAGTCAAGCACCGACATAAATCACTGCGCTAGGAGCTCGCTCTGGGTTCCGCAGATTCACATGCTCTCTCCCCGAGAGAAACAGCGGATTTAGAATCTGTCAGAGGCTTTAAAGTTGATTCTCAGGATTAATGGCATTATTTTAGATGTACTTCATACAAACTGCCAAGTCAGTAAAATTCATGTAAGAATGCAAGATCAAGGCACAGCTAAACGTTTCACCATGCACAATCATAAGATCATAAGATTATAAGTGATAGGAGCAGAATTAGGCCATTCGGCCCATCAAGTCTACTCCGCCATTCAATCATGGCTGATCTATCTAACCCCATTCTCCTGCCTTCTCCCCATAACACCTGACTCCCATACTGATCAAGAATCTATCTATCTCTGCCTTAAAAATACCCACTGACTTGGCCTCCACAGCCTTCTGTGGTAAAGAATTCCACAGATTCTCCACCCTCTGACTAATGAAATGTCTCCTCATCTCCTTCCTAAAGTAACCTCCTTTAATTCTGAGGCTGTGACCTCTAGTCCTAGACTCTCCCACTAGTGGACACATCCTCTCCACATCCCCTCTATCCAGGCCAAAAGGTCAGCAGTTATTTGTGATCGCCTGTAAATGCTATAAAATGTCAATGTAATGATCTATAAATGGTTCAATGTATAAAATGTTTCATTGTGTACAACCAGATGATTGTAAATCTAGCTCTGAGTGAGTTATTGATCATAAAATGTAAATCTAATTCAATTTTCAAATAGGCAAACGACACCACCATTGTGGGCCGTATATCAGATAATGATGAGACGGAGGTACACAAAAAAGCTGGAGAAACTCAGCGGGTGCAGCAGCATCTATGGAGCGAAGGGAATAGGCAACGTTTCGGGCCAAAACCCTTCTTCAGGTCTGATACCTCCAATTTTCCAGCATCTGCAGTTCCTTCTTGAACAACATGATGAGACGGAGTACAGGAAGGAGATTGAGAACCTTGTGTTCTGGTGTCGAGACGACCTTTCTCTCATTGTCAGCAAGACAAAGGAGATAGTGATTGACTTCAGGAAGCAAAGCAGTACACATACTCCAGTTTGCATTGACAGTGACCAAGTAGAGATGGTCGAAAACTTCAAATTCCTAGGAACAATATCACCAACAACTTCTCCTGGAACACCCATATTGAAGCAACGACCAAGAAGGCACACCAAAGCTTTCGTACTTCCTTACAGGTTCAGCATGTCCCCGACAACTCTCACCAACTTCTACTGTCCCTTTTTCATCTGTGCATTAATTGTATTGAATTCTGTATTTACTTTGTGTACTAGTCATGTCTCTACTATTTATTTCATTCCCCTTACATGTTTTTCCTCTACCTGCTAAATTTTTGTAAGGTGTCCTTGAGACTCTTGAAAGGCGCCCATAAATAAAATGTATTATTATTGTTATTACAGATGCACCATAGAAAGCATTTTATCAGTATGCATCACAGCTTGGTTTGGGAACAGCTCCATCCAAGACGGCAAGAAATTATTGATGCAGCCCAGACCATCACACAAACCAACCTCCCTTCCATTGACTCCATCCACACCTCACGTTGCCTTGGCAAGGCCAGCAGCATCATCAAGGACCAGTCACACCCTGGCCACTCCCTCTTCTTCCCTCTCCCATCAGGCAAAAGGTGAAAACACACAAATCTAGATTCAGGGACAGTTGCTTCCCGGCTGTTATCAGGCAACTGAATCATCCTACCACAACCAGAGAGCGGTGCAGAACTACTATCTACCTCTGGTGACCCTCGGACTATCTTTGATCAGACTTTGCTGGCTTTACCTTGAACTAAACGTTATTTCCTTATCATGTATCTACACACTGTACACGACTCGATTGTAATCATGTATTGTCTTTTCACTGACTGGATAGCACGCAACAAAAACTTTTCACACTGTACCTCGTTACACGTGACAATAAATTGAACTGAAACTGAATCTGAAACTAGAAGCTCAAGATACGAGCTAATTTTGAAAATTCATCAATGCTGATAAATCTATATTAAAATGCAGTGTGTGGGAATTGTGACTAACTGCTGGAATCAATGCAGCTCATAGGTTAATGATCCAATATTAATCACACTGCCACAAAGGGCAAGATGGAAATACAATGCTTTTTAAGAGCGATGCTGTACTTAATATAACATTTTCAAAGCGTGATACCTTATTGAGTCAATCAATGTGACTAAATGCATTGTATGGTGACGCATTGGACCAGAGGACATAGGTTTAAGGTGAAGGGGAAAAGATTAATAGGAATCTGAGGGGTAATATTTTCACACAAAGGGTGGTGGGTGTATGGAATGAGCTGCCAGAGGAGGTAGTTGAGGCTGGGACTATCCCATCGTTTAAGAAACAGTTAGACAGGTACATGGATAGGACAGGTTTGGAGGGAAATGGACCAAGTGCAGGCAAGTGGGACTAGTGTAGATGGGACATGTTGGCCGGTGTGGGCAAGTTGGGATAAAGGGCCTGTTTCCACGCTGTGTCACTCTATGACTCTATCTTCACACACGATAGTCACAATATCGTCACACATTATTCACACCCCATCTTCACACCATGTACACACAATTATCTGTCTTTAGAACTGTATATATATTCACACGCCCGATTCACACTCCTGCATGTGACTGGTTCCTACATGTGCAGAGAGATCATTTCATAACCATATAATAACAGCGTTAAAGCTCCTCCTGCAGGCAGCAAAGATTAACCAGCAGTGCGGAGATGATTGTAACGTCCACTGTTCATTAGAACCCATGTTAGTGGACGCGCGTTCAGTGAACCAGCAAAGCATCAGGTATAGCGTAGAAACATAGACAATTGGTGCAGGAGCAGGCCATTCGGCCCCTCGTGCCAGCACCGCCATTCAATATAATCATGGATGAACATCCACAATCAGTACCCCATTCCTGCTTTCTCCCCATATCCCTTGATTCCGTTAGCCCGATGAGCTAAATCTAACTCTCTCTTGAAAGCATCCAGTGAATTGGCCTCAACTGTCGTCTGTGGCAGAGAATTCTACAGATTCACAACTGTCTGGGTGAAGAAGGGCAAGGTGACTATTGCCCACCACCCTCTCTCAGCTTAGTTGTCCTCTGTGTATCTGGAAGTAGCTGGAGAGCAGCAAGAGCATTCATCGCCACAGACGGCTGTGGAGGCCGACAATGGATATGTTCAGACACAGGTTGATGGTTTGCTGGTTAGGTTCCGAGACACTTGGGGAAGGTGGCAAAAGGCACAACTGAAAATTCTGAGTTTTAGCCCAGCAATACTGGGCTCCATGCGTGCTAATCACAACGGCATCAGGCATGACATGGCGAAGCAATCTCAAAACCAATGGATCACATCAAGTGTCCCGACCTGAAACATCACCTATCCATGGCCTCCACAGATGCTGCCTGATCCACCGAGTTTCTCCAGCACTCTGTGCTTTGCTGAAGATTGCAACATGATCAGAGACCCACACCACCCTGGCCACACAATCACTTCACCCTTGCCATCGGGAAGAAGGTACAGATACCTGAAAACTGTAACGTCCAGGTTCAGGAACAGTCCCTTCCCTATAGCCATCAGGCTTTTAAACGCAAACACCTCCAAATAAGCTCTGAACTACATAGACTATTGTTGTTATTATTATTGCATTATTATTGTTTGTTTGACTTGCTCCAGAACAAACAGCAACACTACCCAGGCCATTCACTGTACCTCGGTACACGTGACAATAAACTCAACTCAACTCCAGCACACTAAGATGGACCCAAAAAGCTGGAGTAACTCAGCGGGTCACTACACCCACATATCCATGGTATATTTGTTCAGAATAACACTGGGGACATTAAATGACCAAAACTGGCACCCTAAAAAAAACACAATGTTTGGGAAACTATTAGGATTGAAAGTTGATAGAAGCCCAGCACTTGCTCACCTTAAATCAGACAGCAGCCATTGAATCACTAGAGTACTTGCTTACTTGTGGATGTGAACAGGGCAAAGGACAAATCATAAATATTCACAGGATATATGTCTGAAGAAGGGTTTCGACTCGAAACGTTGCCTATTTCCTTTGCTCCATAGATGCTGTCTCACACGCTGACTTTCTCCAGCATTTTTGGCCACCACAGGATATATTAAGTTTACTAAAAGCAAACCTGTATCCCGAAAACCTGTATTTACAACACCGCCTGCTATAAATTAAATACAATCAGTCCCAGAGTCGTACAGCAAAGAAATAGGCCTTTCGGCCCAACTCTTCCATGCCAGCCAAGATGCCCCTCCAAGCTAGTGCCATTTGCCCGCATTTGGTCCATATCTCTCCAAATCTTTCCTGTCCACCTACTGTCCAAGAGGCAACATTCAGGCATGGTCTGGTAAGTTGCAGGTAGCATAGAAACATAGAAAATAGGTGCAGGAGTAGGCCATTCCGTGCTTCAAGCCAGCACCATTCAATATGATCATGGCTGATAATCCAAAATCAGTACCCCGTTCCTGCTTTTCCCCATATTGGGGGTACATATTTCCCCTTGATTCCATAGTATTCATACCAGAGATGTACCTGGCAATGGCCATCTCCACAAGCAGTTTGCCAACTGCACAGAAACCTTTCAACCAGTTCAGAAACAGAAGCATTCACTAATAACCCGTTCACTGAATCATTACACGATATATCAAAATAATACATGATTGTGAAAACAACACCATGAAATAATCCCACACAATTAATTGACTAAGTATGTGGCAATCATAGGTTGATATCTTGACTGTTAGACAATAGACAATAGGTGCAGTAGTAGGCCATTTGGCCCTTCGAGCCGAAAGATACAGCATGGAAACAGGCCCTTCATCCAAGCAAGTCCATCGCCACCGTCAATCACAGGCCCACACTAGTTCTGTGTTATCCCACTTTCTCATCCACTCCCTACACAAGGGGGAATTTACACAGGGTCAATTAACCTACAAACCCGCACGTCTTTGGGATGTGGGAGGAAACCGGAGCACCCGGAGGAAAGCCTCGTGGTCACGGGGAGAACGTGCAAACTCCTCAAAGACAGCGTCCAAGGTCAGGAATGAACCTGGATCTCTGGTGCTGTGAGGCAGCAGCTCTACCCGCTGCGCCACTGTGCCGCCCCTTGAATCCTTGGCTGTACTCTCTGGTAATGTTGTAGGAAGGAACTGCAGATGCTGGTTTAAACAGAAGATAGACGCAAAATGCCGGAATAACTCAGCGGGACAGGCGGCATCTCTGGAGAGAAGGAATGGGTGACATTTCGGGTCGAGACCCTTCTTCAGTCTGAAAGTCACAGGAAAGGGGAGATGTAGACGATGATGTAGAGAAATATAGAACTTCTCTCCACAGATGCTGCCTGTCCCGCTGAGTTACTCCAGCACTCTGTGACTATCTGGTGATGTGTTTGTTATGATGAGGTGGAGTGGAGGCATTCTACCCCAGACAAAATAAGTCAAATGTAGAAGGGAGTTTGCGTCCAAATGCATTCCCTGAAGGCTGATGGCGTGTGGATCTTTGATGGAGCACCAAGTCACCACTGCTTCAACATGCCCGGTACAGGTACTCACATTTTAACGGAGACCCACAATTATATAATCAATGTATGGGCAGGTTGGAGCTTGATGATGATTACTTTAGATATTCACCTAGTAGATTAGTTTGAGTCTGCAAGAGTTTGCAGAGGGTGGCACGGTGGTGCAGCGGTAGAGTTGCTGCCTTAGGGCGCTTGCAGAGCCAGAGATCCGGGTTCGATCCCGACTAGGGCTGCAGTCTGTATGGAGTTTGTACATTCTCCCTGTGACCTGCGTGGGTTTCCTCCGAGATCTTCAGTTTCCTCCCACACTCCAAAGATATACAGGTATGTAGGTTAATTAGCTTGGCAATTGTAAAATTGTCCCTTGTGTGTGTAGGGTAGTGTTGGTGTGCGGGGGATAGCTGGTCGGTGTGGACTCGGTGGGCCAAAGGGCCTGTTTCCATGCTGTATCTCTGAAGTCAATTTAATTAATAATAATAATAATAATAATAATAATAATAATAATATATTTTATTGTCATTGCACATCAGCGCAACGAGATTTGGTTTGCAGCTTCCATCCAATGTCATAACTTAAACAACTAATAAAATTTAGATACCCCGAGAAACATGATTTATTTTAAAAAATGAACAGTAAAACAGTAATACAGTCTAAAGTGCAAATATGTCTGTGCCGGGTCGATGTGTGTGAATACAGTTCATGAGGGGAGGCACTCAGCAGGACCGGTTCAGAGCAGCGATAGCTCTGGGGATATCTGCTCTGGACTGGCACTGCTGAGGCCCCCCCCCACCCCCACCCCCCCAATTCAGTCAATTACGTGGGTTTGTCATTGGCTGGACACAGCCTGCTGGTGGGGAAGCTGGAAGAGAAACTGGAATGGCCTTACTTGTGACAGGCGTCGCAGCTGATAGCTCCCATTGTTTCCTTTATTGTGCGCTCGGACAAGAAGGCAGCGTACTCAGTGTCGCACGGCTGCATAACCTGCTTCCATCTTTGTGCTGCAAGAAAGGTGCAGAAACAATAGCGGAGGTCACGGTGCAGTTCATGGTTATGCTATACAATGTAGGTATGTTATAAAACCTACCTGAATCGTCGTTGAGAATCTGCCCCAGCCCGTGTGTGTGATTTTTGCGCTGTTTAGAGGGGGCGGGTTTAAAACGCGATTTTTACTAGGCTGTTGCAATCGAAAATGTTCAGCCTAGTAAATCATTAACGAAAAATCGCTGAAAGACCCCGTCGCAAAAGGTATTATTAGTTTTTATGGCCTTGTATAATAGTTATAGTAGTTTAAAAATCACTCTCTCAACCCGCAACCTCTCGCAGCCCCAGAGTTTTATAAAGCAAACAATTAAAGGTATGTACCTTATTTTTACATTAAAAGTGGCTTCTTAAGAACCCTGTATATAAAATTTTCTATAGCGAGTAGCTCATTTTGGGCTCTTTATATCCCGCAGTATTTTTCTGGGCATTTGAGGGCACAAATCCAGCACAATGTGAACGTTCTAAATCAGCGCGTTCACAGGATCCCACTAGAAAGCTGATTTTAAATAGACTTTAATTTACAGCAATTGAACACTAAATTCCTTCCATGTGGCCTATAAATTGATGTAAATGAGATTTAAAAATCATGTTTTATTGTGAATTATTTGTGAATATTATTTGGACACGTAATGTTAATCATTTATTAAGAAATGGATAGATGTTTAGATCTAGTAATTGAAGTTTGAAATTAGCTACAATTGGGTAACTAACTAATTATATACTTTAATTTCAGGTCATCCAAGTAAGATTATTTTATATTTGTTTCAGAATGGTTCAATCTATGATAACTGAAAATTTCATTCAGTTCTCTTAATTTTTAAGAAGGTTATGGGCTTTTGACTGTCCATGATCACAGCTTTTTTGTTATGTCCATAGAAAATCAATAGGGAACAAGATGCTAATTTCAGAGTATGAAAATGGCCATAACTTTTTTATTACTTGAGATATGAAAGTGAATTAGGTGTCAAATTAAACTTATTTTTATGCTTTATCTGATGGGATAAATTGCAGACTTGATTTTTTAAATCTCAAAATTTTGTAACATTGCTATACAATGCTGTGAAACATTAGCCAAGAGTCGGGAGTGTTTAATTGCCACATGTCCCAACAATGGAACGATGCAACTTGCAGCAGCACAACACACTAGTTAACGCAGGTAGAGCCACCACTCATGTTCCAGCCACTGCTGGTCTGGCACCTCCTTCAATCCGGACAACTTTACGAGAGTGCATTTGAAATCTCCGCAAAAAATATGTCGCCTAGGCCGGGTGAGGTGGGCGATCTCCACCTCATCAGGACTTCCACGGCCTATCGGATCGGCGGGTGGAATCTGCCCCTCTGTGGCCGGGGCTCTGGAACTCCGGCCCGGCCGGAGCTGGCGGATCCATTCCCATCGCCGACTTCCACGGCTGACTTTGCGGGCCGGTATCTCACCCCCCCCCCCCCCCCCCCCCCCCCCAGGCCGTGACCTCTGTTGGCCCGGCAACACGGATAATGTAGCAAGATTCTAGAACCAAGGGTCCCGGAAAATGGGTGGTGGACCAGTACATACAGATAATATATAGTAAACAATTAACCACAACAGTAGACAGCACAGGCAGAACATGGTGTTGTGTTAAACAACGTCCATTCCTGCATACCCATGTGTAAAGCCGCCTTAAACGCCACCACCACCTGGTACCCACCATCCTCTGGGGGAAAAACTAGTGGAAAAGAGTTTTTAAAAAGCCCAAAGTCCTTGGTGCATCCAAAGACAGTCCATAGTTCATCTTCAGACGGAAAGGTCTTGACCCGAAACGTCACCCATTCCTTCTCTCTAGAGATGCTGCCTGTCCCACTGAGTTACTCCAGCATTTTGTGTCTGTCTTGGGACTAGTGTAGTTGGTCGGTGTGGGTGAGGTTGGTCGGAGGGACAGTTTCCACGTTGTATGATTCTACGACTGACTTGAACTAATGAGGACCATGTACAATGCATTCCTTTTGCCACCTTGTGGTGGTTCAGTTCCATTGCTCTTCAACTGATAATATTCCCCAGTTGCATGTGAAGATGTAGATGGTATCAGATGTCCACCACTCTCAAATTCAAGCCAGGTGCTCCTCTTTGGTACCAGATTTAGTTTAAAAATAAACTTGATACTTCTAATCTTTATGTCATTCATTACTTTCTTAGAAAATCACTTTGTCAATTTTTCCCCCCAGAAACTGCAATTGTTGAAAAGTGAAATGGGAAAACAGTACAGAAGTTTCATTTTTCATTCAGGAATCATCTGACACTTCCAGCTTCATTCAGTTTCCGTTTACAAAATCTTCTCTTTAAAAAGTTGCCTTCAATAGGATCAATAATTGTAAATGCTCAATTTCCATCATGGTTGCAGACCAATGGACTTCAAAGGCTAAATGGAACCTGCTAAAGAATTTGGACTATCAGTTATACTTCGTATCACAAAGAACCATAGCGGGTAATCTGCATCTTTTATGTTCTCTTGCTGTGAATCATTACTTTGTCTCATTAGTCTCAATACTAATTACAGTAGGAAAGAACTGCAGATGCTGGTTTAAACCGGACAGACACAAAATGCTGGAGTAACTCAGCGGGACAGGCAGCATCTCTGTAGAGAAGGAATGGGTGATGTTCTGGGTCGAGACCCTCCTTCAGACTTGAGTCTCGACCTAAAACGTCACCCATTCCTTCTCTCCAGAGATGCTGCCTGTCCCGCTGAGGTATTCCAGCATTTTGTGTCTACATTCACAGGACTGTGCTCTGAAGCTGACACATGGCTCAGCATTGATGCTCTCCTCTCCAGGATACCCAACGCAGCACGGTAAGTCCCTCTAAGTTACATTAAATTTGTTGTTTGAGAAACGTCTATTGTAGAGCTCTTTTGGATGGGAAGGAGATATTTGAATTGGCTTCACTCCTAATCCCAGAATATTGTTTTTCTCCACATTTTTGATGTGGGTTGAATTTAGACAAAAGCTGCACAAATATGGGATAGTTCACTGACTAATTCTTAGGTTTTTCACCACTTAATTACATAGTTGAGGATGTGGTCATCGAACCCAGCACTCCCCAAAGACCTTGGAGTCTGACTCACTTGTAACCGCTCACAATTTTCAGACGCTCAAGTCAAGATTGTCATATCTAGCAACAATGGAACGATGGAGTTGTTACGTGTAGCAGCATAACAGGTCTTTAAACACAATGCACAGATAATAAAATCATTCAATCAATAGCGCCAATACAGCTGCAAAAATAAACCTGGAAATACTATCAAAATTAACAAGTGTATGAAAGGTGTGAAAGGCTTGGATAGAGTGGATGTGGAGAGGATGTTTCCACTGGTGGGAGAGTCCAGGACCAGAGGGCATAGTCTCAGAATTAAAGGCCGCTCTTTTAGAAAGGTGGTCGGGAGGAACTTCTTTAGTCAGAGGGTGGTGAATCTGTGGAACTCATTGCCACAGAGGGCTTTGGAGGCCAAGTCAGTGGACATGTTTAAGGCAGAGATAGACACATTCTTGATTAGAACAGGTGTCAATGGTTATTGGGAGAAGGGAGGAAAATGGAATTAGGAGGCAGAGATCAGCCATGATTGAATAGCGGAGTAGACTCGATGGGCCAAATGGCCTAATTCTACTCCTATAACTAGTGAACTTGTGAATTTGTGGTGTGCATAGGAGCCCTAAAGAAGATGTTAAAACAGGAAGCGGATTTCAGCAGAAATTCCCTTTGCTTGATTAGCCTCTGTAACTTCAGTGAGAGACAGAGAGAGTCAGTGAAACAACTTTTACCCAGAGAGTTGTGAATCTGTGGAAATCTCTGCCACAGAATGCAGTGGAGGCTAATTCACTAGATGTTTTCAAGAAAGCATTAAATTTAGCTCTTAGGGCTAACGGAATGAAGGGATATGGGGGGAAAGTAGGAATGGGATATAGATTTTGGACGATCAACATGATCATAATGAATGGCGGTGCTGGCTCGTAAGGCCAAATGGCCTGATCCTGCACCTATATTTCTATGTTTCTATGGTTCCAGGTTTTCTGGGATCCTGCTCCCACGTTAGGACAGGCAATCAACAAAAACCATTCCTGACTTCAGGCCCTGGGAGTTTCAATGCGGAGATTAGCGGTGGGACTTCGCTCTGAACAAAGAAGCAGCTGCAGTCCAGAAGCATTGTTCAACATGCAATGTTCTGTGTAGGAAGGAACTGCAGATGCTGGTTTAAACCAAAGATAGACACAAAGTGCTGGAGTAAGTCAGTGGGTCAAGCAGCATCTCTGGAGAACATGGATAGGTGACGTTTTGGGTCAGGTCAGGTGTCTGAAGTAGGGTTCCAACCCGAAACATCACCTATCCAAGTTCTCCACAGATGCTGCCTGACTCGCTGAGTTACTCCAGCACTCTGTGAAATGTCACCTATCAAATATTCTCCACAGATGCTGCCTGACTCGCTGAGTTACTCCAGCATTTTGTGTCTATCTTTTATCTGTAATCTAGCTCAGGTCATAAAGTCTTTGATATTTACATTAACAGGTAGTAACAATTACAAATAATTTGCCAGCATTAGCTGGTAAGTGTTTACAGACTTTATTTTATCTCCCAATTTAATACTGTAGATGATTTTCTCAACTAGGGTTAAGACTGATGTAAAATTTAAGATGAATTCCTTCGACACTCTGAGCTTCAGCCTCTCTTGTTTACAAGAACAACGACTTCAAAGCAGCCAGTCAGGGTATTTGGCTCCATGGACAATATCTCCTCATTGTCACATCTGTCATACTGTTTCATCTACAGTCAAAATCAGTTGTCAGTTTAGTCAGGAATCTCTGTGCATCGACACATGATTAAAGCACCACTGTAAACAAGGCAAATCTGTTTTAAACCTTCTCTAAATCCTTCATAAAGAATTTCTATACTCTGAACTGCGAATGAACCTAGTCTGACACAATTGTGTTCTTTCCATTTGTAAAGCATTAACTGTCGTCTAATATACAATTAATTATTCTAAATTGCTCTGTTTATTCTATTTGCAGGAAGATTGATGGTGGATTATACTTTAGGAGATGAAGGATCTTGACCTAAAATGTACTCTGCCCATTCCCTCCACAGATGCAGCCCGACCTGCTGGGTTCATAGAACATAGAGCATTGTAGCACAGGAACAGGCCCTTCGGCCCATAATATCTGTGCCAAACATGATGCCATGACCAAGTCTTATCTACCTGCACATAATCCATATCCCGACAGTGAACAAGTAGTTGCATGGTACTTGAGTACAGGTGACAATAAACTCCATTCCCTACTAATCCAGCACTTTATGTTTTGCTTCAGACTCCAGAATCTGCCGTCTCTTGTGTTTGTACTTTGAATACGTCCAACATTGAAAGATCGCTCATCAGCTGATCCTACGTTGCACAATGCAATTCAATGGGTTCATTTGTTTAGTTTAGTTTAGAGATACAGCACGGAAACAGGCCCTTCGGCCCATCGAGTCCGTGCAGACCAGCGATCCCCGCAAACTAACACCATCCTACACACACTATGGACAATTTGTTTTTACACTTATACCTACAAATCTGTACATCTGAGGAGTGTGGGAGGAAACCAAAGATCTCGGTGAAAACCCAGGCAGGTCACGGGGAGAACGTACAAACTGTGTACAGACAGCACCCGTAGTCAAGATCCAACTCGACTGTGAGGATGCAACTCCACCATGTCTACACTTGCATTAACTGATGAAGTATTATCTTGTGAAGAGAGGGAGGAACTGCAGATGGTGGTTTAAATCCAAATGCTGGAGTAACTCAGCGGGACAGGTAGCATCTCTGAAGAGAAGGAATGGGTGACGTTTCGGATCTTCCATCTATCTTCCTCAGCATCAAACTGATACGATG
This sequence comes from Leucoraja erinaceus, assembly GCF_028641065.1. Taxonomy (NCBI): domain Eukaryota; kingdom Metazoa; phylum Chordata; class Chondrichthyes; order Rajiformes; family Rajidae; genus Leucoraja; species Leucoraja erinaceus. The sequence continues at coordinate 1,487,990 of NC_073392.1, read as the reverse complement.
CATGTCCATAACTAAACATAAACTTAATGATGTGATTCAACAATGGTTCTCAACTATAAACCGGTTATTTTAATATTGTCATCTGACGATGAGCTGAAGTGGTCTACAAAGGGAAATGTTTACATTTCAAAGCTATCAGTAAGGCATGGAGCTAAAAGTCTCCACATCTTAGTAACCATTAGAAAAACGGCAGTGAATTGGGAGTTGTAACAGGCCTTTTAATTTAAAGCTGGACTTCAAAGACACTGAATAAGGCAGCAAAGTGGCACTAAAATAAACCACAAATGATTGATAGCCCAGCACGGACAATCAAACGATTCACATGCTTATCGTCACGCCCACCAACATTCACTCATTGAAAGAAATTCAAGACATTTTTTGGATAATCTTTGCTTTAAGATTAGCAGGAACAATGAAATGAAGGTGAGGGTTGTTGTAAAATATCAGCTCGGTTCATCTTCATGTCCCATAAAATGTAATTCCATGCTTAAAGTAGTAAGAGTAAACTAGGATGGAAATAAAGATTTTAAATATTTATGCACTGTGATCCACTTTACTATTTGGCATCTGCATTCAATTAGCTTGCTCCTCGTCATGTGGTGTAAGCCTTGTGCATATCTAGTGCAGGTTGGCCACTCTACAAGTCAAGTGTTTTTCTGGAAGTGGTGTGATGCTATCTCCCCTTTACACTCCATGCCTGGACTGCACATTTCCTCATGCAGAGGCCTGGATAGAGTGGATGTGCAGAGGATGCTTCCACTAATGGAATTTAGAAGGATGAGGGGATCTTATAGAAACAAATACAATTATTAAGGGGTTGGACAGGCTAGATGCAGGAAACATGATCCCAATGTTGTGGAGTCCAGAACCAGTGGCCATAGTTTAAGTAGGCCATTTAGGATTGAGATGAAGAAAAATGTTTTTACAGAGGGAGTTGTGAATCTGTGGAATTCTCTGCCACAGAAGGCAGTGGAGGCCAATTCACTGGATGCATTCAAAAGAAAGTTAGATAGAGCTCTTAGGGCTTGCGGAATCAAGAAGTATGGGGAGAAGGCAGGAACGGGGTGCTGATTGTAGATGATCAGCCATGATCACATTGAATGGCGGTGCTGGCTCGAAGGGCCAAATGGCCTACTCCTGCAACGATTGTCTATGTATCTATGTTTCTATGGGGGTCTAGGACCAGAGGGCACAGCCTCAGAATAAATGGACGTTCCTTTATAAAGGAGATGAGGAGTTATTTCTTTAGCCAGAGGGTGGTGAATCTGTGGAATTCATTGCCACAGACGGCTGTGGAGGCCAAGTCATTGGGTATTTTTAAAGCAGAGATTGACAAGTTCTTGATCAGTACGGGTGTCAAAGGTTAGAGGGAGGAGGCAGGAGAATGGGGTCGAGAGGGAGAGATAGGGCAACCATGATTGAATGGCGGAGTAGACTTGATGGGCTGAATGGCCTAATTCTGCACGCATGACCTATGGTCTTATGCTTTAAATTGTTCTAGGAAAGTTGTGAAAACAGATTGATTAAATGTTTGGGTGTAACAGGGTAATGGCAAAGCTACTGTCCATGTGATCCAGGGTCTTGGAACAAAGGGCCTGTCCCACTTGGCCATTGTTTAGGCGACACCCTGCGACTACAACAATGGAATTCGCCCGTGAGCACCGACGACAACGTACGTCACCGTGCGACAAACGGCACCATCCTGGCGACAACCTACAACAACACCTATGTCGGGAGAAGACAAGCTACGACAAGCTCACGGTCGACGATTGTCGCCAAAAAGTTTTGAACATTTCAAAATCCAGCGGCGACCAGAAAAATGCTAAGACTCTTTGGGCGGCTGAGGAGACGACTCACGACCGTACAGGCGACAGACACCCTGGCGACCGTGTGGCCACAGCCTAGTCGCCGGCAGTCGCCTAAAATAATCGCCTGAGTGGGACAGGCCCTTAAGTGATTTCAAAGGTCGTATAGCGCATTTAAATTCAATTGAAAAATGAGACTGATGGGAAAAACAGAGCAGCAGCAGAGGTAAATGAGTTGCCTTTCAAAGAAAGAAACCTGTAATAAAGAACCTGTGTAGCCAAAATATTAGAACTCAGCTTGCACCCATGTAGCTGACAAAGACACCTATCCACAGATGCTGCCTGACCCGCTGAGTTACTCCAGCACTCTGTGAAACGTCACCTATCCATGTTCTCCACAGATGCTGCCTGACCCGCTGAGTTACTCCAGCACTCTGTGAAACGTCACCTATCCATGTTCTCCACAGATGCTGCCTGACCCGCTGAGTTACTCCAGCACTCTGTGAAACGTCACCTATCCATGTTCTCCACAGATGCTGCCTGACCCGCTGAGTTACTCCAGCACTCTGTGAAACGTCACCTATCCATGTTCTCCACAGATGCTGCCTGACCCACTGAGTTACTCCAGCACTCTGTGAAACGTCACCTATCCATGTTCTCCACAGATGCTGCCTGATCCACTGAGTTACTCCAGCACTCTGTGAAACGTCACCTATCCATGTTCTCCACAGATGCTGCCTGACCCGCTGAGTTACTCCAGCACTCTGTGAAACGTCACCTATCCATGTTCTCCACAGATGCTGCCTGACCTGCTGAGTTCTTTAGTTGATACTAACACCTGCTCTTGTAGGTGTCTAAACATGTAAGTAAACTGATCCCAAGAGTAACAAGAATCTGGGAGGTTCAAACAGAAATTACCAGCAATGGTTGATAAATACCTGGCTTAGAACAGATAAATGAAATACTTGTGGCTGTCAGTAAAATGGTGATCAAAGCTTCCCGACCTTTATAAAACCACTTAAGTCTGTAAGTGAAGGAAGTGTGGTACTTGTTTATTGTAATACATGAGATTACAACACGCACACACGCACACAACACTCACATGCACATGTGCACGCACTCACCCACACACACTCACACTTACGCACCCACACACACCCACGCACACACACGCGTACACTCACACACACGCACACTCACGCACACACACACGCACTCACGCACGCACACGCACACTCACGCACCCACATACACGCACTCACGCACGCACACGCACTCTCAGTCACACCCACTCACGCGCACACACACACCCACGCACACGTGCATACACACTCACTCACACGCACACTATCTCACGCACACAGACACACGCTCACACACACATACATTCCTACATGCACACATGCACACGCACTCACACACACGCACGCACACACACACATGTACGCACACGCACATTCACACCCGCACACACATGCTCACACACAGCACAGACACACAAGCGCACATACACAGACATACACACACACAGATACACAGACATACACACGCACACACAAATGCGCATGTACACACACGCGAGTACACACATACCCACCCGTGCGAGTACACACCCACTCATTCTCGGTTGCCGCTCACTTGCCTGATGGTCATTAGGTTTGTGTTATCTCTTCATGCCGCTACCCACACTCATTTTCAATCTTTATGCAATCACCAGCTCAGTCTGACGAGGCAGAAACAGGCCATTGTGAAACCACTGCACCCTCTCGCCGCTCCCTGCTCTTAGTCCATTCACCAACTCACAATCCATCAGGCCACTGCCAGTGCTCTGGGTGTAGCAGTCGTGTCTTGTCTGCCAATATATGACAACATTACCTTTGGTTTATGTTGGAAAGAAAAAGACATTTATTCCATGCTTCACACGATGGACATGTCTGTGGCCTCACAAGATGCAATTGACTCATTCTGCTCTCTACGTCATCCAGGGAACCAACCAGTTAAAAACATGTGACTGCAGAGAACCCTTGAAGCCGATAGACTGAACAAAGGCCAACCATGAGACTAAAACCATCCTCGTTCAGTCGTTATAGAATGATCACTGACAACCTGTCCATCAGACCATTGAAGCAACCCTAACCCTAACACATCCACAGGCACAGAATCATTAGACGGCAGTGGAGGCCACAAGTCAGTGGATATATTTAAGGCAGAGATAGATAGATTCTTGATTAGTACGGGTGTCAGAGGTTATGGGGAGAAGGCAGGAGAATGGGGTTAGGAGGGAGAGATAAATCAGCCATGATTGAATGGTGTAGACTTGATGGGCCGAATGGCCTAATTCTGCTCCTATCACATGAACATATACTAGCCAGAACTTATATTCATACCATCGCCACTGAGTCTTCTTTGACACCCAATGACAAACTATCATCAAGTGTGTGCTGAAAATCAGGAAAATCTTACATCAGGATTTGGGATTTTCATATCTCAGTGGAGAGGGTGGTAAAGAAAGGTTTTGGCACATTGGCCTTCATCAGTCAGGGAATGGAGTATAGATGTTGGCACGTTATGTTACAGATGTACAAGACGTTGGTGATGAGGATTTGGAATATAAAAGCCCTGCCCCACGGTTCATTCAAGAGTACTCCCCGAGTTTGCCCTGATTCCAACTGGGAGATTTACGATAATGGCCACTCGTCGGTACTTGGGTCTATCGTAGACATTATTCTACATGTTGAAAAAACTTCACGAGTTTTCCCAAGTACCTGCCGTTAGTGAGTCTTCCCGAGTACCTGCCGTTAGCGTTACGAGCCGCTAAGAGACGTCCCCGAGCTCCGTACCCACTACGTTCATTCTACGTGCTTACCACGAGTTTGATTTTTTTGAATGAACCCGTACAGTGGGATAGGGCCATTATGTTCAGCTTTGGTCACCCTGCTATGGGACTGAGCTGGAAAGGTGCAGAGAAGATGTAACAAGGATGTTGCCAGGACTCCAGGGTCCAGGCTACAGGGAGAGGTTGGGCAGGCGCAGGAGGATGAGCAGTGATCTTATAGATGTGTACAAGAACATGAGAGGTATAGGGTGAATACACAGTCCTTATCCCAGGGTAAGAGAATCAAGAACCAGGGACATAGGTTTATGGAGAGGGGGTAAAGATTTATTGGAAACCTGAGCGGTAACCTTTTCACCTGGAGAGTGGTGGATATCTGGAACGAGCTGCCAGAGGAGGTGGTTGAGGAAGGTACTATAACAGCATTTGTACAGTGCATGGATAGAAAAGAGAAATTGGACCAGCTTAGGTTGGGCATCTTGGTCAGCATGGAGAGGTCGGGCTGAAGGGCCTGTTTCCGTGCTGTACGACCAGGGCTCGGATCCATGTCACTGAGGGGACGTGACACACTGACACAGTTTAATGGAAAGACTGTTTGCAGATGACAATTCAACTCTGCAGACACAGTCTTCAAACTTACCCTGCACTGTGAAGTCAGAATTCCACCAACTGCACAGATTGAATTCCACCAGAAATCTAGCAATAAAAAAAACAAAACAAAATACATTTGTTAGGAGGCCGATAAAAATCACATCACTGTGGCACTTATTCAAACGTCTGCAGTGGTCATATTTCCACAGCCATTTGTCAGTTTTCTTTGTAACATGGCACAATGTAACGAGTTATTGAGTCGCTTTTTATGTTAAGCTCCTCTTAATATATTTTTGTGTGAATAATATATAAACCAGTTACTTATAATTCTACCAGTCAGAAGCAATTTTCCCCTCTGAACATGTCAAAGGTTAGAGGAGACCAGATGGAAGTATATCAACTTATGAGAAGCAGAGATAGTCAGAACCTTTCATCTCAGGGGGGGGGATTCAAATACCAAAGGGCATAGTATTAAGGTGAGAGGGCCAAAGCTTAAAGGAGATGTGCGGGGCAAGTTTTTTAAACAGAGGGTGGTGGGTGCCTGGAATGTGTTGCCAGGGGTGGTGGTGGAGGCAGATATGACTAGGGGTGTTTAAGAGGATTTTAGATAGGAACATGGATATGTAGGGAATGGAGGGATATGGATTATAGAAAACATAGAAAAATAGATGCAGGAATAGGCCATTCGGCCTTTGAGCCAGCACTGCCATTCAATATGTTCATGGCTGACCATCCAGAATCAGAACCCCGTTCCTGCTTTCTCCCCATGTCCCTCGATTCCGTTAGCCCTAAGAATCAGCCTCCACAGCCTCCTGTGGTCACGAATTCCACACATTCACAACTCTCTTGGTGAAGAAGTGTTTCCTCATCTCAGTCCTAAATGGTCTACCCCTTATTCTTAAACTGTGACCCCTGGTTCTGGACTCCCCCAACATCGGGAACATTTTTAGTGCATCTTGCCTGTCCAATCCTTTAAGAATTGTAGATAGACACAGAGTGCTGGAGAAACTCAGCGGGTCAGGCAGCATCTGTGGAGAACATGGATAGGTGACGTTTCACAGAGTGCTGGAGTAACTCAGTGGGTCAGGCAGCATCTGTGGAGAACATGGATAGGTGACGTTTCACAGAGTGCTGGAGTAACTCAGCGGGTCAGGCAGCATCTATGGAGAACATGGATAGGTGACGTTTCACAGTGCTGGAGTAACTCAGCTGGTCTGGCAGCAACTCTGGAGAGAAGGAACGGGTGGCGTTTCAGGTCGAGACCCTTCTTGTTTCTACAAGATGTATATGAGGTGTACAAGTTCCACAGCTGTACTCTTTATGTTCAATGTGTGAAAGCACTGTGAAGAAATCCCTGCTTTCTACTGCTTTTCTTCTCAATTCTTTCTTGAATAATTTTAGAAAGAAATCAAGGTGGCGAAAGGCAGTCTGGTCATTTAAAATAACGTAATGTCTTGCATTGAACAGGGCTCATGTTTCAAAGAATCCAAAGTGTGATTGTTTAACCAGGCAGATGTTCGCTGTGGATCAGAGTTGCCAGCACTTGCATCAAAGGGCTTAGTTACAATGCAGTCCCGGCAATGGAGACCACTTTGCCTCAAATGAGAATAATATTATAGGGCCCTTGTGATCTTTTGTGTCCCAGAATATCACTGGAGTTTGCATAGAGTCATAGAGTGATACAGCGTGGAAACAGGCCCTTCAACCCAACGCCCACACCGGCCAACATGTCCCAGCTACACTAGTCCAACCTGCCTGCTCTTGGTCCATATCCCTCCAATTCTGTCCTATCCATGTACCTGTCTAACTGTATCTTAAACATTGCGATAGTCCCAGCATCAACTACCTCCTCTGGCAGCTCGTTCCATACACCCACCACCCTTTGTGTGTAAAAGTTACCCCTCAGATTCCTATTAAATGTTTTCCCCTTCTCCTTAAACCTATGTCCTCTGGTCCTCGATTCCCCTACTCTGGGCAAGAGTCTCTGTTCATCTGCCTGATCTTCCTCTCATGATTTATATACGTATTGTCTAATTTCAGAGCAAGTTCTAATTTCACATTCAGAGCTCTAACTATGGATGTCTCCATCCCACAAGATGGAATCTGTGAATGTTTTGAGAATTACAATTGTTGTTGCATGCGGGCTCAGCAGACATTTTCTGTACACGTTGCTAATGAAGGATGTGCTGGGCTGGGGTACTTTACTGGACTGTGTGTCTGGAAATAATTTCACTGTGGGTTTGCGCTTGTGACAATAAACGCAACAGTGAAGCATTGAAACAGTAAAATCATTTGGCCCCTGGAGTCAGCACCGCCATTCATCCACAATCAGTTCCTCGTTCCTGCTTTCTCCCCATATCCCTTGTTTCCGTTAGCCCCATGAGCTATATCTAACTCTCTCTTCAATACATCAATGAACAATTGAAGACAATGTAAGTTTTCGCTGCACAAGTGATGAATTCTTGACTTCTATTTCAGCTCAGCGCTGATGTTCCCACATGTGATCCAAGGTGGGAGACATTATTTGAGGCACTTGATTGCAAAAGCATTTTGCCAGCTGAGTACTGTGGAAAGTGTAAGCAGCTGCGATCATTTTAGTCGGGAAAGCAAAGTCACTTTTTTGAAAGAAAATGATAAAATGTCACTCTCAATGTCCTTTAAAGAAATGCTGGGTTATGATCCATGTTTCTTCAAATGCAGCTGGGTGCAATTTACAGCGCAGGACACAGACTAGATAGATGAGTAAATTACACACAACGGATTATTTTGACAAGAGACCAAGGATTCATTCAAGATATGTTTGATTTGCAGTGGGCTCTGTCAGCTTGCTTGTAGTGTTCGATGACAATATTGGTTAGATTGCCATTGGAGTGATCTCTGGGAACACAGTTTAAGAATAAGGGGTCAGCCATTTAGAAAGGAGATGAGGAAACACTTTTTCAGCCAGAGAGTTGTGAATCTGTGGAATTCTCTGTCACAGAAGACAGTGGAGGCCAATTCACTGGATGTTTTCAAGAGAGAGTTAGATTTAGCTCTTAGGGCTAACGGAATCAAGGGATATTGGGAAAAAGCAGGAACGTTACTGATTTTGGATGATCAGCCATGATCACATTGAATGGCGGTGCTGGTTCGAAGGGTCGAATGGCCTCCTCCTGCACCTATTGTTTATGTTTCTATCTATGTAAATCTGGTTTGACAGCAGGATGATAAACATGACATCATTCATTCACAATGTCGACTGTTTCGTTCTATTAATTAATATACTGTAGATTGGCGCAGAGATTGGGGTCAACATCTACTGCTTTGTGTAAGAAGGAACTGCAGATTCTGGTTTAAACCAAAGATAGACACAAAACGCTGGAGTAACTCAGCGGGACAGGCAGCATCTCTGAAGAGAAGGAATGGGTGACGTTTCGGGTCGAGACTCTTCTTGTTCTGATTTATGTTGGGGGTGACAGATGAGTTTCCTGACGAGCCAGCCGTCTAACAAGTCATGACATGAAAGTGCCCCACAGTGAATCTTGTGAGGACAAATGTACAGTGACACAGAAGGGGACAGAGGAGGTGCAGGCATTCACACAACAACTCCTCTGTTGGCTGACTGCCGTACTTTTGGAACATTCGTTCACTCCACACTTAGAGCCAAAGAGCTCGGAAACAGGCCCTTCAGCTAGGGTTTGCCAACCGTCGGGGCATCCTGTATATTGGGTTCAATTGGCCCTTGTCCCGTATTTGACTGTTGTACTTGGGTCGAGGAGACTGTCAGGTCGAAGCGCTGCATCTGGCCCCGTCTCACCCATCGCGACGTAGTGCAGCCCATGGAGTGCAGCAGCAGCAGCGCCTCGCCCGTGGCCCCGTCGGTCGGCAGCCCAGCCAGCTGTCCGGCCTTTGGACCTTCGCTTACCGCCGACACCACCACCCCTCCTTCTCATGGCCGATCATCGGTTCATGAGTTGGATCGGGGTGCTGGACTTTGCGTGCAGCAGAACACAAAGCCCAGCCGGTGGGGCAGCCGAGGAATTTTGGCCCAGGCTGCGCGACATCGCGCGCAAAGTCCAGCACCCGGGCCAAAACTCCACAGCTGGCCCGATGACTGGGCTTTGTGTACAGGGCCAACTCATCATTCACCCACCCACGGCCCAGTCGGTCAACAAATTGCCCTCAGGAATTTGTCCCTCGTTCTCACCTTTTGTCGCTAATTTGGGAGTGAGAGTTGGTGACCCTACCTTCAGCCCACCTATTGTACTCGAGTTTGAACTGATCATGCCTGTGGATGGTATATCTGACCTGTTTGGATAGCATGCAAACTACACCTCGGCACAATGGTGAACCTAAACCTAATGTTATCAGTCCTGGGACTGTGTTCCTACTTTAATCTTGTAAATATCCAAACAGCTGGCGTCAGGAAGCAGTGGTCAATGTTGGTGTGGGGACCCTAAGTAAATGGGAGGGTTTACAGACAGTGGAGGTTGCATTCTATTTGTAAATATACAGTAATGTTGGAGTAGTACGTGCACCCGGCTTTCTTCCCCTTTTAAGACCAGCGCACTGTAACAGCAGCCTCAGTTTCACCAGAGGCCCATTAGATAAGTCTTTCCATTCGTAGCATCTTGAAGTCTTTTGGTGCAGAGATTAAAGGCATCCAGCTCATTTAGAAATAATTCTGTGATATAAATGAGACTGAAATGCCAAACACATGTCACTTTGAATCTGTAATAGACAGTAGCTGAGAGTTAATGGTATCCATTAGTGCTGAAGACTTCTTAAACGCTGACTGTTTGAAATGGGGTGTGGTTATTGTGCTAGTTGTCAAGGGAGTTATTTGATGGTGGTGGGTGAAGTCATCTCCACCTGCACTGAAAGACAGCAAGCCCAAACTAGGGCAATAAGTGGTCCCGTTTATTTTGGTCTGAAGAAGGGTCTTGACCTGAAACGTCACCCATTCCCTCTCTCCAGAGATGCTGCCTGAGTTACTCCAACATTTGTGTCTATTTTGTAGTTTGGTTTCGAGTTTGGAGATACAGCGAGGAAGCTGGCCCTGCGGCCCACTTAGTCCGCACTGACCAGTGATCCCCACACGTTAACACTATCCTACACACATTAGGGACAATTTTCACATTACATACCAAGCCAATTAACCTACAATCCTGTACGTCTTTGGAGTGTGGGAGGAAACCGAAGATCTCGGCGAAAACCCACGCAGGTCTCAGGGAGAACGTACAAACTCTGTACAGACAGCACCCATAGTCAGGATCGAACCTGGGTCTCTGTCGCTGTAAGCGCTGTAAGGCAGCATCTCTACCGCTGTGCCACCGTGCCACCCACTTATTATTCAAGCAATGAGAAGACTTAGGGTTAAGGTGACAGCGTGGAAAGATTTAATAGGACCCTGAGGGGCAGCATTAGCACACGGGCGGGTGTATGGAGTTGCCAGTGGAAGTAGAACTCAAGTTACTGGAGTAATTCAGCAGGTTAGGCAACATCTCTGGATAGGTGACGTTTCGAGTTGGCACCTTTCAAGAGGCCAGACCAGAAACATCACCTATCCATGTTCTCCACAGATGCTGCCTGACCCACTGAGTTACTCCAGCACTCTGTGAAACGTCACCTATCCATGTTCTCCACAGATGCTGCCTGACCCGCTGAGTTACTCCAGCACTCTGTGAAACATCACCTATCCATGTTCTCCATAGATGCTGCCTGACCCGCTGAGTTACTCCAGCACTCTGTGAAACATCACCTATCCATGTTCTCCACAGATGCTGCCTGACCCGCTGAGTTACTCCAGCACTCTGTGAAACATCACCTATCCATGTTCTCCACAGATGCTGCCTGACCCACTGAGTTACTCCAGCACTCTGTGAAACGTCACCTATCCATGTTCTCCACAGATGCTGCCTGACCCGCTGAGTTACTCCATCTTTTTGCGTCCATCTTCGGAATATTTATTTGATTAAGTCCACATTTAACGGAATGATGTTCTTGAACACTAAATTAAAGGTCCTTGTTTGTGAACAACTGCTATTGTTTACAGATACTTAAACAATGTCATTCACAGATATCAGCTTTTGTTGCAAGTAGCGTGCAGAAAGGGTCAATTAATACACCAAAGACAGGCACAAAATGCTGGAGTAACTCAGCGGGACAGGCAGCATCTCTGGAGAGAAGGAATGGGTGATGTTTTGGGTCGAGTCAGGAGAGAGGGAGATAAGGAAAAGGTGTAAAAACAAGACTGATGTAAGGGGACAAAGTATCATGGACTAGCTAGGAGAAGGTGACAACGAAGGGTATCAAGATAAAATGTAATCAGGAGGACAGTCACACAGTTTCCGTATGAATTTATAAGCACTGATTTCAATCTGGGCAACAAGTCATGATTCAGAACACAACGAGGAATGTACTTACAAGATCAGTTCTGTCATAATCCACTTCACTGCAGCAAAGAAGACATAATATGGCTGGGGAAAAGCAACTCAGTTAGTTCAAGTAGTTGTGAATAGCGTAAGCACCGTCAGAAAATCACAGAACCAGCACATAGCAAGATATGGATTTGTGTATCTTTGTCAGTGCCAGACATGGTGACACTTTCTGTATCGTATGCAAAGCATTTCACATTTGGTGTATTGTATGCAGAACAAAGCATATCACCCAGCCTAGGTACATGCAATATAGTGCAATATAGTGCCATTGAATCATTGGAGGATTCTGCTTCATCTTAAATATAAAAGGTGGAGTTTTAATCTGAGTTATACCACAAGAGTCATCGTAGAAAGCAAGGACATTGGTGTAGGGAGGAACTGCAGATGCTGGTTTAAACCGAAGATAGACACCAAGAGCTGGAGTAACTCAGCGGGACAGGCAGCATCTCTGGAGAGAAGGAATGGGTGATGTTTCGGGTCGAGACCCTTCTTCAGACTAATGCCAGGGGAGTGGGAGATACATAGATAAGGATGTGTAAGGTGTGAAAATACAACAAAGGGAATGGAGATGAAGGAATTTCCTTTCAATGAATCCTTTTCTTTAACTGATCCCTGGATGTGGACATAGTCTTGTTATAATCTGTGGCGGTCGGGTGGAACTGAATGGTCCCATCAATACAGAATTAGGAAGCAGCTACCAAGGCAGGGACAACAGTCACATACAGACTCGACCAAGTGAAGGACAGCAGGGTTCCTTAACTAAAGACCATGAGCGGACCGTTCATTTTGCTGTGAGTAACTGATGGGCTGCGTTTCCTCGAGCATTTCTGGCACTTACACAGAGACCAATGGCTGAGAACAGAGGTGGAATCTGACCATGGATAAACCACTCGAATAACTTCAGTGGTAATTCTATAGTCTTCTTCCTCCTTCCTCATGTCCGGCCATCTTCTATATCAGTCTTTCTGGTCGGTCAGTGATGGTTGACGGTCGGTGGTTGCTATGGTTGCCAGCGGGAAAAGGAAGAACGAGGTAAATCACAAACTGTCATGATTTACATGTAATGCTTTGAGTGGAGAAATGGCAGCTGCAGTTTAATCCGAGCAAGTGTGAAGTGTTGCACGTTGGTGAGATTGAATGTGGGGGGAGAGTGTAGAGTTGGTGGCACAACCCTGATTCACAACATTGATTTACAGAGGGATCTTGTGGATCAGGTGCAGAGCTCTGTGAGATTGGTGACACTAGTAGACAGAGTGGTAAAGGAGGCGTGTGGTACACCTGCCTCCATCGGTTGGGGCATTGAGGACTTGATGATGCAGCTTTGTCGGACTATTCAACAATTGCACATTGTTTGGTTTGCCCAATACTGGGCAGAGGTGGAGGCTTTGGGGAAGATGCAGAATAGGTTTACCAGGATGCTGAAGATAGACACAAACTCATGGGGACAGGCAGACAAGGAATGGGTGACGTTTCGGGTCGAGAACCTTCTTCAGGCTGGTTAGGGACCAGGATGCTGCCTGGATTGGAGAGCTTTAAGTATGAGGAGAGGTTGGACAAACTGGGATTGTTTTCTCTAGAGCATTGGAGACTGAGAATGTTATAAAATGATGAGAGGCATAGATATGGTAGACAGTCCGAACCTTTTCATGGAGGGATACAGATCATGTGCAGGTGGTGGAGATGAGTGTAACTTGGCAAGACATTCGGCATGGACATTGTGGGCAAAGGGCCTGTTCCTGGGCTGTACTGTGCTATGTTCTATGGAAATATTCAGGAGTATTGAATATTTCAAGCTTGAAAAGGTTCAGAAAGATTTACGAGGATGTTGCCAGGATTTGAGGGTGTGAGCTATAGGGAGAGGTTGAATAGGCTAGGTCTCTATTCCATGGAGCGTAGGATGAGGAGTGATCTTATAGAGGTGGACTAAATCATGAGAGGAATAGATCGGGTAGATGCGCAGAGTCTTTTACCCAGAGTGTGGAATCGAGGACCAGAGGACATAGATTCAAGGTGAAGGGGAAATGATTTAATAGTAATCCGAGGGGTAAACATTTCACACAAAGGGCGGTGGGTGTATGGAACAAGCTGCCAGAGGAGGTAGTTGAGGCTGGGACTATCCCAACGTTTAAGAAACAGTTAGACAGGTACATGGATAGGACAGGTTTGGAGGGATATGGACCAAGCGCAGGCAGGTGGGACTAGTGTAGCTGGGGCATTGTTGGCTGGTGTGGGCCAGTTGGGCCGAAGGACCTGTTTCCACACTGTACTCTATGACTCTATATAGAAACATTGACAAGTTGTGGAGGACAAGTCAGTGGATATATCTAAGGCAGGGATAGACAGATTCTTGATTAGTATCGATGTCGGAGGTTATGGGGAGAAGGCAGGAGAATGGGGTTAGGAGGGAGATAGCCATGATTGAATGGCGGAGTAGGCTTGATGGGCCGAATGGCTAAATCTGCTAATAATTATGACTCTATGCCCTTAGTGATAATGCTTGGAAATCTACCTTTGATGTAAACCAGCATGTGCAGTTGCTTCCTATTCCAACTGGTGTGAACAGGCAGCACCATCCACATCATCACATGATTCATGGTCATTCATTTACCCAAATTACCTCTTTAGTTCTCTTTTTAAAATTGAATCAAACTTCTCAACTATCATGCTATGATGCGCCATATATATTTAGTCCACAGTTGATGGGTTACAGAAATAACTGTCCAATCTCACAATCCTAGAACTATTTATCACTTATTTGCATGAAGTTCCAGTCAGCAAAGACAAAAAAACCCACAACATTGTTTTCTGCTCCTTTGTGTTAGGAATACCCAGGTACAGAATAGATATCAGATGTGGAGAGGATGTTTACACTAGTGGGAGAGTCTAGGACCAGAGGGCACAGCCTCAGAATTAAAGGACGTACCTTTTAGAAAGGAGACGAGGAGGAATTTGTTTAGTCAGAGGGTGGTGAATCTGTAGAATTCATTGTCACAGATGGCTGTGGAGGCAAAGTCATTTATTTTTTAAATGGAGATTGACAAGTACTAGATCAGTACGGATATCAGGGGTTAAGCCCGTCCCACTTTCACGACCTAATTGGCGACCTCTGCTGAGTTTGCCCTTGACTCATACTCGCAGCATAGTGGCCACGAGGTTGTAGGAGGTCTTCGTAACTCTTCCTCACGCTCGTGAGTGGTCTCCGCGTACTCGTGGCCTCAAGTAGGTCGCGGCGTTTTTTCCAGCCTGATAAAAAATGTCCACGAGTAAAAAAAAGATCGGCATGGAAAAAATTGATGCTTTTTACTCGTAGGTAGGTCATAGGTAGGTCGTAGGTAGGTCGTAGGTAGGTCGTGATGGTCGTCGTAGGTAGTTGTAGGTCGGTAACTGGCCCGAGAAAAAAATGCAAACATGACATCATTTTATCATGTGATCATTTTCCACTCGTAGCTAGTCGTAGTTGGTCTTAGGTGTGGAAGACTGAGGTCAAGGGGGGGTCGTAGGAGGCCGTAGGCATAGTCGTAGGGAGGTCTTTTACTTCGGCGAGTCAACACGACCATGACATTTTTTTCAACTCATCTGGGGTCTTCTAAACTCGTGGATTAGATCGTCCAAGTGGGACAGGCCCTTAATGGGGAGAAGGCAGGAGAATGAGGTAGAGAGGAAGAGATAGATCAGCCCTGATTGAATGGCGGGGTAGACTTAATGTGCCAAATTGGCCTACTCCTGCTCTGATGGTTTATGAAGATGAACATCCAACACAATAATGTATACATAGCTGGGATAAGCAGGAACAATGTCATCACATTAACTATAGACAGCAGGAGACCCTTTCACAGTGGCATTATTCTTACTCTGCATATATTATGTAGATATTCTTATTCTCAAACTGGCTTGAAGACTTAATATTGGGAACCTGATCAATTCAGAAGTTGATAAGTTGTAGGAGTAAAATTGGGCCATTCGGCCTATCAAGTCTACCCCGCCATTCAATCATGGCTGATCTATCTCTTCTTCCTAACCCCATTCTCCTGCCTTCTCCCCGTGACCTCTGACACCCGTACTAATCAAGAATCTATCTATCTCTGCCTTAAATAAATCCACTGACTTGGCCTCCACAGCCTTCTGTGGCAAAGAATCCCACAGATTCGCCACCCTCTGACTAAAGAAATTCCTCCCAATCTCCTTCCTAAAGGAACATCCTTTAATTCTGAGGCTGTGACCTCTAGTCCTGGACACTCCCACTAGTGGAAACATCCTCTCCACATCCACTCTATCCAGGCCTTTCACTATTCGTTTGAATTGTGTTTGAAATTGGCACACACCTACCAAAGCATCATGGCCCTGCTTAGATAACTTGGCACATGTATCTGGGTGTATGGAGTATGACTGCCACTACTTACATCCAATAAGCTAGGTGCACTGCCGCTGTTGTCTACTGTTGATCTGCACACGGCTTGGTAGTCATAAAGTGTTACTCTAAAAAAGAAAAAAAAGAAAGCTACTTCATGGGAAAGGAAACACGAGGAGAAATTAAAAATCAAAATGAGAAGCAATATTTCAACAGCGAGCGACCACAACACACCCTTTTACTCTGGTACATTAGTTTCACATGTTTAAATTATAATGTTTTATTTTTGATTGTGCTGTATATGGTGTTTTTATCCTTTTGCGAGCAGGGCAGATTCCTTGTATGTATACACATTTGGTCAATAGATTTTTATTATTCATTTATTATTATTATATTATTATTAAAATAATGGAATAGTAGAAAAGGTCCAGGCTTATTAACAAATATACAAACACTATCACACTGAAAGCGTTCTTCCACAGGTGCTGGTGCACCTTTGCACCCTCTAAAGGAAACAAACTATTTTCTGTGTTGTGGGCGTTATTGGTGAGGAGCTGGATAACTAGACTTACATTGGACAGGTGCGTCCTCATGCTATCCACCTTTATTAACTTTGCAGCAGTTTGCCAGAGAGCAGCATCAAGAAGGGTACATAAGCTGCTCCTAATTTAATCAGCATTAGACTGAAGGCATTATTCAGCTATGAAGAGGCCACTGTTAGCGTGACATTTCATTCTAATCCTTTTAAAGAAGGTTAGCTGCTAACGTCAGTCCTGAATTGGTGTATGGTTCCTACTGCAGTGAGCTGTTACTGTTTACATTAGAATAGTAAACAGGTGACATTTGACACTTATGCAAATTCAATTCATTTAACGTTCAGATTAGGAGAGACATATTGCTCTGGCTGTTTCTACTTGCAAACTTCCACCCACAAATATTCAAAATTCCACATTTAAAATTAATATATCCAAGTTTCCCATGTAAACCCTGTAAACCGGTCTTATCCATGACAATAAAACTCTTTTGACTCTTCACTACCTGTCCCAATGTCTTATAGAAACATAGAAACATAGAAAATAGGTGCAGGAGTAGGCCATTCGGCCCTTCGAGCCTGCACCGCCATTCAATATGATCATGCCTGATCATCCAACTCAGTATCCCGTACCTGCCTTCTCTCCATACCCCCTGATCCCTGATCCCTTTAGCCACAAGGGCCACATCTAACTCCCTCTTAAATATAACCAATGAACTGGCCTCAACTACCTTCTGTGGGAGAGAATTCCACAGATTCACCACTCTCTGTGTGAAAAAAGTTTTCCTCATCTCGGTCCTAAAAGATTTCCCCTTTATCCTTAAACTGTGACCCCCTTGTTCTGGACTTCCCCAACATCGGGAACAATCTTCCTGAATCTAACCTGTCCAACCCCTCAAGAATTTTGTAAGTTTCTATAAGATCCCCCCTCAATCTTCTAAATTCTAGCGAATACAAGCCGAATCTATCCAGTCTTTCTTCATCGCTGTTATAGTCCCTGCCTCAACTCCCTACTCTGGCAGCCCGTTCCATACACCCACCACCCTCTGTGTAAAAGTGTTGCCCCTCAGGTTCCTATTAGGGTGCCATGGTAGAGTTGCTGCCTTACAGCAACGGAGATCCAGGTTCGATCCCGACTATGGGTGTTGTCTGTACGGACTTTGCACGTTCTCCCCGTGACCTAAGTGGGTTTTCTCCAAGATCTTCAGTTTCCTCCCACACTCCAAAAACGTATAGGTTTGTAGGTTAATTGGCTTGTGTTTGTATACTTGGTATAAGTGTAAATTGTCCCTAGTGTGTGTAGGCTTGCGTTATGTGCGGGGATCGCTGGTCACTGTAGACTCGGTGGGCCAAAGGGCCTGTTTCCGTGCTGTATCTCGGAACTAAACCAAACTAAACATTGTTCCCCTTTCACCTTTCCATTCACACCTGTATCTATTCTCCCTGATGATGTCTGTAAGATCAGCCCTCAGCCTCTGACACTCCATCTACCACCTACATCGTGCCTCTGTAGATTACATTCTGACATAAAACAAGCATCAAGCCTTTAAACGTCTGATCCTTCACATACTGGACAGGTCGAGAGACAATCAGGGATTGACTGGAAAATTACATTCCCAAACGCTGGGAACATCATAGGAATAATCCTGATGATGACAGTCAGTTTTATTTATTGAATATTTAAATAAAGTCATGTTTATTCATCATTGACATTGGGAAAGTGCATCAAATGTCAGGCTGTGTGATATAAATTGCTCCAGGGCTTATTCTTACCGTTTAAACGATCCCATCATCATTAGTTTATTCATGACCGCCCCTTCCACTTTGCCAAAGAACGTCCCAGTCTGGGGAGAAATGGAACAACAAAGTATTTTCGCGGGAGTGCTCGCTCGGTAGTGCAAGAATTGCAAGAGACGGGGCTGGAGCGTGACCATTCTGGTGTTGCAATGTTGCACAGACAGCTTTGGGATAGTAATATCGTGAATTACTGAGAGAGTTAGATTTAGCTCTTAGGGCTGACAGAATCAAGGGATATGGGGAGAAAACAGGAAAGAGGTACTGATTGTGGATGATCAGCCATGATCATGTGGAATGGCGGTGCTGGCTCGAGGGGCCGAATGGCCTACTCCTGCACCTATTTTCTATGTTTCTAATTGACAGACCCAGTAGTCAGGGTGGGTCACCACACAGACACTCCAGGATAGGTCAGCTGTGGGAGCTTAGAAAACACACTTGCAACATTTATTTTTTCTCTTTTTAAGAACATCATGTGCTACATGTGGAAATACTTTTTTAAAAGGGCGGCACGGTGGTGCAGTGGTAGAGTTGCTGCATTACAGGGTTTACAGCGCCATAGATCTCAGTTCCCTCCTGACTACCGGTGCTGTCTGTGCGGAGTTTGTACGTTCTCCCCATGACCACATGGATTTTCCCCAAGGTCTTCGGTTTCCTCCCACACTCCAAAGACGTACAGGTTACATAGAAACATAGAAATTAGGTACAGGAGTAGGCCATTCGGCCCTTCGAGCCTGCACCGCCATTCAATATGATCATGGCTGATCATCTAACTCAGTATCCCGTACCTGCCTTCTCTCCATACCCTCTGATCCCCTTAGCCACAAGGGCCACATCTAACTCCCTCTTAAATATAGCCAATGAACTGGCCTCAACTACCCTCTGTGGCAGAGAGTTCCAGAGATTCACCACTCTCTGTGTGTGGTTTGTAGGTTAATTGGCTTGGTATAAAATGTGTGTAGGATAGTGTTCATGTGCGGAGATCGCTGGTCGGCGCGGGCTCGGTGGGCCTGAGGGTCTGTTTCTGTTCTTTCTCTAAACTAAACTAAAGGTTGCCATGTGGCAAGCAGTAATCTGTTCCGAAATAAATATTTCACATGATGTCTGTATGATTCACATAACTAGTACTGAACATCTGATCGATGAAAGGGAGAGTCAAAGGCTCTTCTGCCCAACTTGCCCATGCTGACCATGAAGCCTCATCTACACTAGTCCCACCAGCCCGTGTTTGGCCCATAACCTTCTAAACATTTCCTATCCATGGGCCTGGCAATACACTTCCAGGGATGGTGCTGAAGGTATCTCTGCCTCCATCAGGTCTCCCCACAACCTCTGGCATTCCAGAGAAAACAACCCAAGCCTGTCCAACCTCTCCCTGTCGCTGATACCCACTAACCCAGGCATCACTGGTAAACCTCCTCTGAACCCACCAAAGCCTACACATCCTTCCTGTAACGGAGTGACCAGAACTGCACAAATACTGTAAATACAGCCTGACCAAACTCCGATAAAGCTGCGTCATGACTTCCTGACTCTTGTACTCAATGCCCCGACCTATGAAAGCAAGTATGCCATGTGGTTTCTTTACCATAACTCACTCTAAACCTTTCTCCAGCTGTGAATCTTCCACACTCTCCCCACACTCTGCCCCGTTCTCTACCTCTCTCTGGATTTCATGCACCCCTTCCTTCCTCGAAGACAGGCGCAAAATGCTGGAGGAACTCAGCGGGACAGGCAGCATCTCGGCAGAGAAGGAATGGGTGACAGTTCGGGTGGAGACCCTTCTTCAGACATGCTGGTAGTGTTCCTTCAGTCATCAAGGACCACGTCCCTGGAATTTCTCCGGTAACATCTCCCACTGCCCAACAAGCACTATCATGACAAAGCTCATCTCCAAATCCAAGCTCTGTCATCACTCTCAACACCTCCTTCCTCTGCCGATACTTATCAACGCTCAGAGCACCAAGTTTCCTTGGGAAAGATAAACTCCGATAAGAAGGTCATTTTTTGTTGTTAATTATGGTTGGGGCTCCTTTGGTTCCCAAAGAATAGTTTGGGGAAAAAACAAGAAAATTAAGTGCAAGGGAGATTAAACTAGCCTTTTAACAAGATTGGGAAACTTAAATCGATCGGCACGCTGGCACAGCAGTAGAGTTGTTGTCTTACAGCACCAGAGACCCGGGTTCCATCCTGACTACGGGTGCTGTCTGTACGGAGTTTGAACGTTCTCCCCATGACCGCGTGTGTTTTCACCGAGATCTTCGGTTTCCTCCCACACTCCAAAGACGTACAGGTTTGTAAGTTAATTGGCTTGGCATATATGTAAAAATTGTCCCTAGTGTGTGTAAGATAGTGTTAATGTGCGGGGATCACTGGTCTCGGTGGGCCGAAGGGCCTGTTTCCACGCTGTATCTCTAAACTAAACTAAATGATTTTAAACATTAATTTTACTGACTGTAAACGATTGCCAAAGTGAATTCAGGAATTTGGGTAATTCCTTCACCATTTCCTGCCTTCTTTGGGTGGAATGACTTTAGGATCAAGTGGTGGGTATCTGCTCTGTAGGTGAGACTGAGATCAGTTGGCATGGCAACAATACTGGGATTGCCCACATTTAGCCAGCACTCACACTTCATTCAGCCATGCTGCTGTAAACGGCATGACAATGTACAACAAGAATGGACAAATGGACTGATGGGATCAAGATACTATGATGTGTTTATAATCGAGACAATTCACACAACATTATGATGTGAAAACTGATATGTGCAATAGAGGAAACTAATTGAAGAATCTGATGAAACATTCTAGACCGCTACAGTTTTATATGAGACCTGTTTACGGGATAATATTTCAGTGGTAAATCTGATTATGGAATCTCCATATCAAGTCATAGTTGTGACTTGGAAATGAGAAACACATGGGTCCCCTCTGTCTCAGGCATATTTGCAGAAAGACCAATCTCTTCCATTCAAACATTGGAAAACATGAATTGTATCTCGATTCTGTTTGACTGCGTGTCTGAACCGTAAATGGTCAAAGTCGTCTCTGCTTCTAGTTCTACTTGGGACTGCGGTTTGTGAGGAAGCCGTTGAAACAACATTTAGCCGTTCAACTATGACAAATATTTCTGCTTTTAGTATAAGTGTTTATTTAACAAATATATGTTTTTCAGTTTTTAGGAATGTTTCTACAAAGGATGCCACAGGTGGATTGAATTCAAAACCACCACATCTCTCAGTAGTTTTAGAGCCGGCACTTATTAATTTGTGGGACATGGATCCCACGTATTATTAAATCATTCTTGCCTGCGCTGGTGTTATCAACACGTTATGTTGGATTGGAGTCACTTTGATTATTTAAAATACTGCTTGATGTTTCCTGTTGTTCACCAAAATAAACAAACGTCCAGCACAATGTTGAATATTGAAACATTCTCAATAAGGGGTCGCAAGGTGGCGCAGCGGGTAAAGATCCTGACTACGGGCGCTGTCTGTACGGAGTATGTATGTTCTCCCCGTGACCTGCGTGGGTTTTCTCCGGGATCTTTGGTTTCCTCCCACACTACAAAGACGTACAGGTTTGTTGGTTGATTGTCTTGGTGTTTGTGTAATTGTCCCTAGTGTGTGTAGGATAGTGTTAATGTGCGGAGGATAGATGGTCGGCGCGGACTCGGTGGGCCGCAGAGTCAGTTTCCACGCTGTATCTCTAAACTAAACTAAAATAACACTGGACTGGTCTTCATGACGGGAAATGCCAGAAAGGTCCCTACATTCATAGAATATTTAAAATAGAATCCCTATCTGTTAGAAACAAAAAACAGAAAACCTAAAGGGTGGCAGACAAACAAGTTACCTCCATCCTGAGCAACATATCCAAAGTCTACAAACATGCAGGTTTGTAGGTTAATTGGCCCCAGTGTGTAGGATTGGACAGGTTTAGAGGGATATGGACCAAGTGTGGGCAGGTGGGACTATTGTTGCTGGGACATGTTGGCCGGTGTGGGCAAGTTGGGCCAAACCACTGTATGACTCTACGCCTCTATGACATAAAGCTAGTGTACGGGTGATCGATGGTCAGCAAAGAAACAATGGGCTGAAAGGCCTGTTTCTATGCTGTATATAAAAACTAAACTAAGCTCATTCTTCTTAATCCACACTGTTTGCCAACATTTACAAATGTATGGAGAATCTAGTCTGCCATTCAAACTAGGCAGATAGATCAGACAAGATTGAATGGTGGAGTAGCCTTAATGGGCCGAATGGCCTAGTTCTGCTCCTATCACTTATGAACTTGTGAGTGTGGCATATTACACCACGTGATAAATACCACAAAGCTGCAGCACGTTAATCATCCAGCATACTGATTACGCTACAAACCA
The DNA here is from genome assembly GCF_028641065.1 of Leucoraja erinaceus. Classification (NCBI taxonomy): domain Eukaryota; kingdom Metazoa; phylum Chordata; class Chondrichthyes; order Rajiformes; family Rajidae; genus Leucoraja; species Leucoraja erinaceus. The sequence goes on along the minus strand of NC_073392.1, from coordinate 1,465,287 downwards.
AGAAAGCCAATGGCATGTTGGCCTTCATAACAAGAGTAGTTGCGTATAGGAGCAAAGAGGTCCTTCTGCAGTTGTACAGGGCCCTAGTGAGACCACACCTGGAGTATTGTGTGCAGTTTTGGTCCCCTAATTTGAGGAAGGACATTCTTGCTATTGAAGGAGTGCAGCGTAGGTTTACGTGGTTAATTCCCGGGATGGCGGGACTGTCGTTTGTTGATAGAATGGAGCGGCTGGGCTTAAATTTAGAAGGAAAATTTAGAGGGGATCATATTGAAACAGAAAGATTGTTAAGTGTCTGGACACGCTAGAGGCAGGAAACATGTTCCCGGAATAGGGGGAGTCCAGAACCAGGGGCTACAGTTTAAGAATAAGGGGTAAGCCATTTAGAACGGAGGTGAGAAAAACTTTTTCACTGACACAGTTGTGAATCTGTGGAATTCTCTGCCTCAGAAGGCGGTGGAGGCCGGTTCTCTGGATACTTTCAAGAGAGAGTTAGATAGAGCTCTTAAAGATAGTGGGGTTAGGGGATATGGGGAGAAGGCAGGAACGGGGTACTGATTGTAGATGATCAGCCATGATCACAGTGAATGGTGGTGCTGGCTCGAAGGGCTGAATGGCCTACTCCTGCACCTATTGTCTATTGTCTATGATAAGAACATTAACTTGCGCATGAGAGTGCAAGGTTAATGCAGTCCCTCTCAAATCTTGCCTAAACTAAAGTAATTCCTTTAACAACTTAGATGGGAAATGACAGGACATTTGGAAATATTTTAATTAGGAATGTGGACTGCATCCACTGTTTAATGGTGGTGTATTGGAAACATGTGAACAACTGTCAGAGACTGTTACTGCACTCACACAGATGTCCATGCCCCTGAAAGTTCAACATTAGATTATGATTACATAAACATTCAGATTAATGCCACAATTTTAACCACAAAAGGGAAAATAGCCAACATTTGTTTGATTCGCAATTGGAAACGTATTCTGAGCCACCAATTGCTGTCAACTGCAGATAAGTATTTTGCCAATTTTAGCCTTTATTTTGTAACTAACTTGACTTTGAACACAAAGTTAGCTATTCCAATTGCAGCAGCATCTGCAAAGTACAGAATTATACTGAAGAATGCCTTTGATGATTTAGTGCTGCTGAGAAATACATTTCCAGTTGTGAGATTATCTGCCACAGACGGCAGTGGAGGCCAATTCACTGGATGTTTTCTAGAGAGAGTTAGATTTAGCTCTTAGGGCTAACAGAATCAAGGGATATGGGGAGAAAGCCAGAACAGGGTACTGATTGTGGATGATCACCCATGATCATATTGAATGGTGGTGCTGGCTCGAAGGGCCGAATGGCCTACTCCTGCACCTAATTTCTATGTTTCTATGAAACTAAACACATTAGTGCCACTGTGTTGAGCACTGCCTCCAAAGGTCGTTGCAATGTCCACACGGAATGACCTGGAGGCTTCACCTCTGTGGAACAAAAGAACGACAATGAACTGCTGTGACAGACATTAAACGCTGGAGTAACTCAGCGGGTCAGGCAGCATCTCTGGAGAAAAGGAAAAGGTGATGTTTTGAGTCGAGACCCTTCTTCAGACTGACCCGCTGAGTTACTCCAGCACTCTGTGAAACGTCACCTATCCATGTTCTCCACAGATGCTGCCTGACCCGCTGAGTTACTCCAGCACTCTGTGTCTATCTTTGGTTTAATCCTGCAGTATCTGCAGTTTTGTTCCTATACAATGAACGGATGGGTTTAGTGAAGTGATTTGCTTGCTGTTATATGTTTACGAACAGATCAGACAACTACATCTGCAATACCCCGATATATGAGAAGTCTATTTAGGCCTTGCATGTGACTACAAAAGATGTGGGCAAAGTAACTGACGTCCATTCAGCCAGCCGGCTCACATCTACATTGCACCTTGTCTGTAGTTGGAAGCTCTCTGTCTAACTGAACCAATAGATGCAAAGTTGGATCTCCTGATGCCGTTTAGACATTGCCAGAAGTTCACAAAAGCGTAGTACATAGACCAGCACAGACCATTCGGCCCACAATGTCTGTGCTAAACACAATGACAACTTAAACTGCCATAGTCTGCACCCTCTCCAAAGCCCCCATATCCTTCCTGTAACTGCGTGAAGTCTGGCCCATGCAAACTCCTACAGGGCTGTAACATGACTTGTACTGTGTTGTGACTCTTGTACTCAACGCAGAGACAACCTTGAGCTGACCAAACCCAACAGGCAAGGCATAATGCAGAAGAGATCTGATTTAAAAAAATAGTCTCCTGGCAGGGTGACGACTTGTGGGGAATCTGACACTCAGCAGCGTTCATGCAAGGATGTGACTAGTTCATGCAGTTCATTACTTTCAACATCATGCTTGGCAGAAGCAGCATTGCTTCGTGCAAACTCACCTCATCTAAATTCTCCGACACCAAAATAAATCCATTGTTATCGATGAGGTAACAATTTATGATCTGTAAATACAAAACATGCAACATATTGTCAACAAATAAGCATCAGGTTCACGATGAGGTGGACACTGATATGAAACTGATACAGTATGACCATGATAAAAGTGCATTATTTTATTGGAGAAGACCCTGGTTCACCAGAGAGTTTAGTGTGCAACTGGGAGAGTGAGCACGGCAGAGCAGTGTGTGTTCCACAGGTCGAACTGTGGGCTGCTAGCCTCATTAGGAGACTTTCCCAAGCCACACGTCTATTAAATGGGTGTGACATGATCCCATTTCCAGGCCCATATACTTTAAGTATCGGTTGGCAAAGCCAGCTAGTACTTACCTCATCGTCACAACTAATACTGCACTTCCCATCCAGTGAAGCACACTGCAAAAGAACACAACATCGTCAGCTCGGGGAACGCATACAGGGCAGCGGGTAAATGGAATTCATAGTTAGCTCTGCTATTATGTGGACTGCAGATGCTGGAACTGCAGATGCTGCTTTACACCCAAGATAGACACAAAATGCTGGAGTAACTCAGCAGGACAGGCAGCATATCTGGTGAGAAGGAATGGGTGGTGTTTCGGGTTGAGACCCTTGTCCAAGGGGAGTCTGAAGAAGGGTCCTGACCAGAAACGTCACCTGTCCATGTTCTCCACAGATGCTGCCTGACCTGTGAGTTACTCCAGCCTTTTGTGTCCTTTGTTGGGATAGACACATGGATGTGCAGGGAATGGAGGGAGGGATGTGGATGATGTGCAGGTAGGTAAGAGTTGGTCTGTCACTACACTGGCATCATGTTGGGTACAGACATTGTGGGGTGAAGTGCCTGTTCTTGTGCTGTATTGTTCTAGGTTCACTGGCAGTGGTCAACGTGCAGAGTTGATCTGCCACTGGTCTGGCAGTGACCAGCCACTTGCTTCTCCAGCGTGCCGTGTGTCCTATCTCCTAATTTAGTGCAAGTGTACAAATGTCAAGCAGCAGGGAGGCTCCACCCTGTACGGTTTACAGGCATCATAAATGGTTTGCAGGTGAGTTACTGATTGATTTCTCCTGTTATTATAATGCTCTCAAGGTCTGGTGCTCTCCAGAATCAAGGGGGCTGCAGAGTGAGCTTTAATTCCAAGGGCAGTGGACATCCAGGGTTTTGGACTGAGTTCATGTTTCTGTGGAAAGCAATCGTTGCCAGGCACGGCTACAACTGCACTTTGTTGCCTTGGACCACAACAAACACCAAAGCAGGGGTAGTGGGGACAGAGTGGGAGAGGCAGGGTATCTCCTCCTGGCACAAGGTCGCGCAACCCCCACGGATCGGAGCCTGTGGCCATCGGCCCCTGAGTCGACACAGCCCATGGCTGGGGCCAGGGTTGGTGTCACAGAGGCATCTGGACAATAGTGGAGAGGTTGGTGCTGCGGCCGATGATGGCCCCAACCGACCGACCGACGAGGACGGACCCCGTGAAGTGAGGACTCTGGACAATGGGGACCGGGAGTGGGGGGGGGGAGAATAAAGGGGGACCTGGTGCAGATACTTTGTAACTTGTCAACCCCCTTTATGTGGCGACTAATTCCATACCTTGGGCAGGCAAACAAAGAATTTGACTGTGGCTTGTCACCTGTGACTATAAAGTGTTCATTCATTCATTCATTCATTATTCATGGTGGCCATCCTCTTTGTGTCTCAGCAAGGAACAACGTGTGATGAGGCTCCAGAGAGGAAACTGTCACACAAACCAACCTCCCTACCATCGACTCCATCTACACCACACAAGGCCAGCAGCATAATCAAGGACCAGTCTCACCCTCCCCACACCCCCTTCTCCCCTCTTCCATCGGGCAAGAGGTCCAGAATTGTGAAAACGCACACCTCCAGATTCTGGGACAGTTTCTTCCCGGCTGTCAGCAGCAACTGAACCATCCCCTCGCCAATTAGAGAGTGGTCCTGACCTTCCATCTACCTCAATGGAGACCTTTAAACTATCTTTAATTGGACTTCATTGGACTTCAATGTCATATATAGCACTAAATGTTATTCCCTGTAGCTGCACACTGTGGACAGCTTAATCACTTGTAGTCTTTCCTCTGACTGGATAGCATGCAACAAACAGCTTGTCACCGTACTTCAGTACACGTGACAATTATAAACTCGTATCATTCTAGTTTGCAGCCAGAATGTAGCTCAGCGGTATGGCTGGTCAAATTACTGCCTCACAGCCTCAGCAGCCCAAGTTCAGCCTGACTTCTGGTGCTGTCTGTGTGGAGTTTGCACCTTCTCCCTGTGACCCGGGTCTCTGGCACTGTGAGGCAGCTGTTCTACCATTGCGCCACTGTGCTGCCCCTGTGTTGTTGTGTCAGCATCAACCACCTCCCCTGGCAGCTTGTTCAACCACCCACTGTGTGAAAGAGGGTTGTGTTAAATCTTGCCCCTCCCATCCGCCTTCAACACGTCCCGTTGTTTTTGATTCCCGTACGCTGGGTAAAGGTCTCTGTGCGTTTACCTAGAGGTGAATCAAGAGGATCTACTGTGTGATACGCTACGATATGATACCATAGAACTTTATTTACCTCAGGAGGGAAATTGATCTGCCAACAGTCATAAAACACAAGACACATGGTGGTAGTCAGTCTAGCCCATGACAGAAGGGGGAGGAGTTGTACAGTTTGATAGCCACAGGGAAGAAGGATCTCCTGTGGCGTTCTGTGCTGCATCTTGGTGGAACCAGTCTGTTGCTGCAGTTATTCACTACAATCATTCCACTCATTCTACAGAGAGTGGTTATTTGCTGAATTCACTGCCAAAGGTGGTGGACTCAGGTACAGACACTGCAGTCAAAAGAAATTCACACAAACTCTTGAACAGGCAAGACATAGACAGACATGGAACAAATGCCTAAGGACTTGACTGACTGCATGTTACACTTCAGTTGAGTTAGTTTATCGTCACGTGTACCGAGGTACAGTAAAAGCTTTTGTTGCGTGCTAACCAGTCAGCGGAAAGACAATACATGATTACATTTGAGCCATGTACAGTGTACAGATGCATGATAAGGGAATAACGTTTTGAAAGGAGGCAAAGTGCCTGAGTCACACGGACACATGTAAGTGACCTGCTAAACTATACAATCTCTGGGCACGTAATTATTTCTCCAAATGCCAATTGTCAAATATCACTCTGTCAAATTCTAAAATTGAGTCTCCACCACATTCCATTCCAAATCTGCATCAGATGTAATGTTCCAGAATGACCACAGTATTAGACAAGAGTTTATTTTTGTTTGAGATATATCTAGTGAGCCTTACATTTACCATAAGTATACTATAGGGGAGAGTCGAGGACCGGAGGGCACTGGGTCAGAATAAAATAATGTACCTTTAGAAAGGAGATGAGGAGGATTTTCTTTTGCCTGAGGGCAGTGAGTCTGTGTCATTCATTGCCAAAGATGGCTGTGGAGGCCACATCATTGGATTTTGTTTTAAGTGGATATTGATAGGTTCGTGATTAGTAAAGGTGTCAAGAGTTATGTATGGGGAAAGGCAGTAGAATGGGGTTGAGAGGGAAAAATAGATCAGCCATGATCAGCTCTTTAGATTCTGGAGTAGTTCCTGAAGATTGGCGGGTAGCAAACGTAACCCCACTTTTTAAGAAGGGAGGGAGAGAGAAAATGGGGAATTACAGACCAGTTAGTCTAACATCGGTAGTGGGGAAACTGCTAGAGTCAGTTATTAAAGATGGGATAGCAGCACATTTGGAAAGTGGTGAAATCATTGGACAAAGTCAGCATGGATTTACGAAAGGTAAATCATGTCTGACGAATCTTATAGAATTTTTCGAGGATGTAACTAGTAGCGTGGATAGGGGAGAACCAGTGGATGTGGTGTATCTGGACTTCCAGAAGGCTTTCGACAAGGTCCCACATAAAAAATTAGTATACAAACTTAAAGCACAAGGCATTGGGGGTTCAGTATTGATGTGGATAGAGAACTGGCTGGCAAACAGGAAGCAAAGAGTAGGAGTAAACGGGTCCTTTTCACAATGGCAGGCAGTGACTAGTGGGGTACCCCAAGGCTCAGTACTGGGACCCCAGCTATTTACAATATATATTAATGATCTGGATGAGGGAATTGAAGGCAATATCTCCAAGTTTGCGGATGACACTAAGCTGGGGGGCAGTGTTAGCTGTGAGGAGGATGCTAGGAGACTGCAGGGTGACTTGGATAGGCTGGGTGAGTGGGCAAATGTTTGGCAGATGCAGTATAATGTGGATAAATGTGAGGTTATCCATTTTGGTGGCAAAAACAGGAAAGCAGACTATTATCTAAATGGTGGCCGATTGGGAAAGGGGGAGATGCAGCGAGACCTGGGTGTCATGGTACACCAGTCATTGAAGGTAGGCATGCAGGTGCAGCAGGCAGTAAAGAAAGCGAATGGTATGTTAGCTTTCATTGCAAAAGGATTTGAGTATAGGAGCAGAGAGGTTCTACTGCAGTTGTACAGGGTCTTGGTGAGACCACACCTGGAGTATTGCGTACAGTTTTGGTCTCCAAATCTGAGGAAGGATATTATTGCCATAGAGGGAGTGCAGAGACGGTTCACCAGACTGATTCCTGGGATGTCAGGACTGTCTTATGAAGAAAGACTGGATAGACTTGGTTTATACTCTCTCGAATTTAGAAGATTGAGAGGGGATCTTATAGAAACTTACAAAATTCTTAAGGGGTTGGACAGGCTAGACGCAGGAAGATTGTTCCCGATGTTAGGGAAGTCCAGGACAAGGGGTCACAGCTTAAGGATAAAGGGGAAATCCTTTAAAACGAGATGAGAAGAACTTTTTTCACGCAGAGAGTGGTGAATCTTTGGAACTCTCTGCCACAGAGGGTAGTTGAGGCCACTTCATTGGCTATATTTAAGAGGGAGTTAGATGTGGCCCTTGTGGCTAAGGGGATCAGGGGGTATGGAGAGAAGGCAGGTACGGGATACTGAGTTGGATGATCAGCCATGATCATATTGAATGGCGGTGCAGGCTCGAAGGGCCGAATGGCCTACTCCTGCACCTAATTTCTATGTTTCTATGTTTCTATCAAATGGTGGATCAGACTCGATGGGCCAAATGGCCTAATTCTGCTCCTGTGTCACAGTCATAGAGTGATACAGTGTGGAAACAGGCCCTTCGGCCCAACTTGCCCACACCGACCAACAATGCCCCATCTACACTAGCCCCACCTGCCTGCATTTGGCTTCTATCCCTCCAAACCGGTCCTATCCATGTACCTGTCTACTGGGAATAAAAGCAGAGGTTTGTCATGTGGTCTCTGTGGTCTAAAATAATGGACAAACTCTGCTACAATTTGGCTTTTTTCAATCATTGGATATTTCACTTACAGCTGAGATAATGACTGGTGTTTCCACTCCAGGGAAACAGAACACAACACTGCTCAACTTTGAAATCTTTCATCATTTCATTTCACCTCCACCCTTTGCAAGAATCGAAAGGGAAAGTCAGAATATATCAAACTCTGAACTAATTGACGTACGAAAGAACTGCAGATGCTGGTCTAAATCGAAGGTCGACACAAAATGCTGGAATAACACAGTGGGACAGGCAGCATCACTGGAGAGAAGGAATGGGTGACGTCTGAAGAAGGGTCTCGACCCGAAACGTCACCCATTCCTTCTCTCCAGAGATGCTGCCTGTCCCGCTGAGTTACTCCAGCTTTTTGTGTCTGCACTAACTGAGTTTTAAATGGCGCTGAAATAACTATTGACCTTTTTGAAGGCAGGATAGAGTTTAGCTGTAACTGACGGGGAGATAGGGCAGGATTACTGGGGACTGACAAGCCCAATCATTGCTGAAATGAAATAGATTTGATTTTGATGCAAACTGATTAAATCTTGTCCAGCAAACAAGTCATCAAAGATAGAACATTTGAAAATTGTCTTTCTGGTTTTTGAGAAGCTGACCTATAATTTGAATAATTGATGTTAGTTTTTCTATGTTCTTATATATATATATATAAATATCTTAACAATGGCAATTTTCCTGAGCTGATTATGGAGTAACTTCTATGTCCAGATATTCCCCAAAGGGACTAGTTTGTCCAATGTGTAATACAGTATGTGCTCATACTTTTCTTTCTGAGATACAGAAGACTTTGTGTCTTTAAAAGGGGAATGGTGTATTCATTACAATAAGATGGTATATATACTTGCTTTATATATAACATGGTGTGCTTTGGGAGACCATCTGGAATTTGGTTTTGAGGGACTGCAACTCAAAATGTATTCAAAGATGTCAAAAAACGTACGAAAGAACTGCAGATGCTGGTCTAAATCGAAGGTCAACACAGAGTGCTGGAGTAACTCAGCGGGTCAGGCAGCATCTGTGGAGAACATGGATAGGTGACGTTTCACAGAGTACTGGAGTAACTCAGCGGGTCAGGCAGCATCTGGTGACGTTTCACAGAGTGCGGGAGTAACTCAGCGGGTCAGCATCTGTGGAGAACATGGAGGTGACGTTTCACAGAGTACTGGAGTAACTCAGCGGGTCAGGCAGCATCTGTGGAGAACGTGGATAGGTGACGTTTCACAGAGTGCTGGAGTAACTCAGCGGGTCAGGCAGCATCTGTGGAGAACATGGATAGGTGACGTTTCACAGAGTACTGGAGTAACTCAGCGGGTCAGGCAGCATCTGTGGAGAACATGGATAGGTGACGTTTCACAGAGTGCTGGAGAGTAACTCAGTTTCACAGGCAGTCTGTGGAGAACTGGAAAGTTTCACAGAATGCTGGAGTAACTCAGCGGGTCAGGCAGCATCTGTGGAGAACGTGGATAGGTGACGTTTCACAGAGTACTGGAGTAACTCAGCGGGTCAGGCAGCATCTGTGGAGAACATGGATAGGTGACGTTTCACAGAGTACTGGAGTAACTCAGCGGGTCAGGCAGCATCTGTGGAGAACATGGATAGGTGACGTTTCACAGTGTGCTGGAGTAACTCAGCGGGTCAGGCAGCATCTGTGGAGAACATGGATAGGTGATGTTTCACAGAGTGCTGGAGTAACTCAGCGGGTCAGGCAGCATCTGTGGAGAACATGGATAGGTGATGTTTCACAGAGTGCTGGAGTAACTCAGCGGGTCAGGCAGCATCTGTGGAGAACATGGATAGGTGACGTTTCGGGTCGGACACTTCTTCAGTGTTATCGTGACTCAGAGTTATCTCATTGATAAAGCCATAAAAGGAATAGATCGGGTAGACGTACAGAGTCTCTTATCCAGAATAGTGGAATCGATAACCAGAGGACATAAGTTTAAGATGAAGGGAGAAAGATTTATTAGGAACCTATTTAGGGAGAATATTTTCATACAAAGGGTGGCGAGCGTCAGGGACGAGCTGCCAGAGGAGGTAGTTGAGGCAGGGACTATCGCAACACTAACTAATATGATTATAAAGACACAAATATAATATAAAGGTAAGTTATATACAAGGTGCTCACCTGTCGGCTTGCAGTCCAGAACTTCTTCTGGAAAAACTCCAGCTTCATTTGAATCCCCACAGCTGTTAAAGAACAGAGTAATGTAATGTTGTTCATTCACCTTTGACAATCATGTTTATCAAACACCGGTCAAATATATTGTGTTCAACTATGTAAAGTATGTGGAAGCAAGGAACTCCAAATGTTGGTTTACAAGAAAAAAGGCATGAAGTGCTGGAGTAACTCAGCGGGTCAACATGGATAGGTGACATTTCGGGCTGGCACCCCTCCTAATTCTTCTTCAGTGACCAATACGTCACCTATCCATGTTCTCCACAGATGCTGCCTGACCTGCTGAGTTACTCCAGCACTCTGTGAAACGTCACCTATCCGTGTTCTCCACAGATGCTGCCTGACCCACTGAGTTACTCCAGCACTCTGTGAAACGTCACCTATCCATGTTCTCCACAGATGCTGCCTGACCCACTGAGTTACTCCAGCACTCTGTGAAACATCACCTATCTAAAGACAAGCTGCATGTCTTTGGAGCGTGGGAGGAAACCGCAGCAACTTGAGGAAACCCGCACAGTCACAGTTAGAACGTGCAACCTCCGTATAGACAACACTCATTGTCAGGATGGAACCTATGTCTCTGGAGCTGTGAGGCAACAACTCTACCGCTGAGCCAACGTGGCCGCCCAACCGTATAAATCTCTCTGAGAAGGTTCTTCAAGTCTGCCCTTGGCTGCTGTTCTGGAAATCCCTACGCAAGGGCAGACTCTTCAAGCCTTGTCAATTCTCTCTGGCACTGGGGACACTCAAACATTGCTCTGCACTTCATGTAGTTTATTATATTTTAGAGATTCAGCTGCATGGAACGTTCTCATCTGAGCATATTTAGTTGGTCAACCCCAGCATATGAAGCTCGGGTGAAGTGAGAAAATCACATCTCATTTCTCTTACAGAGTCTCAGAGCAATACAGCTTAGAAACAGGCCCTTCGGCCCAACTCATCCATGCCAACCAAGGTGCCCCATCTAAACAGCCCATTTGCCTGTATTTGGCCCATTTCCTATCCATGTATCTGTCCAAGTATCTTGTGAAAGCTCTTGCTAAATTTGACACATTGTGAATTAAGAATGCTTTTTACCCGAGCAATGACTGACAGCGATGTGAATATTTAACACGAGATTCCCTTGTACAAAATGTAAATGGAGCGAGTTGTTTATTTATGCGGGTTAATATCAGATGATATCAGACAGAATCTCCAGAAACTGGCAGCATTTGTGGTATTTGTTTATAAGAGGCCATGCCTCTCAATAATGGCGTTCATGACAAATGCCAAAACCACAGAGATGTTATAAGGGCCTTACATGAAACGATTTTTCGTGTGACTGCCTTTGATTACATCCATGCTGTACAACTGGAATGTCAACCAGCCCTTGGATGCATGGTCCTGTAACAAGATCGAACACTGCTCTCCAAAGTATTGGCATCAGCTTCCATTAACACCATCCACTCAGCACCATGGCAGTCCAAAGCCCGTGCTTTAACAAGCTTTCAATTCTCATAGAGATTTCACAAAGAACAATAGGCAATAGGTGCAGGAGGAGGCCATTCGGCCCTTCGAGCCAGCACCGCCATTCACTGTGATCATGGCTGATATTCCACAATCAGTACCCCGTTCCTGCCTTCTCTCCATATCCCCTGACTCCGCTATCTTTAAGAGCTCTATCTAACTCTCTCTTGAAAGCATCCAGAGAATTGGCCTCCGCTGCCTTCTGAGGCAGAGAATTCCACAGATTCACAACTCTCTGGGTGAAAAGGGTTTTTCCTCATCTCCGTTCTAAATGTCCTTCCCCTTATTCTTATGTAGCCCATGTTTAAGAATAAGAGGTAAGCCATTTAGTACGGAGATGAGGAAAAACGTTTTCACCCAGAGAGTTGTGAATCTGTGGAATCTCCCCCAACATCGGGAACATGTTTCCTGCCACTAGCATGTCCAATCCATTAATAATCTTATATGTTTCAATAAGATCCCCTCTCATCCTTCTAGACTCCAGAGTGTACAAGCCCAGCCACTCCATTCTCTCAGCATATGACAGTCCCGCCATCCTGGGAATTAACCTTGTAAACCTACGCTGCACTCCCTCAATAGCAAGAATGTCCTTCCTCAAATTAGGGGACCAAAACTGCACACAATACTCCAGGTGTGGTCTCACTAGGGCTCTGTATAACTGCAGAAGGACCTCTTTGCTCCTATATTCGATTCCTCTTGTTATGAAGGCCAACATGCCATTAGCTTTCTTCACTGCATGCTGCACCTGCATGCTTACTTTCAGTGACTGATGAACAAGGACACCCAGGTCACATTGTACTTCCCCTTTTCCTAACTTGACACTATTCAGATAATAATCTGCCTTCCTGTTCTTGCCACCAAAGTGGATAACCTCACATTTATCCACATTAAACTTAATCTACCATGCATCTGCCCACTCCCCCAACTTGTCCAAGTCACCCTGTATTCTCATAGCATCCTCCTCATAGTTCACACTGCCACCCAGCTTTGTGTCATCCGGTAGGCGGCGCGGCTCTGGCCAGCAGCGGCCTCTGCAGCCTGTCCGCGTTTTTGTTATTTTTTGTCTGTGTTTCTGTGTAGTTTTTGTTATTTTATGTTGGGGTGTGTGTGTGGGGGGGTGGGGGTGGGGTGGGAGACTTTTGAATCTCTCCCTGCACTGGAGACCCGACCTTTTCTCTCGTCGGGTCTCAGGTGTCGTTGAGGCCGCAACGAGGAGCGGCCTCCAACGGGAAGAAGCCGGGGACTCTGGTGCCGACTCACCGTTGCCGTCGCGGAGCTGGCCGAGTCCGGAGCGGGTGGAGCGGTGGAGGAGCGCTGCCGCTGCTGCTGCTGCTGCTGCTGCTGCCGATGCCGCTGCTGAGTCGGGGGCTGCTACTGCGGGTCTGCGGACGGCTCGGACGACCCCGCGCGGCTCCCTGGAGGGAGACCGCTTTTCGGGCTGCTGCAACGGCGAATTCTCCCGCCCGTGTTGCGGGGTCGAAGAGCTCCTGGAGCGGGGCCTCACACCACTGCCCCGCGCGGCTGGAACGGCTGCGGGACTTTGCGAGCGCACACCGGGGGCTCCAACACCAAGACCCGGTGTGCGACCTCGCACCACCCGGCGTGGCTTCAATGGCCGCGGGACAATCGCCATCGCCAGCCGGGGGCTATGACTTTGACTGTGACATCGGGGGGGGGAGAGTGCAGTGGAGAGATACGTTTTTTTGGCCTTCCATCACAGTTATGTGATGGATGTTTATGTTAAATGTAATTATGTTGTGTCTGGGGTCTATTTGTGTGTAATGTATGGCTGCAGAAACGGCATTTCGTTTGGACCCCCAGGGGTCCAAATGACAATTAAATTGACTCTTGACTCTTGACTCTTGTCATCTGCAAATGTGCTAATGTTACTATTAAATCCCTTCATCTAAATCATTGATGTATATTGTAAATAGCTGCGGTCCCAGCACCAAGCCTTGCGGTACCCCACTAATCACTGCCTGCCATTCTGAAAGGGACCCGTTAATCCCTACTCTTTGTTTCCTGTCTGCCAGCTAATTTTCTATCCATATCAGTACCCTACCCCCAATACCATGTGCTTTAATTTTGCCCACTGATCTCCCATGTGGGACCTTATCAAAGGCTTTCTGAAAGTCCAGATACACTACATCCACTGCTCTCCCATGTCCATTTTCATAGTTACATCCTCAAAAAATTCCAGAAGATTAGTCAAGCATGATTTCCCCTTTATAAATCCATGCTGACTCGGACCGATCCTGTTACTGTTATCCAAATGTGCCGCTATTTCATCTTTTATAATTGACTCCAGCATCTTCCCCACCACCGATGTCAGGCTATCTGGTCTATAATGCCTGTTTTCTCTCTCCCTCCTTTCTTGAAAAGTGGGATAACATTAGCTACCCTCCAATCCACAGGAACTGATCCTGAATCTATAGAACATTGGAAAATGATCATCAATGCGGGCACGATTTCTAGAGCCACTTCCTTAAGTACCCTAGGATGTAGACCATCAGGCCCAGGGGTATCTGCTGGTCAAGGATTCATAGAAACATAGAAATTAGGTGCAGGAGTAGGCCATTCGGCCCTTCGAGCCTGCACCGCCATTCAATATGATCATGGCTGATCATCCAACTCAGTATCCCGTACCTGCCTTCTCTCCATACCCCCTGATCCCCTTAGCCACAAGGGCCACATCTAACTCCCTCTTAAATATAGCCAATGAACTGGCCTCAACTACCCTCTGTGGCAGAGAGAGTTCCAGAGATTCACCACTCTCTGTGTGAAAAAAAGTTCTTCTCATCTCGGTTTTAAAGGATTTCCCCCTTATCCTTAAGCTGTGACCCCTTGTCCTGGACTTCCCCAACATCGGGAACAATCTTCCTGCATCTAGCCTGTCCAACCCCTTAAGTATTTTGTAAGTTTCTATAAGATCCCCTCTCAATCTTCTAAATTCTAGAGAGTATAAACCAAGTCTATCCCGTCTTTCTTCATAAGACAGTCCTGACATCCCAGGAATCAGTCTGGTGAACCTTCTCTGCACTCCCTCTATGGCAATAATATCCTTCCTCAGATTTGGAGACCAAAACTGTACGCAATACTCCAGGTGTGGTCTCACCAAGACCCTGTACAACTGCAGTAGAACCTCCCTGCTCCTATACTCAAATCCTTTTGCAATGAAAGCTAACATACCATTCGCTTTCTTTACTGCCTGCTGCACTTCATGCACAGAGATTCCACCTCCCTGTGCCACCATGAGATTTAGTTTTGTTTAGGGATACAGAGTAGAAACAGGCCCTTCATCCCAACGAGTCTGTGCCACCCAGCAATCTCCCCTTACACTAGTTCTACCCTACACACACTAGGAACAAGTTTTTTTGCAGAAGCCAATTAGCCTCTTTAAGTGTGGGAGGAAACAAGTGGAAAACGTCTTTGAAGTGTGGGAGGAAACCAGAGCACCCGGAGAAAACCCACACAGGTCACGAGGGGAACGTGCAAACTCAGTACAGACAGCACCCGTGGTCAGGATGGAACCCGGCTCTCTGCCACTGTGAGGCAGCAACTCTACCGCGGTGCCGGATATAGGGGGAAGGAATCAGGAACGGAATGCACAAATACTGTGAATATCCAGAGTGACGGGGAAATAAATACAGTATTTGGGTGAAAAATTTGTCACAATGAACAAGGTGAGACAAATGTTTGAGATTATTGTAAAATAATATAAATGTTTTAAAAGTTGCAATGAAATGGCGAAACAAAGAACTGCAGATGCTGGTTAATACACAAAAGGACTGGAGTAACTCAGCGGGTCAGGCAGCATCTGTGGAGAACATGGACAGGTGACGTTTCACAGAGTGCTGGAGTAACTCAGCGGGTCAGGCAGCATCTCTGGAGAGAGGGAAAGGGTGGCGTTTCAGGTCGAGACCCTTCTTCAGACTGATGTCAGGGGTCTGAAGAAGGGTCTCGGCTGCGTATAAAAAAGGAATAACCAATCTATCCAAGTGGGGAAGTTGCTGCTAAAGTGTATAGACACCAATATTAGAACAAGAGTTAGCACCATGTAACTGTACCCCAATGTGTACCAATTAGATCGAGTGATTAGTTTTAATTTGTCCTGAGTGCAATATCAATGAGTGTTATAAATGCTTTCCAAATGTTATCTAATTACACCCTCAGGACTATGAAGAATATAACGCAGAACATTACAGGCAATGTGTTCATAGTAATCTGAATATATGATGTTGCTTTCATATAGAACATAGAACAGTACAGCACAGGAAGGCCCTTCAGCCCACAATGTCTGTGTTGAACATGATGCCAAGACTAACTCCTATTTGCCTGCATGTGATCCTTATCCCTCCATATCCATGTGCCTATGTAAAAACCTCTTAAACCCCACCACCCCAGGCAGCACGTTCCAGGCACCCACCACCCTCTGTATAAAGATCCTGCCCCGCACATCTCATTTAAACGTTGCCCCTCTCAACTTCAAGCCGTGCTCTCTTAAATTTGAGTTTGAGCTGAGTTTATTGTCACGTGTGCCGAGGTACAGTGAAAAGCTTTTGTTGCGTGCTAACCAGTCAGCGGAAAGACAATACATGATTACAATTGAACTGCCCACCCGGGAAAACAGGATCTGACTGTCTACCGTATCTCTCCATGCCTCATCGTTTTATATACTTGATTGTATATGTCACTGTATAAATCTCCATGCAATCTTGAGCATGTTGTAGTAATGCTCGCACAATGAAATTGAATCCACAGTGTTTGCTGACAGACGAGTATTTGCAGCGCTGGAGGATGGATGGTTGAGGCATGTGGCAGGTTTCCAGTTATAGCTGGGGTTGGGACAGCTGCCAAGAGCAGAGGGAACGGCAGATACGTCAGCACCATGTATCTCCACACGGTGCGAATGCCAGTGCAGCCTCGCCTCCGTGGCGAGGAAGAGACCGTGTTCCACATGTATATGACGTGCGAGAGGTTGCTGCCCGTGTACGAGTATCTGAAGTTTTGGCTGCACTTCAGTCCCACACTCCTGATCTTTGGTCACCCGGTACAGAGGGGGAGGTGGGGAGTGAGGGGGGGGATCGGTCTGCACCAATCGGTCCGGAAGTGGCGGCGCTGCCCTGGCAGCAGCGGCTCGCCTGCAGTCCGTTGGTTTTTACTTTTTTGTATTGTTTTTTTTCGTTTTTGTCTAGTTATGTTTTTGGTTTTTAGGCTGTGTTTATGTGGGGAGGGGGGTGGGGGGTGAAACGGGGGCTGCTGTCACTCCCTTCGGGGGAATACGACCTTTTTGTCGTATCCCCCTTCTCCGTCTACGCTGAGGCCTAGCGGAGCCGGCGACCTCGGGACTCTGGAGGCAGCTGACAGGACTCGTCCTGGGCTCGCTCCCGGCCCAGCCCGGGATGGAACGGTGCTCCCATGAGAGCGGCATGGTGAGGGGCTGGAGTGGCCCAGCCCAACGGCACTCCCGTCGGAGTGGCCCAGCCCGAGGGAGGAACGGCACTCCCGCTGGAGTGGCCCAGCCCGAGGGAGGAACGGCGGCACTCCCGCTGGAGTGGCCCAGCCCGAGGGAGGAACGGCACTCCCGCTGGATTGGCCCAGCCCGAGGGAGGAGGAACGGCATTCCCGCTGGAGTGGCCCAGCCCGAGGGTGGAACGGCACTCCCGTCGGAGTGGCCCAGCCCGAAGGAGGAACGGCACTCCCGTCGGAGTGGCCCAGCCTGAGGGTGGAACGGTACTCACGTGAGGACGATCCAGTCCGGGGGCTGGGACGGTGCTCCGGTGGCTGGGACGACGTTCTGGCGGCGGTGCCCAGAGTCCTGGGTTCAGCCGCGGGCCGGCGGCTGCGTGTGCTGGACTGGAGGTGCGGCGGCTTCGACCACCCCGGGCCGCAGTGTTTGACCCGGCCCGTTCGCGGGGTTCGGTGAGCTGCGGGACTGTTTGTACCATCGCCCGGTGGGGAATTGCCTCAGCGCAGAGGGAGCAGAGGGAGAGACTACAACCCTAAGATTTTTGCCTCCACCACAGTGAGGAGGTGTTTGGAGGACTCACTGTGGTGGAAGTTAATTTGTGTTTATTGTTGTTATTATTGTATCATTGTATGTATGACTGCAGGCACGAAATTTCGTTCAGACCGTAAGGTCTGAATGACAATAAAAGGAAATTCACCTGGGTAGACACAAAATGCTGGAGTAACTCAGCGGGACAGGCATCATCTCTGGAGAGAAGGAATGGGTGACGTTTCAGGTCAAGACCCTTCTTCAGACCCCTGGGCCTGGCCAAGATTGCCATTGGCAGGTCCAGGCAGCGGGCAGTCGATGGTCCTGCCCCTCTACGTCCGTGCCCGCGTGTCCCTGGAGAGGTAGCACACACATGCGGTGTCCAAGGGGACTCTGGAGGCCTTCTGTGACCGCTGGTCGCTGCGGGTGGTCGAGTGTATTAGAGTCATAGCGTCATCGTGTGATACATTATGGAAACAGGCCCTTTGGCCCAACTTGCCCACACCGGCCAACATGCCCCATCTACACGAGTCCCACCTGCCTGCGCTTGGTCCAGATCCCTCCAAACCTGCCCTATCCAAGGACCTGTTTAACTGTTTCTTAAACGTTGGGATAGTCCCAGCCTCAACTACCTCCTCTGGCAGCTTGTCCATACACCCACCTGTGTGAAAAAGTTACCCCTGAGATTCCTATTAAATCTTTTCCCCTTCAACTTAAAGTGGGATCCTCGATCCCCCTACTACTGTGCATCTACCCGATCTATTCCTCTCATGATTTTGTATACATGTATATCATGATATTGTAGATAAAGTTGACAATATTTTAATCGGATTTAGTTAGATTGTAAACTGTCAATGGCAGTCTTGATGTTGTCACTACTCTGTCCTTGTGTGCGATTGAATAAAAGCATTTTGGATTATTAAACAAAGAGTGCAGCCTCGCAAACTCTGGGGGCGATCAACAGAGAGAGCAGGGATCAGGAGCAGACCTGGAGCAGGGATCAGGAGCAGGGATCAGGAGCAGGGATCAGGAGCAGGGATCAAGAGCAGGGATCAGGAGCAGGGATCAGGAGAAGGGATCAGGAGCAGGGATCAAGAGCAGGGATCAGGAGCAGGGATCAGGAGCAGGGATCAGGAGCAGGGATCAGGAGCAGACCTGGAGCAGGGATCAGTAGCAGGCCACAGGAGCAGGGATCAGGAGCAGGGATCAGGAGCAGGGATCAGGAGCAGGGATCAGGAGCAGGGATCAGGAGCAGGGATCAGGAGCAGACCTGGAGCAGGGATCAGTAGCAGGCCACAGGAGCAGGGATCAGGAGCAGGGATCAGGAGCAGGGATCAGGAGCAGGGATCAGGAGCAGACCTGGAGCAGGGATCAGGAGCAGGCGACAGGAGCAGGGATCAGGAGCAGGGATCAGGAGCAGGGATCAGGAGCAGGGATCAGGAGCAGGGATCAGGAGCAGGCCAGGAGCAGGGATCAGGAGCACGGATCAGGAGCAGGGGTCAGGCGCACGGATCAGGAGCAGGGATCAGAGCAGGGATCAGGAGCAGGGATCAGGAGCAGGGATCAGGAGCAGGGATCAGGAGCAGGGTTCAGGAGCAGGCATCGAGCGGAGATCACAAGCACGGAGCAGTAACAGGGATCAGGAGCAGGGATCAGGAGCAGGGATCAGGAGCAGGGATCAGGAGCAGGGATCAGGAGCAGGGATCAGGAGCAGGGATCAGGAGCAGGGATCAGTAGCAGACCAGGAGCAGACCTGTAGCAGGCCAGAGCCCCTCCTGATCACATAGCACAGCAACATCAAACTATTTCTGCACTGTACCTCTAAACTAAACTAAACTAAATCCCCTTGACATTGTCTGGCCCAGGCTCGGAACTGCCCTTTGACGACATTGGACCTGTACTTGCTGGAGTTTGGAAGGATGAGGGGCCCCCTCATTGAAAGTATAGAATAGTGAAAGGCTTGGATAGAGTGGAAGTAGAGAGGATGTTTCCACTAGTGGGAGACTCTAGAACTAGAGGTCACAACCTCAGAATTAAAGGACGTTCCTTTAGGAAGGAGATGAGGAGAAATTTCTTCTGTCAGAGGGTGGTGAATCAGCGGAATTCTTTGCCACACAGAAGGCCGTGGAGGCCAAGTCAATGGAAATTTTTAAGGCAGAGATAGATAGATTCTTGATTAGTGTGGGTGTCAGGGGTTATGGGGAGAAGGCAGGAGAGTGGGGTTAGGAGGGAGAGATACTTCAGCCATGATCGAATGGCCTTCAAGAACCTATGGACTCAATAAAGAGAGAACTGGGACAATGAGTGTGAATTGTGAAAGATTGCCCAAGGAGGAAGGCAGTGGTGATGGTGACATCCTGTACCGTGATGTCAGGCACCCTCCAACACCTCAAATCATAGAAACATAGACAATAGGTGCAGGAGTAGGCCATTCGGCCCTTCTAGCCAGCACCACCTTTCAATGTGATCATGGCTGATCATCCACAATCAGTATCCCGTTCCTGCTTTCTCCCCATATCCCTCGATTCCCTGAGCCCTAAGAGTCTACGCGACCCAACACGGAACAAATGAGAGGCAGGCAATCGAACATTTGCCCTTGATTTCAGACGGCAGGTTTATTTCTGTCGCCTCAACTTCAGACAGATTGAAAACACGTGAAAGCGGAGCTGTCATGCGTTGATTTGTGAAGCGCAGCTGTCGTGCGTAAACTCCCAGCCTCCGCTCGCTCACATGGTGTGTTCAGTCCCAGCTGTAGAGACCTGCTCCCCACACGGTACAAACACAGAGCCATAGAGACCTGCTCCCCACACGGTACAAACACACTGAGCCATAGAGACCTGCTCCCCACTGTCTGTACCAACTCTGGGGAGCGCACGTCGTCTAATACAACAGCAGACAGCTTCCATTTCCAAGGTCACTCTTCACAACCGACACTTGACTTCCCGAGCTGACTAAAGTCTCTGTGGTTTGTGGTCAAATGGAACATTAGATCGTGGGCAGCAGGAACCCAAATCAGCGTTAAATTGTGCCGAAGATAGACACAAAAAGCTGGAGTAACTGAGCGAGTCAAGCAGCATCTTTGGAGAGAAGGAATGGGTGACGTTTCAATTCTGCCTATTCATTTTAATGCTGCAGATGTACAGTAACTGGAGTGGTTCAGTTCTCTCTCAAGGGAAAGAAAACGACAAGTTAGAAACAATGAGAGGTAAGAGAGAATTGTGTTTTAAATGCCTGATCCACATATCTTTGTCTGTCAACTAATTTAACATCTGCCCCCGTGATTGCTTTTGATTTTGTTTTTCAAGCCACTATTACAACTAAGCGTGGCATTATTTTTTTTGCTGAGTTGTGCCACTCTGCACTCTTGAGTTAATCTGACATTTAAGATTGCATGTTTTACGATGATGGTGCCAGGACTTGAGCTACATGGGCAGGCTCAGACTTTATTCCTTGGAGCACAGGAGGCTGAGTGGTGATCTTATAGAGATAAGTATAAAATCACAAGTGGAATAGATCGGGCAGGTGCACGAGTCGTTTACCCAGCATAGGGGAATCAAGAACCAGAGGATACATGTTTAAGTGGAGTTTGCATGGTCACCCCGTGACCACGTGGGTTTCCTCCAGGTACTCCGGTTTCCTCTTACATCCCAAAGACATGGGGGTTTGTAAGTTAATTGTCCCTCTGTAAATTGTCCCTAGTGTGTAGAGAGTGGATGAGAAAGTAGGACAACATAGAACTAATGTGAAGGGTGATCGCTGGTCGTCGTGGACTGAGTGGGCCGAATGGCCTGTTTCCATGCTGCAATAAAAGTTCTGTCTTTAGTTACCGATGTCACAATTGTGGTGCAATCTGAGTCACTGTTGTGGTTCCACTAATACTGTTGTGTTCAGTTAACTCCACAGGGAAGTGAACATATCACTGTCTGCTTTTACAGGTGACATTGCTTTGGGAATGATCGCTTTCTTATTTGTACAGTCGGTCACAGGATGCCCAGAAAAATGCCAGTGCATGGAGACTGAGAAAGTAGTACGTTGTACAGGTACAGGACTCTCACAGGTACCTAGAGGTATTGCCCTAAACACAGAGACCCTGTACTTGCAGAATAATCAGATCCACACAATATCAAATGCTGACTTCACTGGTATGTCGCAGCTACAAACTTTAGACTTGTCCAACAACATCATTTCAAACTTATCATCAGATACGTTTGATGGACTACATAACCTTCTCATCCTAAAGCTGGCCAATAACTCCATCACCAATGTGGACAACAAAATGCTCCACTCAACTGGGAACCTGCATCAACTGGACCTGTCCTTTAATCACCTTACTAGTTTGCCAGAGGGTTTGTTCAACAACCTGCAGAATCTGACATCACTAGCAATGCATCAAAACCAACTTCAACACATCAGCAGGTCGCTGGTGGATTCCCTGCCAAGTCTACAAGCCATCATGTTCAGGAAAAACCAGTGGAAATGTGACTGTCATCTAACGGGATTGAAACTTTGGTTGGAGAGCTTCCTCTACACAGGTCAGTCAACAAACACCAGTTCACCTTCACCTTCCCAGTGATGAAGTAGTGCTCATGGTTCCCAGAGATTGCCAATCAAATTACCTCCTAGAAACTTCACCATTCTGTCAAATCTACAATGATGCCAGCTCACATTCACAAATCACAGCAACATCACAATCAGACAATAGATCGTAGAACAGTACAGCACAGGAACAGGCCCTTCGGCCCACAATGTCCATGTTAAACCTATCCACTCTGCCTGCAGGTGATCCACATCCCTCCATCCCTTGCATATCCACGTACTGATCTACAAACATCAAACACCACTGTTGTATCTGCCTCCACCACCACCACTGGCAGCGCGTTCCAGGCATCCACCACCCTCTGTGTAAAATCAGATCACAACAATCTCACTAAGTAAACCCTGTAGAAACATAGAAAATAGGTGCAGGACAAGAACATTCAGCCCTTCAAGCCAGCACCACCATGGCTAATCATCCAAAATCAGTATCCCGTTCCTGCTTTCTCCCCATAACCCTTGATTCCGTTAGCCCTAAGAGCTAAATTTAACTCTCCCTTGAAAACATCCAGTGAATTGGTCTCCACTGCCTTCTGTGGCAGAGAATTCCACAACTCTCTGGGTGAAAATGTTTTTTCTCCTTTCAGTCGTAAATGGCCTACACCTTATTCTTAAACTGTGACCCCTGGTTCTGGACTCCCCCAACATGGGGAATAGTTTCCCTGCATCTAGCCTGTATTAGCACATGTCTCCACAACACACATTGGATATATTGCGTTCAATGAATTAAGGAATACTATTTCTATCACACACATTATATGATTCAAATATGGTGTCAGAGGTTATGGGGAGAAGGCAGGAGAATGGAGTTGAGAGGGAAAGATAGATCAGCCATGATTGAATGGCGGAGTAGACTTGATGGGTCAAATGGCCTAATTCTACTCCTAACACTTATGAACATGAAGGTTGACAAAAGTGCTGGAGAAACTCAGCGGGTGCAGCTGCATCTATGGAGCGAAGGAAATATGCAACGTTTCAGGCCAAAACCCTTCTTCAGACTGATGTAGGGTGGGAGGGGGGGGACAGGAAGAAGAAAGGAAGAGGAGGAGCCAGAGGGCTGAGGGAGAGCTGAGAAGGGGAGGAGACAATAAGGGCTACTGGAAATTGGAGAATTCAATGTTCATGCCGCTGGGTATAAACTGCCCAAGCGAAATATTGGAGGAGCAGCACCTCGTATTTCACTTGTGCAGTTTATATCGGACGTGCAGCACCTCATAGTCCTTATTGTCTCCTCCCCTTCTCAGCTCTCCCTCAGCCCTCTGGCTCCTCCTCTTCCTTTCTTCTTCCCGCCCCCTTCCCGTTCCAAAGTTTGTAGGTTAATTGGCTTCTGTAAATTGCCCCGAGTCAGATAGAACTAGTGTAAGAGTGATTGCTGGTCGACACAGCCATGGTGGGCTGAAGGGCCTGTTTACACGTTGTATCTCACAACTAAACAACTGTTTTTATAACGTGACTTTCTGTAAAGCAAAGTTTCTTAGGTGACTTAACTTCCACATTAGAGCAGATCTTACAGGTGAGGTGGAGTACTCTGTCAGAGCCCATCCTGATCTCACCATGGTGCCAGCCCCGTGTCTCGGTCACAGCTTCACCAAGGCTTATTCTCTGCCGTGGAGGCCAATTCACTGGATGTTTTCAAGAGAGAGTTAGATTTAGATCTTAGGGCTAACGGAATCAAGGGATATGGGGAGAAGGCAGGAACGGGGTAATGATTCTGGATGATCAGCCATGATCATATTGAATGGCGGTGCTGGCTCGAAGGGCCAAATGGCCTGCTCCTGCATTTATTTTCTATGAAACACCTGTTTAGGTCCTTGAGAAGCTTCATATTTCCTGCTGCCTGCTTGATTATTGCAACAGTCCGTGTGTCTGTCTGTCAGTTATGCCATTGCCACCTCTACATCATCCCATCCACCCCACCCACCCATCGCCCACCCACCCCACCCATCACCCACCCTCCCCACCCATCACCCCACCCACCCCACCCATCACCCATCCACCAAACCCACCCCCCCACCCATCCATCCATCCCACCCACCAACCCACCCACCCCACCCATCACCCACCCACCCCACCCATCCATCCACCCACCCTCCCCACCCATCACCCACCCACCCCACCCATCACCCATCCACCAAACCCACCCACCCCCCATCCATCCATCCATCCACCCCACCAACCCACCCACCCCCCATCACCCACCCACCCCACCCATCCATCCACCCCCCATCACCCACCCTCCCCACCCATCACCCACCCCACCCACCCACCCACCCATCCACCAACCCACCCACCCCACCCATCACCCATCCACCAAACCCAGCCACCACACCCACCCACCCTTCTACCCAGGCCAATATGTTATCTCCTGCTCCCCAGAGCTTTCATTTCCTGTGGCAGCGTACAATGCAGCAATTTATCAAAAGCTTTTCTGGAAAGATCCATGCATCTATTGGCTTCTTTTTATCCCCCACCAGCTGACTTCTTCAAAGCAATACAATAAATTGGCCAAACATCATCCATCTTTCACAATCCACACTCACTTTGTCCATTGCATTCACTTGTCCTAATTGCCTGCCTAAAACATCTTCATTATTAGCTTCTAACATTTTCCTTATGACAAATATTAAACTAACTTGTAACATGGAGACTCTGGCCTTTATATCTCCCTCACTTTTTAAATAAATGCCTTCCATTTGCTGCATTACAATCTAATAGAGCCTAGCTGAAACCTAGAGAATTTACCTAGAGGCACAAGGAACTCCAGATGCCTGACCCGCTGAGTTACTCCAGCACTCTGTGAAACGTCACTTATCCATGTTCTCCACAGATGCTGCCTGACCCGCTGAGTTACTCCAGAACTCTGTGTCCTTTCTTGGTCTTCCACATGTCTATCTGTGCTCTAAATCCATTGCTTCATTTTTCAAGATCCTTTGCATTAAAGTACACATGGCAGGCAGCGCTGAACTATTTTGTTTCCTGATTTCCAGCCCATTCCCTTCTTGCTTTCCTACCTAATTCCTCTATGTCCAGAATCATTTATTAAACCGTCCACAACCCACTTGCTCCTTTGGCAATCCATTGGCAACTTTCCATGCACCCTCCAACCAACTTAAAGCCGGTTCCCAGGGGTTCAGAATGGAAAAACATCCCTGCCTCCTGGCCACTGCACAATTTAAATCATTCCTTTATCAGCAATCTTATTGGTTACTGCAGATTAAAACAATCAGATCAATTCAGAAGTAAACAGATGTGAAGAAGGGAAAATGTGCAGAGAATTAAATTCCTTTCTTTAATTGTCCTTTCAACTCTGCCAGATGTCCTCTCAGATGTAATAATTGTACTGCTTAGATGAAAATGCATTTTTCTGTACTTTTTCTAAAAGCCACAAATCATGACAAATGTCCCATGGAATGACTCATTCTGCTTTCACATAGGAGGGAAGATTGATGAAATTCTATGCACAGAACCAGAGGACTTAAGAAGTAAGGACCTCATGAGAATCCCGCATGAATTATTCCAGGTGTGTTCCTCCGTAAAGGACAAGTCATCTCACGTTGACTCCGACCAGAGAAGTCCCACCATCCAAACGTTGCAGCACAAACTGGAGCCAGAGCACAGCCCAGACTGCACCCCGAAGGCCAAGCAACGGTCAGGCAGCTTACGGCATGCCATTGCCACTATTGTGGTCACTGGAGTCATCTGTGGCATTGTCTGCCTGATGATGCTGGTGGCAGCTGTTTATGGCTGTTCCTACGCCTTTATCATGGCCAAGTACCAACGGGAGCTCAAGAAACTCGACCATCTGGGTCCCGATGTTGAACAGGAAAATGCTGAAGAGAAGGAACCCCTAGATAGCTCATTGGTATGAGCTTGAGCTCCCCTCTACTGCCTTGTCAAGAGGCAAGAGTAGACACAAAGTGCTGGAGTAACTCAGTGGGTCAGGCAGCATGTCTGGAGAGAAAGAATGGGTAACATTTCACAGAGTGCTGGAGTAACTCAGTGGGTCAGGCAGCATCTCTGGAGAAATGGAATAGATGACGTTTCACAGATTGCTGGAGTAACTCAGCGAGTCAGGCAGTATCTCTGGAGGAAAGGAATAGGTGATGTTTCGGGTTGGAATCCTTCTTCAGACCCATTCCAACCCAACACATCTCCTATTTCTTCTCTCCAGAGCTGCTGCCTGGCCCGCTGAATTACTCCAACATTTTGTGTCTATCTTTAGTATAAAGCAGCCTCTGCAGTTCCTTCCTACACAAGAATCAAGAGTGTTTAATTGTCATATGACTCTAAATGAAACAATGGCATTCTTAAGACAATATCAATATCAAGACAATATTAATATCCATAAGACAAATTGTTGGAACATTGTAAATCTATAATGAACATGTCTTTCATGTGGGAGAAGGCGTCTAACATCCTAGACTGTTTTAATTTTCTAAAGAATTTTGGACTTTGTGTAGTTTGCATGTACATCACATATTGTGTATATGAGTTGCGAATGGCTTGAATCAGTATCAACAGAATTATGAAAAAACTGAAGAATGAAGACAGGAATGAGACACAAACATGTCAAAGGGATGTCAATCGACTGTGCAAGATGCAGCTCGTGTCTTCTCTTCTGAATACTTACTGTAGGTTGGTTGAAGTGTGTTAACGGCTCGATATAAATATAAGTTGTTGCTGTGGTTTCTTCTGGGAAAGTGTTATAACTGGGAACACATTGGCCTCCTTCACTAAATATAAATGTTAGCAATTTGTATTAGGTTTTTGGGTTGTAATTACTCATGTCTTGTAAGATGTGAACACTATGGCCTTTCAATTATGCATTGAGTTGTGGTAGGCCATTGGTATTGCAATCACAAGAAATATGTTTGTCCTATTTCTATAAAGGTATACATTCATTAATAAAGTAATTCAATGGTGGTGAATCTGTGGAACTCATTGCCACACAAAGTGCTGGAGTAACTCAGTGGGTCAGGCAGCATCAGTGAGGTCAAGTCATTGCCACAGAAGGCTGTGGAGGCCAAGTCAATGGATATTTTTAAGGCAGAGATAGATAGATAGATTCTTGATTAGTACGGGTGTCAAGGGTTATGGAGAGAAGGCAGGAGAATGGGGTTAGGAGGGAGAAATAGATAATCCGTGACTGAATTGTGGAGTATACTCAATGGGGCGAATGGCCTAATTCTTCTCCTATTACTTATTATCACTTTATGACTCATCTTAAAGTATTCTGTTCTCACGAGTAGCGTTATCTATATAATTAAAAGTCTCATCATGACCACTTCCTGTTTGCACTGTGCTTTGATTTTAGAAAAGTCGCTACCATATATGGCTGTGATTTTTTGGCCATCTTACTCAGAGTCGTCCTCCGCTGCGCAGGCCCCGAGGATTTTTCCCATCGATGAAAAATAAAAGACATTAGTGTTTAAAAATTCTTGAGATTCTCTCTCCTGTCAATCACCACCATGAAGGCTACGCCCCTTCTGGTGGGAGGGGGAGGGGGAGGGACTATAAAACCCGGAAGTGTGGGCGTGGCTCAGTCTGTCTGCAAGATGGTAAGGGAGAGGTCACGACTCTGTGTCTCAGCTGGGAAACTACAGAACACTGTGAGAATGCAATGTACTTGATTAAATGATTTGTTAGCCCTTAATGAAAATGAAATGAGTTGTTTGGCCTGCTCTGTGCTTGAAACTGCAATGGCAATGGAAATTAAGTGACAATGCAATCAGCTGTTTGGCTCGGCCTGCCCTGGGCTTGAAACTGCAATGCAATTGGAAATGAAATGAGTTGTTTGGCCTGCCTGAAACCACTAATTCAGCCCACAAGCCCCCTATTAGCCGAGAAACCAGTCCCTCTTGCCCCAAATGCCCGTATTAGCCCAGGAGGAGCAATTTGGCCCAAAAGGCCTGTGCCAGGCCAGGAAAAGTCCAGAAAAAGTGCCTTTCACTGAGATTTCACAGAGATTTTTTTTTAAAGAGCCCTTTCGGCCCAACTGGGCTGTACTAGCCCAGGAGTCCATTCAGCCCATCAGTAAGTATTTCCCCCTGCAAATATTAAACCTCACCCCAGTAATTTTCTACCTCACTTCATTTGTTCCCTGTGAGATCCAGGCCAGGATAGACATTTCTCCTTCATTGCTGTGATCTGTAGAAAAAGATGAAAAATGTCTAAAATTGATTCTCCACCCTCTCCCCCTTCTCGCTCATGGTCTCTCTCACCTGTTTTGGGCTGAAATTCTGGCAGTTTCTGAGCAGCCAGCCCACCAGGCCTGAGTGACTGAGCTGCCAGCCCACCAGGCCTGAGTGACTGAGCTGCCAGCCCACCAGGCCTGAGTGACTCTGCCAGCCCACCAGACCTGAGTGACTGAGCTGCCAGCCCACCAGGCCTGAGTGACTGAGCTGCCAGCCCAAGAATCCATTCGGCCCACAATGTCCATACTAGCCCTCTGGAAACCAATCCCTTTGGCCCACAACACCCGCACTAGCGCTCCAGAAAGCCCCCCGTGGAATATTGCGTTGGGGGACCAGCCATCCCGTGTGAACATGGGACCTAACGGGTCCCATTTAGTCTAGTCATACGTAATTTTTAAGTTTATTTCACTGGAGACCTGACATTACTTCAGAATGAACTTCTGAAAGATGTTTTGATGTCACCGTGACCAATAACCGTGGCCACCTATTATTGCCTACGCAGAAAATGAAAACTAACGGCGATCAAGATTTCAGCTGGAATTCAGGGTCAATAATATTAAATTAATAACAGAAAGGGGGAGGTAATTCTGCAAAAATAATCATTTAAAATATATGTACTGTGAAAAGTATTCTCTATAATCAGTAACAAACGTATCTGAAATTTGAAATGAAATTGTTGATGATGTTATTGGCATCTGCTTCTGTTTTTCTTCACTATGACCTCACCATGCTTGTGAAAGCACCCTGCTTCTGAACATCAAATAGACTTTATAAATCTCTCCATTACTTGCTATCTTTTGTTTGCTTTGTTTTTCTGAACTTTATATTAATGCTTTCAGTAAGAACTATTTGCCAGTAGATTCTGTCGTATGCCAAGTGTGGGTTGCAAATAGACGCAAGCATCATCGGCAAAGCATGTCTTCATTGCCCCAGATGGCCATTTCAATTGGCCACAGATGGCAATATCTTTGATGACACATATGATTGTTTTCCAACCCATATTCATTATGCCCATCTTTCCCAAAGTAAAGTTTTGAGTGAAACTTTGACCACATGACATGTGGCTATAAGCTCGTGGCGACACAGAGGTTACAAGCAATTTACACCAGAACATGGGGGAATGTAGCCAACAATCAATAGTGGTGCAGATAGACACAAACTGCTGGAGGAACTCAGCGGGACAGGCAGCATCTCTGGAGAGAAGGAATAAGTGACGTTTCAGGTCAAAATCAATAGTGGTGATCATGCTCTATATCACCTCCATCCTTCCATTCCACTCTTCATTACCCTGCTGGGCAGCATGGTGGCATAGCGGTAGAGTTGCTACCTTACAGCGCTTACAGTGACAGAGACCTGCGTTCGATCCCGACTACTGCTGCTGTCTATATGGAGTTTGTACGTTCTTCCCAAGACCTGCGTGGGTTTTCACAGAGATCTCCGGATTCCTCCCACACTCCAAAGATGTACAGGTTTGGAGGTTAATTCGCTTGGTAAAAATGTAAAAATTGCCCCTAGTGTGTGTGTAGGATAGTGTTAGTGTGCGGGGGTCGCTGGTCGGCACGGGCTCGGTGGGCCGAAGGGCCTGTTTCAGCGCTGCATCACTCAACAAAACTGAAGTAAACCACATATTTACACATCTTTCCACGATGCGTCTTCTCACCTGACCATCCGTTGGGATCAAAGATGACTTGTTTCTGCTCTGAAGCATGCAGTTCTGGCCATTTCTGTCCAAATGTCCCTTAAACCTTTTTCCCACCGATGTCCGGCCAGTGACCAGTGGACTGTGCAGACACAGGGGAG
Organism: Leucoraja erinaceus; assembly: GCF_028641065.1. NCBI lineage: Eukaryota > Metazoa > Chordata > Chondrichthyes > Rajiformes > Rajidae > Leucoraja > Leucoraja erinaceus. Next base: position 1,435,182 of record NC_073392.1, on the reverse strand, counting down.
CCAGATGGTCAGCACTCCTTCTACGCACGCTCTTTATACTGAGAGCAAACTCTACATACTACACGCTTAACTTTTACTGCTGCCATGGACTTTGTGAAACAAATGCTACGTATTTTCCAAGTAGGCGTTTGAAGTTTGTTTTAAAGTTAAACCACAAAGCTCTTTGCATAGGTGAACATCATTGTTAAATATCAGGATCAGTGCTTTTATAGTGCCAGTAGACAACTTACAGTTCATGCCAATCCACATGGATCTGTGTTTTACTCTTCGGATGAGCCAGTAGAATGTACCGTCCGTCCCGTCACTAACAAACCCACTGAGTAGCAGAACTAACGCTGAGGAAAATTCCCACACGGACCTTTCAGTCCTCGACCTCCTCCATTGCCAGAGTGAGGACACATGCAAACTGGAGGAAAGGCATCTGATATTCCACTTGGGCAGCTTACAATCAGGGCAGCACAGTGTCACAAAGCTGCTGCCTTACAGCGCCAGAGACACGGGATCAGTTCAGTTTAGTTGAGTTTATTGGCACGTGTACTGAGGTACAGTGAAAAGCTTTTTGTTGCATGCTAGCCAGTCACTGGAAGGACATTACATGATTACAATCAAGCCATTCACAGTGTTCAGATACAGGATAACAATATAACACTTACATAGAAAATAGGTGCAGGAGGAGGCCATTCGGCCCTTCGAGCTAGCACCGCCATTCATTGTGATCATGGCTGATCGTCCCCTATCAATAACCCGTGCCTGCCTCCCCATATCCCTTGACTCCACTAGCCCCTAGAGCTCTATCTAACTCTCTCTTAAATCTATCCAGTGATTTGGCCTCCACTGCCCTCTGTGGCAGGGAATTCCACAAATTCACAACTCTCTGGGTGAAAACGTTTTTTCTCACCTCAGTCTTAAATGACCTCCCCTTTATTCTAAGACTGTGGTCCCTGGTTCTGGACTTCCCCAACATTGGGAACATTTTTTCCTGCATCTAGCTTGTCCAGTCATTTTATAATTTTATATGTTTCTATAAGATCCCCCTCATCCTTCTAAACTCCAGTGAATACAAGCTTAGTCTTTTCAATCTTTCCTCATATGACAGTCCCGCCATCCCAGGGGTCAATCTCGTGAACATACGCTGCACTGCCTCAATCACAAGGATATCCTTCCTCAAATTAGGAGACCAAAATTGTACACAATACTCCAAATGTGGTCTTACCAGAGCCCTATACAACTGCAGAAGAACCTCTTTACTCCTATAGTGAAATCCTCTTGTTATGAAGGCCAACATTCCATTAGCTTTCTTCACTGCCTGCTGTACCTGCACGCCAACTTAGTGCAATGTTCGATCCTGACCACGGGTGCTGTCTGTACGGAATTTGTACGTTCGCCCCGTGAACTGCGTGGGTTTTCTCCGAGACGTTAATTGGCTTGGTAAATGTAAAAATTGGCCCTAGTGTTTGTAGGATAGTGTTAATATACGGGGATCGCTGGTCTGCACGGACTCGGTGAGCCAAAGGGCCTGTTTCTGCGCTGTATCTCTAAACTAAACTAAATGAAAAGGTTTCACCAGTGAACCGTTGGCGGTGCTGTGAATTCCCCCATGTTGAGCTGTGGAATCTACCCACTGATCCTGCAGAGATCTGGCAGAGGTATAGACAGCCCATCTACATCAATGGCAACAGCAGCTGCAAGGCACAGGCAGGCAACTCAAATGTTTACTGGAATCGCTGGAGTTTGTTTGATGCTTCTAGACATTAAAGATTGTTTTAAGTGCTTTCTTCTTTAGCTTTTCCAAACAAATTAAACAATTTAGAAACATGGAACTGCAGATGCTGGTTTACAAAGCAAGTGCTGGAGTAACTCTCAGGAGAACATGCGGTGGCAGGCAGCAGATGGGAGGGATGATGGGTCTGAAGAAGGGACTCGACCCGAAACGTCACCCATTCCTCCTCTCCAGAAATGATGCCTGCCTGGACTGTAAAAGGTACCACAGCTGGAGCAGAAGGAAGGGATCCAATGTACACGTAGATACAGGATAGGTTGCAGCAACTGAAGAAAGGTTTGAGGCCCAGAAACCCCCCAACATCACGGGTGGCTGCTCTCTCCGGGTGAGGTTGAGTACTCGGCCAGAGCCCATCCTGATTTCACCATGGTGCCAGCTCCGTGTCTCCGACACAGCTTCACCAAGGCTTATTCTCTGCCGTGGACGCCAATTCACTGGATGTTTTCACGAGTTAGATTTAGCTCTTAGGGTTAACAGAATCATGGGACATAGGGAAAAAGCAGGCACTCGGCACTGATTTCAGATGATCATATTGCATGGCGGTGCTGGTTTGAAGGGCCGAATGGCCTACTCCTGCACCTATTTTCTATGTTTGTATATTTCTATGATGCAGGCCAGGAGGTGCTGGAGTTCACACCTGTATCCAGCATCTAGGTACAGATCTGGTCAATGGACATAGAGATTCTAGAACATTGCTTACTGCAGGAGGAGCAAGAACCAAAGCTGACACAGCCAAAATCAGACAGCAACTGATGCAAATATTTGTGGAGGTGCGAGCAAAGGTCAGTGACGGGCTGTTATACGTTGCTGGGAAGTCTGAAGCTAAACACACGGGACCATAACATGGTAAAGTGCCCCTTGCCAACTGCACATGGCAATGCGGCTTGCAATTGTACCCAGGCTGAGTGATACATGGCACCACACTTCATTATGGTTAAGAACAACACAGTACGTTGAATGAACGGGATTGAATCGGTGCTTACCTGCGACCACTGGTGATTTTCTGTTGTCCACCAGTTGCACACTTGTACTCGCTGTCACCACGCTACTTTTATTTTCTGCCTCTATCAAATAGAACCAAAGCTCATTCAGTATCAAAGTGAATATTCAAACATGTATAGTTATTGTAATCATCCTTCATTCAAAGAAATCCAGAGAAGTTATGAGGCTGGCACGGTGGTGCAGCGGTAGAGTCGCTGCCTCACAGGTTCAATCCCGACTACGGGTGCTGTCAGTACGGAGTTTGTACATTCTCTCCATGACCTGCGTGGGTTTTCTTCGGGTGCTCCAGTTTCCTCCCACACTTGAAAGTCGTACAGGCTGTAGGCTAATTGGCTTCTGTAAATTGTCCCTAGTGTGTAGGATAATCATAAGGTCATAAGGGATAGGAGCAGAATTAGCACAGTCAGCCCATCAAGTCTCCTCCACCATTCAATCATGGCTGATCTATCTCTCTCCCTCCTAACCCCATCTCCTGCCTTCTTCCCATAACCTCTGACACCCATACTAATCAGGAATCTATCTATCTCTGCCTTAAAAATATCTACTGCCTCCACAACTTTCCGTGGCAAAGATTCCACAGATTCACCACCCTCCGACTAGAGATAGTTCTCCTCATCTCCTTCCTAAAAGAACGTCCTTTCATTCTGAGGCTCTCCCCTCTGGTCCTAGACTCACGCACTGGTGGAAACATCCTCTCCACGTCCACTCTATCCAAGCCTTTCACAATTCTAGTGCTAGTGTACGGGGGTCGCTGGTTGCAGTGGGCCGAAGGGCCTGTTTCTGCGCTGTATCTCTAAACTAAACATGTTAAAGCATCTATAGTTCCCAATGAACAAGTACCCTGGTACAGCTTGACCCAGTGGCTCTGTGTACAGAGAGTGGTGGTGCTGAAGGCAGATGCCATCAGGGGTTTTAACCCATGCGTAGATTGCCAGGGAATGCAGAGGGTCCCATGAGCAACCGAGGCAGTTTTACTTCATGGTTGAGTTGGGGTTTGTGGCGTTGAAGTGTTAGTGGTGGATACAATGGTTGGGAGACAGAATGATCATTTTAAGCAACAGAAGCTATTTGTTATCCCAGTATAATGTGAGGTCATATGGAATAGTAGAATTAGGCCATTCGGCCCATCAAGTCTACACCATTCAATCATGGCTGATCTATCTCTCCCTCCTAACCCATTCTCCTGCCTTCTCCCCATAACCGATGACCCCGTACTAATCAAGATGCAGCTTTGCTATTATCTTCATTTAGGTAGCACCTGTATTAAGAAGGGTCTCAACCTGAAACGTCACCCATTCCTTCTCTCCAGAGATGCTGCCTGTGCCGCTGAGTCAGACACAAAATGCTGGTGTAACTTCTGCACTGCTGTTCCAGTGATAGAATGTCTTGAGAAATCTCCCCAACGTAGTTTTAGAAAGATGTAAAAGGCGGAATAAAACCAGCATTGACTACACGGAGAGGTGTGCCTGACACATAACATAACGATCATTTTCAACCTTCACCATTAATGGATGTTATTTTCACAGTGAATGAACAGCTGGAGACAAGTCAAACTATGGAACATCTTGCCAGAAACAAATTTTGGGTGGAGAACAAATGCAGATGTTATTTGTTTTAGTGATACAGTGTGGAAACAGGCCTTTCAGCCCACCGAGTCTGTGCTGACCAGCGATCCCCGCACACTAACGTAATCCTACACACACTAGGGGCAATTTACACTCATACCAAGCCAATTAACCTATAAACCTGTACGTCTTTGGACTGAGGGAGGAAACCAAAGGTCTCAGAGAAAACCCACGCTGGTCACGGGGAGAATGTACAAACTCCGTACAGACAGCACCCGTAGTCGGGATCAAACCCGGGTCTCTGGCGCTATAAGGCAGCAACTCTACCGCTGCACCACCGTGCTGCCCAATGGGATAGATGGATGAGATAGATGCCAGTAAAAGAAGTAGTGGGGTAGTACAGAGAAGTTACACACTGTGCAGCCTATAGGTCATGTGTTACTGGGATTTTCATCTACACATGTTAGTCTTTCAGGCATTGCAACAATTAATCTACCCGCTAGAAATTGTTGAACTCAATTTCAGATTACACTTTGAAGATAACTGCTCCAGTTGTTTAGGTTAATTTAAAGATACAGCATGGAAACAGGCCATTCGGCCCACCGATTACACGCAGACCATCGGTCACCCGCTCGCACTAGTTCTATGTTATTCCACTTTTGCATCTAGGGCCAATGGTCCTACAGACCCACATGTCTTTGTATTGTGGGTGAAAACCGGAGCACACAGAGGAAACCCACGTGGTCACTGGGAGAACATGCAACTTCCACACAGGCAGGCAGACAGCCCCCAAGGTCATGATTGTGGTTAGAATTCCATGATGTTAGTGCTCCGATGGGAATAATTTTATGATGGCTGCCAGGAATGTGTAATTGTTATAAGTTGCAAGGTCAAGCAGGTCTCTGTCTCGGTGAGGCAGCATCTCTACCAGCTGCACCACCACGCTCGCTGCCTTTGGTGTCTTCTCATCCATCGTTCAGTGTTGTGTTGATCAAAGTTTCAGATTACACATTGAAGATAAGGGTGTCGTTGTTTACTGGAACAGAAGCTCTGGGTTGAACCTGACACCGGACACACCAGCAGCATCTCCACCTGTACACATCTAACTCTGGAGAGCAGCCAGTCACAGCCTTTGATCCATCATCACAGCCTGTCTGGCAATGCAGAACCATCACAGAAGGCTGTGGAGGCCAAATCAGTGGATATTTTTAAGGCAGAGATAGATTCTTGATTAGTACGGGTATAAGAGGTTATGGGGTGAAGGCAAGAGATCTCTGATCTCAGCGCTACTGTCCCTGTGACTGACAATCAGCTGCTGTTCCTCAACAACTCAACCACAAATGTGTGGGTTAACCTATGATGAGCGTTTGTCGGCACTGGGCCTGTACTCACTGGAGTTTAGAAGAATGAGGGGGGACCTCATTGAAACACACAGAATAGTGAATAGAGCGGATGTGGAGAGGATGTTTGCACTAGTGGGAGAGTCTAAGACTAAAGGTCACAGCCTCAGAATTAAAGGACGTTCTTTTAGGAAGGTGATGAGGAGGAATTTCTTTAGTCAGAGGGTGGTGAATCTATGGAATTCTTTGTCACAGAAGGCTGTGGAAGCCAAGTCAGTGGATATATTGAAGGCAGAGATAGATAGATTCTTGATTAGTTCGGGTGTCAGAAGTTATGGGGAGAAGGCACGAGAATAGTTATGAGGGAGACATATATCAGCCATGATTGAATGGCGGAGTAGATTTGATGGGCCGAATGGCCTAGTTCTACTCCTATCACATGACCTAATGACCACTTTGTTGTCATTATTAAACTGGTAGGTTTCCAGATTTACATGGTCAGAAACATATCTATAACTGGTCAGTCTCCAGAGATGCTGCCTGACCCGTTGAGTTACTCCAGTGTTTTGTGTCTATCTTCGGTATAATCCAGCACCTGCAGCTCCTTCCCACACAGTATATTCTTCTTTATAGACAGAATGCAGGTGGGAATTATATGTAAGCTCATCACTCTGTGTAATAAATGCCAGCGTCCAAGGCCATGTGAATCTGTGTGTGCAAAGAAACATCTTTATAGTCCTCGTGGTGCTCAGAATAATACCTCATTATCTCTACAGCAGATATCGTTCACATACCTAGCACCTTATTCTATTGCATCCTTTCTTGATTTCTGGACATTAAAAAGTAAAGGATAACTTTATTTTATCTGTAATATTTTAAATTCCATAATGTTTATTAATGTATTCAAACAGTTAAGAGCGTGTCTGTGTATATCTGTATGTATCTCCGTGTGTGGCCATGTGAATGTGTATTTGGGTTTATGTATGTGTAAGAAAGAACTGCAGATGCGTGGGGACCAGAGTCGGTGGAAGCAGCCCTGTGCCAGAGCTCTCATGTACAAGGGACAGGCTGGGTGTGGTGCCAGTGGTGCCAGTGGTGATGGGGGGGGGGGGGGGGCCGGGTTTGATCCTGACCACAGGTGTTGTCTGTGCGTTCTCCCCATAGCCGTGTGGGTTTTCTCCGGGAGCTCCGGTTTCCTCCCACACTCCCAAGACGGCGTGGTTGTGGGTTAATTGGTTTTGATCAACATCTATATTGACCCTAGTGTGTGGAGGATAGTGTTAGTGTATCAGTGTGGACTCAGTGGCCAAAGTGCCTGTTCCATGTTGTAGTCTAAAGTGTTGTGGACCAGTGGTGACAGAGGGGTGGGTGTAGGGGTGTGCTGGGGAGAAGGCAGGAGAATGGGGTTAGGAGGGAGAGATAGATCAGCCACCATTGAATGGCTGAGTAGACCTGATGGGCCGAATGGCCTAATTCTGCTCCTATCACTTATGAGCTGTTGTACTGTTGCTGCAAGTTAGAATGTAATTGTTCTATGTTGGGACCATTGACTGTTGACGTCTAAGGCTCGGGGCTTGTGTCCTTACTGAGTCATTGTATCATTGCAAAGAATTGTTGGGTAATAAAGGTTACACTGGCCTGCAGTTTGATGAGATCAATTTCCTCTTCAGTCTAAACATACACTGTGGTGATAGCTGTATGGGAAGGAACTGCAGATGCTGGTTTAAACCGAAGACAGACACAAAGTGCTGGAGTAACTCAGTGGAACAGGCAGCAGGTCTGGAGAGAAGGATTGGGTGATGTTTCTTCAGTCTGAAGTAGGGGCTCAACCAAAGACGTCACCCATTCTTTCCCTCCAGAGATGCTGCCTCTCCCATTGAGTTACTCCAGCATTTTGTGTCACCAAGTAAGAATTTCATTGTTCAGTTTCAGGACATTTGACAATAAAACAGTCTTGTTTTGTGACATTAGTTTTGACTTGTTGATAAGACAACGGTCACACTGTCTAGTAGTGCTCTCCCTGTTGGCTGTCTCTCAACATAACCCTGTTATGCCTTCTGGATGTGGAGAGGATGTTTGCAATAGTGGGGGAGTCTAGGTCTACAGGTCATAGCCTCAGAAGTAAAGGATGTTCTTCGGGGAAGGAGTTGAGGAGGAATTTCTTCAGTCGGAGGGTGGTGAATCTGCGGAATTCTTTGCCACAAAAGGCTGTGGAGGCAAAGTCAGTGGATATATTTAGTCAGTTAGAAGATCATATCATAAGTGATAGGAATAGAATTAGGACATTCGGCCCATCAAGTCTACTCCACCATTCAATCAAGGCTGATCTCTCTCTCCCTCCTAACCCCATTCTCCTGCCTTCTCCCCATAACCTCTGACACCCGTACCAATCAAGAATCTGTCCAGATACAGCACAGGTACGTGTAACCGACAATGTGACCAGAGATGAGATGCACAACACAGGTAACCATTTCATCACTAACTGGTCAAATTCACGTTAAGAAACCATTTTAAGTGAACATGTTATTTGTAAACTTATTCCGGAATGTGGAGTTTGGACAGAAGTCACTACCTGGCCTAAATGGGATTGAGTAGACGAAGGTCCCTGGCAGTTGCTCTGCAGACTTGCGGTACCACAGGGGGAAGTGATCTGCCGTGAAAATATTTTCCTTGTCTTGTGGACTCAAGAAGTCTCTTGAAACAGGAAAGAAATATAAATTGCATAGTTATTTTTTAATTATTATTTCTATAAATAAACAGTGCTTTGTTTTCACAGTTAACAGATCACATTTGGAACAGACGGTTTACACTTGTGCTGGTTCTTAACCTGTGTGGTCGTGCATTAGATCAAAACCAGCTGCAATTTTGCACAAGGAAGTGAACACATTTGGCTGCTTCTGCAAAATTAATCTTTGGACGTCTGTTGTTCATTTAACAATTTATCTTCCCATTCGAGGAGCGTGACGTTACCAACGCATGGCACGCTGGGTTGTATCTGGAGGCTTGGTCCTCTTTTACTGCCACTTTTCTAAAACTAAAACCTCCTTCAGGGATTACAAGGAGTATTTAAATGGCCATCTCCTCTGGCAGTTCACAGATGCCACCTTGGGTAACGGATACTGGCAGGTGTCATCACACGCTGGCTTTCCGACGCAGCACCTGGCTATTTATAGTCCTCCATGGAATGAAGATATCAATGTCGACCAATTGCCCAAGCCAAATTGTCCTTGGGAAGTCACCTAGCCACCACGCTGACCCACCACAACCTCTGTCAATAATCCAATCCCAGGGATGTGTGGGTGAACATATGATGAGCCTTTGTCGGCACTGGGCCTGTACTCGCTGGAGTTTAGAAGAATGAGGGGGAACCTCATTGAAACATACAGAATAGTGAAAGGCTTGTGGATGTGGAGACGATGTTTCCACTAGTGGGAGAGTCTTGGTCATAGTCTCAGAATAAAAGGGCAAATCTATAGAAAGGAGATGAGGAGGAATTTCTTTAGTCAGAGGGTGGCGATTCTGTGGAATTCTTTGCCACAGTAGACTGTGGAGACCAAATCAGTGGATATATTTAAGGCAGAGATAGATAGATTATTGATTAATATAGCTGTCATGGGGTTATGGGAAGAAGGCAGGAGAATGGGAGAATGAAAGAGAGAGGGTAGACTTGATGGGTCAAATGGCCTAATTCTGCTATAACATATGAACTTATGAATATGTTGATGGGGACACAAGGAGAGAGGGGGAAGATTTAATAGGAACCTGAGGGACAGGCAGCATCTCTGGAGAGAAGGAATGGGTGTTTTGGGTTGAGACCCTTGTCCAAGGGGAGTCTGAAGAAGCGTCCTGACCAGAATCGTCACCTATCCATGTTCTCCACAGATGCTGCCTGACCCGCTGAGTTACTCCAGCACTGTGTGAAACATCACCTATCCATGTTCTCCACAGATGCTGCCTGAACCGCTGAGTTACTCCAGCACTCTGTGAAACGCCACCTATCCATGTTCTCCACAGATGCTGCCTGACCCGCTGAGTTACTCCAGCACTCTGTGAAACGTCACCTATCCATGTTCTCCACAGATGCTGCCTGACCCACTGAGTTACTCACTGCATCTCATTCTCATCTCACCCCTGAACTCTTGTGTCCAGGCTTGACTAAAACTGGAGTCGGGTTCTGGATCTCGGATTTGCGCCACCCCCGGGTGTGGCCGGGATTGTCAGTGCCACTTGGTCACACCGTTAAAGGAGGACCCGACTTGGGGGGACTGCCGTCGAGGGTGGGGGGAGAGAACAAAGGAGGACCGGCGTGGTGGGCCCCATGAGATCTAAGGGGGAACACAAATGGAATGTGTTAAAAATGATTTGTGTAAAATGGAATACTTTGTTACTTTGTTGGCACCCTTTATGTGGCGACTGTTCTCTTCACCTTGAGCTGAAGGGGAAGAATGGCCAATGTAACAAGAGTCTGGTGGTGCGTGCTTTCAAGCTTCCGTACCTTCTGCCGGATGTGAGCAGGGAGAAGGAGGAATGACCGGGGTGGGACAAGTCTTTGATTATGTCGGCTGCTTTTCCGAGGCTGCGTGAAGTGTAGATGGAGTAAACGGTGGGGAGTGTGGTGTGTGTGGGACTGGGCTACATCTACAATGGTGGGGAGTGTGGTCTGTGTGATGGACTGGGCTACATCTACAATGGTGGGGAGTGTGGTCTGTGTGGGACTGGGCTACATCTACAATGGTGGGGAGTGCGATTTCATGCGGTCTTTTGCAGAGCTGTTCACAAACAAAGCTGTGAAGCAAGCCGACAGAACGCTAAACACTGCTCCTGAATGCACACTTACTCTAGTTTGATTTCTCCAACATGTAACCTTGTCTGCTGGTTTATTATGATAACCCTGAAGTTGCTATGGTAGGTGACTTTAACCCTGAATTTAATACGCTTGAGAGGATTCTGGTTGGAGAGAGCTCACAACACACGGCAATGATACACTACCTATAGTGTGTTCTCTGGACAAACTAGAGATGGGAGCATCTGAGTCATGTGTGGAATGTACACACTCAATCACAGCTAGCTCCCGTTCACCCCCACCCTTACAAATGAGCATTCACCACTAAATGCCCCATTCTATTATACAGACAAATGACAACTTTCTGTGATTAATTCCATGAATAACTTAAGGAAGACATTTCAGAAAACAGTTAAATTAGATATGAGGAGATGAGTTTGTAAAAACTAATAATATGAGACAAATATTCGGAGGGGGCGCTGCTCTGGCAGCAGCCATGTCAGCAGCGCGTTAGTTTTTTTTCAACTTTTTTATTTTTTTAGTATGTTTTAAAGTATGTTTTTGATGTTTCTCGGTGTGTTTTGTGTGGGGGGGTAAGGGGGAAACCGCTTCGGTCACCTCCTCCATGGAGAGGCCAGGTCGCCTCCCCCGTGGCCTTACATTAAGGATCGGCGTGGCCTTTCTACGGAGACGTGCCCGGGACTTCAGCGGCGGGTGCAGCGTGGACTCTCGGCGTGGAGCGGTTGAGCCCTCGCTGGGGCTCGCCGGAGGGGAGCGCTCCGTTTCGCTGGCCTGGGGCAGCCGGCAGCCTGAAGCCGCGGTCTGCAGAGTTCCAGCTGGCGCGGCGTCTACGCCCGGGATCCCTCGTGGGGGACCCGGGGAGGGGAAGAAGCCACCACTGCCGGCCCGCGACCAACTTCTACCGCGGGCCCAGCGTGGACTTAACATCACCCCTGGAGGGGAGCTTCGACTGCCGGCCCTGCAGTCTACGGTGCTTCTGGCTGCGGCGGAGACTTTAAATCTCGACCGCCGGCCTGCGGCCTACACCAACTTAAAGCCGCGGTCTCCGGTGAGGAAGAGCCGATCCTGGACTGACTCTGGACTCTGGTCCTGTCCACGGGGGGGGGGGGGGAGGAGAACTGGCCAAATTCTGTGCCTTCCACCACAGTGATGAATGCTGTGGTGGATGTTTGTGTTACATTTTTATTGTGGTTGTGTGTTCTTTATTATTGTGCCGCTGCTAACAACCCAAATTCCACCGACCCTGGTTGTGTGGCAAATAAATTCTATTCTATTCTATATTACAAATGCACTACAGAAAGCAGACTGTCGGCTTGCATCACAGCTTGGTTTGGGAACAGCTCTGCCCAAAACCGTAAGAAACCGTAGAGAGTTGTAGATATAGCCCAGTCCATCACAGACCACACTCCCCACCATTGTAGATATAGCCCAGTCCGTCACACACACCACACTCCCCACCATTGTAGATATAGCCCAGTCCCACACACACACACTCCCACCATTGTAGATATAGCCCAGTCCGTCACACACACCACACTCCCCACCATTGTAGATGTAGCCCAGTCCATCACAGACCACACTCCCCACCATTGTAGATGTAGCCCAGTCCATCACACACACACACTCCCCACCATTGACTCCATCTACACGTCACATTGCCTTTAGACTTGTCTCTGTCCCACCCTGGTCATTCCTTCTTCTCCCCGCTTCCGTCTGGCAGAAGGTACAGAAGCTTGAACGCACGCACCACCAGACTCAGGAACAGCTTTTTCCCCTCTGTTATCAGGCTTCTGAACGGTCCTTCCATAAGCTAGTGCACTGTCCGATTCACCTTTACCCCATTGCGGACATTGGACTTTATAGACAATAGGTTCAGGAGTAGGCCATTCGGCCCTTCGAGCCAGCACCGTCATTCAATGTGATCATGGCTGATCATCCACAATCAGTACCCCGTTCCTGCCTTCTCTCCATATCCCTTAACTCCGCTATCCCTAAGAGCTCTATCTAGCTCTCTCTTGAAAGCATCCAGAGAACCAACTTCCACTGCCCTCTGGGGCAGAGACTTCCACAGATGAGAAGTTTTTCCTCATCTCCGTTCTAAATAGCTGACCACTTATTCTTAAACTATGGCCCCCTGGTTCTGGACTCCCCCAACATTGGGAACATGTTTCCTGCCTCTAGTGTGTCCAAACCCTTAATTATCTTATATGTTGCAATAAGATCACCTCATCCTTCTAAATTCCAGAGTATACTAGACTAAGTGGGACCTGTTGGGTCCCATGTTCACATGGGAGGGCTGGTCCCCCGATGCAATATTCCACCTCTCCACCAATTCCAATATTGGTGGCCAGTGGCGGGGGCTTTCTGGAGGGCTGGTATGGGTCCTTGGGGTGGCAGCTCAGTCCCTCAAGCCTGATGTGCTGGCAGCTCACTCATGGCTGGTGGGCTGGCAGTTGACTCATGGCTATTCCTTCAAATTCCATTTCAAGCAGGGTGCAAGGCCACCAAATTCAAATGCAGCTAATTAAATGCAGTTTCATGCCATTTCAGGCAGGGTGAAACCACCATAAAACCACACAAAACACCAAACTCACAGTTCAGTAGACATTCAGTGTGTTCAGTTGATTCACACCTCAGAGTCGTGACCTCTCCCTCCCCCATCATGCAGAGACTGAGCCACAACCACACTTCCAGGTTTTATAACCCCTCCCCCTCCCACCGGAAAAGGTGTGGCCTTCATGGCATGATTGACAGGAGAGAGATTCTCAACATTTTCTAAACACTAATAACACTTTTATTTTTCATTGATGGGAAGAATCCTCTGTACCTGCTGAGTGGAGAGGGACTGAGTAAGATGGCCAAAAATCACAGCCATAAGTGGTAGCGTTTTATCTAAAATCAATATACAGTGCAAACAGGAAGTTACCCAAAGCACCCAAACCACCATTTGCAGTAGTGCCTTTTGACTTCAACCCAAAGCACCCAAACAACCATTTGCAGTAGTACCTTTTGACTTCAAGCAAAAGCAGTGCCTTTTTACTTCAAAACCAACCATATTTTCATTTTCAAACCACATTAAGGGGACTCACAGTTGAGTAGACATGTGTTGAGTGTAATTCAGAGCTCAGAGAGACGTGACCCACTGGCTTCCTCCATCTTTCAGAGACTGAGTGGGGCACACCACTTCCGGGTTTTATAGTTCCTCCCCCCTCCCACCAGCAGGAGCAGCAGAGAGAATGGCAAATTCTAAAAAAGCATTAATATCTCTTTTTCATCGATGGGAAAAATCCTCCGGTCCCGGAAGGCGGAGGGGGGATCTGAGCGAGGTGGCCAAAAATGACGGCCGTAGGTGGCGGCGTATCTCTGAAATCACAGTGGGAGCCAAAAGGCGGAGGATCAGACTTTTAGTGTAATTCAGACTAGACCAAGTGCAGACCGTTGGGTCTGTTCTCCAGGAGAGGGGGGGGGGAGGGGGAGGCGGCATGCAGCGTCACACAGAGAGAGAGGGGATAAACACCCTATCCACTGACGCATAGCCCCCAACTTGCAGTCACATCTAGCGAGGGAGGGGGGGCGGGGTTAGAGAGTGAAGGCAGAGAGAGAAGAAGCAGAGACAGAGAGAGGTAGAGGAGCAAGAGGGAGGGGGGGGGGGGGGAAGAGGGAGGGTGGGTGAGGGGGGAGAGAGGAGGAGGGGATCCACTGACGCATAGCCCCCAACTTGGAGAGAGGAGAGGGGGGGAGGGGGAGAGAGGAGAGAGAGGGGGAAGAGAGAGAGGGAGGGGAGAGAGGGGGAGGGAGGAAGAGAGGGGAGGAAGCGAGGGGAGAGAGGACGAGAGAGAGGAGAGGGGAGAGAGAGAGGGGAGGAGAGGGGAGAGGGGGGAGAGGGGGAGAGAGAGGAGAGAGAGAGAGAGAGAGATGGAGAGGGGGAGAGGAGAAAGAGAGAGGAGGAGAGAGGGAGGCGAGAGAGAGAGGGAAGGAGAGACAGAGAGAGAGAGGGGAGGAGAGAGGCGGAGAGAGATAATAGGAGGGAGAGAGAGGGGGAAGAGGGGAGAGAGAGAGAGAGAGAGGAGAGAGGGGGAGAAGGAGAGGAGGAGAGGAGGAGGGGAGGAGAGAGGAGAGGAGAGGAGAGAGGAGGAGAGGAGAGGGGGAGAGAGAGGAGGGGGGGAGAGAGAGAGGGAGGAGGAGGGGAGGGAGAGAGAGGGGGTAGAGGGGACTCACAGAGAGGGGGGGGAGGAGAGAGGGGAGAGAGAGGGAGAGAGAGGGGGGAGAGAGAGGGGGGGAGACATCGAGAGATATAGATATAGAGAGAGAGAGAGGGGAGAGAGGGAGAGAGAGAGAGAGGGGAGAGAGGGAGAGAGCGAGAGAGAGAGGAGAGGGAGAGGGAGAGAGAGAGGGGAGAGAGAGGGAGAGAGAGAGAAGAGGGAGAGGGAGAGAAGAGAGAGAGAGAGAGAGGGAGAGAGAGAGAGAGAGGAGGGGGGGGAGAGAGAGGGGGGGAGAGAGGGAGAGAGAGAGAGAGAGAGAGAGACGAGAGAAAGAGGTGGGAGAAAGAGGTTCAAAGAGGTGGGGGGAGAGAGATTGAGGGAGGGTTCCTTTTTACTTCAACCCAAACAACCATTTGCAGGCAGTGCTTTTTTCCTCAAACTAACCATATTTTCATTTTCAAACCACATTATGGGTACTCACAGCTGTGGAGCCATTTGTTCAGTGTTATTCAGAGCTCTGATTGAGGCACACCACTTCCTGGTTTTATAGTCCCTCCCCCTGCCGCCAGCAGGGGCAGCAGAGAGAATGGGGAAATTTGTAAAAACATTAATATCTCTGTCATTTTTCATCGACGGGAAAAACCCTCGGCACACATACGGCGGAGGGGGGCTCTGAGCAAGGTGGCCAAAAATGACGGCCGTAGGTGACGGCGTTCTCTCGGAAATCGCAGCACAGATTGCCAAAACCGGTCAAGAACAGATTTTTAGTAATATAGATAGATAGACAAGCCCAGTCATTCCAATCTATCAACATATGACAGTCCCGCCATCCCGGGAATTAACCTGGTGAACCTATGTTGCACTCCCTCAATAGCAAGAATGCTCTTCCTCAACTTTGGAGACCAAAACTGCACACAATACTCCAGGTGTACAGGGCAATACTAGAGCTCTGTACAACTGCAGATGGACCTCGTTGCTCCTATACTCAACTCCTCATGTTATGAAGGCCAACATGTCATTCGCATCTCTGGAACTGATGCGCTACAATGCTGAGAACTATATTCTGCACTCTGTATCTTCACCTTTGCTCTACCTGTTGGACTGGAGTTTGACTTGATTGTGTTTATGTACAGTATTATCTCATTTGGTTGGATAGCGTGCAGAATAAAGCTTTTTACTGTACCTCGGTACACGTGACAGTAATAAACCTAAATGAGAATTAAAGGCCGTTCTTTTAGGATTGGTATATGTATGGTATATCTGATCTGTTTGAACAGCATGCAGAACAAAGCTTTTCACTGTACCTCGGTACACGTGACAATAATAAGCCTAAATCTAAGGGTAAACAATCATAAATAGAGGTTTCTATTCAACATTTAGATTTACTTATTGTAAAACCTTAAACATTCTAGTTTTAGAAAAGGTATGAATGTCTCTCAAGAAAAATCTTCTGGTAAATTGCACAGGTATTATTTATCTCTCTCATAAATTCCAATGCAAATCCCAGTGATAAACACAAAGTACTGGAGTAACTCAGCGGGTCAGGCAGCATCTGTGGAGAACACGGATAGGTGACGTTTCACAGAGTGCTGGAGTAACTCAGCGGGTCAGGCAGCATCTGTGTAGAAAAGGAATAGATGATCTTTCAGGTTGGAATCCTTCTCTAGACCCTAAAATCAAAAGATATTTGGACAGGTACACTGATATTAAAGGTTTAAAAGAGATATGGGCCAAATGGGAGGTTTAAGTGGTGGATCTAGATGGGGATGGACAAGTTGGGCTGATGGGTCTGTTTTTTGATATATGATACTGTAAAACACCATGCTGAGTTTGTGTCGTGGACGTACAGTTAATGGGAAATTAAGGACACTGAAAACATTTACTTTACATGATCCCATTTTATCACTCAGACACACAGATGAATGTCACCGGTTTACGTTAGATGGGAATCACTATGATTAATACCAAAAAAGATCAAACAAACTCATTTACACAATCGTTTGAACATATTGATTTTTAAGATTTGCACTTTGAATATGAACTTTAATGATTCTTCCTGCAGTCTGAATTCTTTTGACAGCCTTTGAAGTTGTTGGATGTGTAAAGGCATTATAGGGCAGGGTTTATGTGTGAGGGTTTAAAGTGCTATAAACCTACTGAAATGATAAAGTGTCGAGACGTGTGCTGATTAATATCTGGGTTTCCGTACAAATGGAAATCTATCCAGTGGCAGGATAAAACAGGTGGGGACAGGGGATTCCTAAAGACTTTGTACTCAATATGTAACAAGGCCAGAAAATTAATTCCCAACACAATTCTCACAAACTCCTCCTACTTTCTCCTGTGTTTTTAAATAAAATCACTTTCCAGGTGGCAATCACTTGCTTTTTTGAAATACAATACAAATGTCAACTTCATTCGACTTCTTGTTAAGGTAACTGGATTTAACAAAGACCATGTGTGTGTATGCCCTGCCTTTGAATATACAATTCATCAAGCTTCACCAGTTCCTGGCCTTGGAATAATATAGTGGCCGTTCACACCACGTAGTCAAGGCATTAGTTCCTCACCTTTCACGCAAACAGAAAGGAAACAGTAATATGCATCTAAAGCTCACCTTTCATCAAGATACAATTACTCTGTTTACATTCCAATGAACCAGAGCCTGCACGATGTGAAAGTTACGGGTTAGACCAATGTCGTTCCCAAATTCCGTGACTTTGTCTCACATCTTTAGGTGGCACAGCGGTAGAGTTGCTGCCTTACAAGGCTTACAACGCCGGAGATCTGGGTTCGATCCTGACTACGGGTGCTGTCTGTACGGAGTTTGCACGTTCTCCCTGTGACCTACGTGGATTTTCTCTGAGATCTTCACTTTCCTCCCATACTCCAAAGATGTACAGGTTTGTAGGTTAATTGCGCTGAATCTCTAAACTAAACTAAAATAAAATAAAGTCAACTTACTGAACCAACCATTAGCACACTCAGTAAAAATCACAGCAAGGAAGCAAAGATGATTCCCTTGCTCTACACACTTAAGGGCCTGTCCCACCAGCATGCGACTGCATGCGGCGAGTGCGACCTAACGTGGTTGTTTGAGCCGTACGGCCTCGCGGGGCCAGTCCCACTTTGATTGCCGGAGCCGTATGGAGTTGTGCGGGGCTGGTCCAGACATTGCGCGGGGCTCCGTAAAACTGACACTGTCCCAAAATCCCGTGCGGCAACGGCCTGTCGGCCCGCAGCTGCATTGAGGCCGTACGCAGCGTCTGGACGCCGTACGCAGCATCTTGATGGCGTACGCCTAGCGCATGGCGTTGCGCGATGATGTCACCACCTGGCGTGCCGTTGCGTGATGACGTAACCGCCCGACGCCGTGCGACGTCCAAATTCAGTCGGCCCGCCTCCTGCCCAGCTGATTGGTGAGTGTGATGTCGGCTCCGCGGTTGGAAGTGGGACCGGCCCCGCGAGGCCGTACGCCTCAAGCCGCCACGTTTGGTTGCGCTCGCCGCATGCAGTCACATGCTGGTGGGACAGGCCCTTTAGTTGCCAGTTGCAAACTTTGCTGTGTGCACAAGCTCAATGCAAATGAATAAGAAACATCAACTGAAGGAAAAGATTTGTTGTTAGTGTGGAGGACTTCAATGATCCTGAATACATCACCATCAATAATGAATGTCACGGTCTAGGTCTCCGCTGTGGTCACACTGGCAATTATTCAGCAAACTCCATCTCCCCGCTAATTTTAAAGTGGACTTTAGCTTAGAGATACAGCGCGGAAAAAGCCCTTCGGCCCACCGAGTCCGCACCGACCAGCAATCTCCGCA
This sequence comes from Leucoraja erinaceus, assembly GCF_028641065.1. NCBI lineage: Eukaryota > Metazoa > Chordata > Chondrichthyes > Rajiformes > Rajidae > Leucoraja > Leucoraja erinaceus. Next base: position 1,416,665 of record NC_073392.1, on the reverse strand, counting down.
CATTGGCACTACCCTTCACACACTAGGGACAATTTACATTTACCAAGCCAATTAACCTACATACCAGTACGTCTTTGGAGTGTGGGAGGAAACTGAAGATCTCAGAGAAAACCCACACAGGTCACAGGGAGAATGTACAGACAGCACCCGTAGTCAGGATGGAACCCGGCTCTCTGGCACTGTGAAGCAGCAACTCTACCGTTGCACCACCGTTCCACACACATATTATTGTCATAATAAAGTGGCTTTTGTCTTTGAGATGTGGTAATACAGAGCAGAAAAATGGGGAAGTAGACAGTTATGGCAAGACCTTGAACAGCAGAAGTAGCCGCACAAGAAGATAGAGTGCTTCTGTTCTGTGTGAGGCTATCATAGCTTCATCAATGGAAATCTCTGGAGTGGAATAACCATTACATTTACTTATATAAATTCCCCTAAACCTACCGAATGCAACGTCCTAGCAACTCGAACACTGGAGGAAAGTGTTTAAGGTCTTTAGGGATAGCTGTGATAATCAGCGATATTTTCAACGATTTTATATTTCATATTTTTTTCATTTCTACTGATTGAATCAATTCCCTTCATGATGCGAGCCAGTATAGTTACAAAAGATCTGGGGGAAAGCCAACAAGGATAGTTACAAATACACGGCAATGGAAATATATACAGATGATTTCAGAATTAGTTCCCAGGTTTATATGGTTATAAAAATCTGGAAACTAATTCAGAAATCATCTGTAAGTCTTTCTCATTTCATTCATAGTTATATTTCTGAGCGTTATTGCCAGTGTATGAGCCGTTTTATCCTTCACGGACACATAATCATCACTGTGAATGTGACAGGCAGACAGGGAGGTGAACCTTCATACACTGGCATTCATCAGGGCTCTGGGAAGTAGGTCAAGACAATAGACAATAGGTGCAGGAGGAGGCCATTCAGCCCTTCGAGCCAGCACCCCCATTAACTGTGATCATGGCTGATTATCCCCAATCAGTACCCCGTTCCTGCCTTCTCCCCATATCCCTTGACTCCGCTATCTTTAAGAGCTCTACCTAACTCTCTCTTGAAAGCATCCAGAGAACTGGTCTCCACCGCCCTCTGAGGCAGAGAATTCCACAGATTCACAACTCTCTGGGTGAAAATGTTTTTCCTCATCTCCGTTTTAAATGGTGTACCCCTTATTATTAAAATAAGAAGTATAGAAGTCAGGTCGTTACATTACAGTTGTGTAAGATGTTGGTGAGACTGCACTGAGTATTGTGTCCAGTTCACAGACAAATGATATAGAAGTGTGAAAACACACACCTCCAGATTCAGGGACAATTTCTTCCCAGCTGTTATCAGGCAACTGAATCATCCTCTCACCAACTAGAGAGCAGCGCTGAACTACTGTCTACTTCATCGGGGACCCTTGGACTGTCTTTGATCGGACTTTGCTGGCTTTACCTTGCACTAAACCTTATTTCCCTATCATGTATCTGTACACTGTGAATGGCTCGATTGTAATCATGTATTGTCTTTCTGCTGACTGGTTAGCACACAACAAAATTAAATTCAACTGAACTTAATATGAGAAAGACACAAAAACTCAGCGGGACAGGCACTATCTCTGGAGAGAAGGATTGGGTGACGTTTCGGGTCGAGACCCTTCTTCTGATTGGAGAATATTTGTAAGGATGGTGCCAAGACTCAAGGGAGAGGTTGGGCAGGAGAGGACTTTATTTCTTGGAGTGAAGGGAGACGAGGGGGGATCTTATAGAGGTGTATCAAATCATGAGGGTAATAGATCGGTGGTGCACAGTCATTTTTCTGCAGGGTAGGGAAATCAAGAACTGGAGAACACAGGTTTGAGGAGAGAGGAGAAAGCACCTTTTTCACAAAGTATATGGAGTGAGCTGCCAAAGGAGGTAGTTGAGGCAGTGACCATAACAACATTTAAAATACACTTGGATAGGAAAGAGATAAGGACCAAATGCAGGCAAATGGGGCAACTTTGTCTGCATGGACAAGAACTTCATTGTGTTGTCCATATTTGACAAGAAACCACTATTGTGTTGTAAGTTTCTGTGACAATACTTTCATTGAATAACACAATAATTCTGAAACCAATCTCTTGAATGAAAGTATTGGCTCCTTGGTTCAATAAATAGCTCAGTGTTGTTGCTCCTTTCCTGTAAGAAGGTGCATAAGGAACTGGTCAGATTTAGGTGTGAAAGAGATGCGATGAAGCTTACTGGTCACTGCGCTGTTCCGGCCCGACAAACAGGTTGACTCGAGTTAGGCCCGAGCGGGTTCCCAAGAAAGAAACTTCCACTCCCTTGTCAGCGTTCCTGGAGGAAAACATTCAGCATAAAGTGTAGAGTTAGCATGGACGTCAGTGCTAAAGTGGAAACCGTACCTCACTGGAAACAACAAGATACTTGGTCAAAGTACACAATATACAGCTGGCAATATTACAAAGAATAAACTCAGCTAAAAGAACATGCAAACTATATAAAGACATTAAGGACAAGGAGGGCAGAAATAACGACTGTAATCATGTATTGTCTTTCCATTGACTGGTTAGCACGCAACAGAAGCATTTCACTGTACCTCGGTACATGTGATAATATACTAAACTACTCCAGCTGGTCCAGTTAGAGAACTTGTCACCACCATCCACCCTGCTCACCACCTTCAGGGACTCCGTTCACCCCCACCATTACTCCCCTGCTGCTTCCACAACCCCTTGATCACCCCCTCTCCCACAATCTGCTTATTCCCCACTCTACACCCCCCCCAGCTTCTGTAGTTGCCATGGAGACATACCTTCAGCAACAGACTGGTTCCACTAAGATACAGCATAGAACGCTACAGGAAATCCTTTCCCCCTGTGGATATCAAACTGTACAACTCCTTCCCCTGTTAGACTGAGACTAATAGTTTGATGGATAGAGACTGGAAGATAGACACAAAATGCTGGAGTAGCTCCGTGGGACAGGCAGCATCTCTGACGAGATAGAATGGGTGACGTTTCGGGCCGAGACGGGAGGATTTGACTGTTCCATGGGTGCATTTATTGTTGGTGTTTATGACTATTCAGGTGGCCGTGTAGGAGAAGCTTTACATTGTCTATCTGCTCACTGGGGACAACTCAACCATGGCTCCACGGGCCAGAAACATCATCAGGAACGAACAAAGCAACAACAGCTTCGAAACACCTCATTGAAACGTGCAGAAGAGTGAAAGGCCTGGATAGAGTGGATGTGGAGAAGATGTTTCCACCTGTGGGAGAGTCTAGGACTAGAGGTCACAGCCTCAAAATTAAAGGACGTTCCTTTAGAAAGGTGATGAGGAGCAATCAATTTAGTCAAAGGGTGGTGAATCTGTGAAATTCCTTGCCACAGAAGGCTGTGGAGGCCACAAGTCAGTGGATATTTTTAAGGCAGAGATAGATAGATTCTTGATTAGTATGGGTGTCAGAGGTTATGGCTAGAAGGCAGGAGAATGGGGTTAGGAGGGAGAGATAGATCAGCCATGATTGAATGGCGGAGTAGAGTTGATGGGCCGAATGGCTTAGTTCGATTTCTATGACATGACCTTATGAACAGAGTGCTCATCAGACTGGAGGCAGACAATGTGGAATAAGTGGAATTGGCAGCAGAGTACAGGTGGGTGAAGTGGGAAACAATAACTAATACAATAGTTTAGTTTAGAGATCCAGCATGGAAACAGGCCCTTCAGCCCATCGAGTCCACACTGACCAGCGACCACCCGCTCACACTAGATATCCCACTTTCTCATCCACTCCCTACACACTAGGGGAAATTTACAGAGGGACAATTAACCTACAATCCCGCAAGTCTTTGGAATGTTGTAGGAAACCAGAGCACCCAGAGGAAACCCACGCGGTCACAGGGAGAACGTTCAAACTCCAAAGAGGCAGCACCCGAGGTCAGGATTGAACCTGGGTCTCGGGCACCACTGAGTGAGGCAGCCACTCTACCGCTACGCCACCGTGTCGCCCAATAGTTGAAAGACCTAATGTAATACAAGATATTCTTATTTTGACCAGGCAACTGAACCATACCATCACCAACTAGAGAGCAGTCAGTCCTGACCTCCCATCTACCTTATTGGAGACCCTTGGACTATCTTTAATTGGACTACACCTTGCACTAAACATCACTTCCTTTATCCTGTAGCTGTACACTGTCGATGCTCAATTATAATCATGTATTGTCCTTCTCCTGACTGGTTGTCATGCAACAAAAAAGCTTTTCACCCTACCTCGGTACACGGGACAATAAACTCAACTAAACTAAGCTTAATGTTTGGGATCTGAGCCTTGTGGTGGGCTTATCATTTATTATCTATCCATTTTCTGTGCAAAAAGAACACAATCATACTGCACGGAAACAGGCTGTTCGGCCCATCGAGTGCATGCTAGCCAGCAAGCCCTACCTATAAATAATCTCTGCGGTTAAATACTCACTCAGATCTATTGAGAGCTAGGCTGGTCCAGTAGGCTTCCAGAGGGGCAGAGACCACAGCATCAAAAAGCACTTCCTGGATTAATTCCTTGTCACCTGCACAGGGAACATTAAAACATTTATTTTCTCTATTTTCCATTTTATGATCATTGGGAGAAGGGATATGGGGAGAAAGCAGGAACGGGGTACTGATTCTGGATGATCAGCCGTGATCATATTGAATGGCGAATGGTGCAGGCTCGAAGGGCCGAATGGCCTCTACTCCTGCACCTATTGTCTATGTTTCCATGTTTCCCAGCATTTAAAAGACATTTGGACAGTTACACGCATACAAGAGGTTTAGTGAGATTTGGGTCAATAGGCAATAGTCAAAAAGTGTTTCCTCATCTGTTCTTAATGGCTTATGGCTCTGTGCTGTATGGCTCTGTGGGAGGAAAGCAGAGCACCTGGAGGAATCAGTGTGAAGAAGAGTTCCGACCTGAAACGTTGCCTGTCCCTCCCTCCGCAGGTTAGTTTAGTTTAGAGATTCAGCGTGGAAACAGACCCTTCAGCCCACCGAATCCATGCCGACCAGCGATCCCTGCATACTAATGCAATCCTGCACATACTAGGGACAATTTACATTTACACCAAGCCAATCAACCTACAAACCTGTACATCTTTGGAATGCAGGAGTAAAGTGGAGAAAACCCACGGAGGTCAAGGGGAGAACAGACAGCACCCATAGTCAGGATGGAACCCGGGTCTCTGGCGCTGTGAGGCAGCAACTCTACCGCTGTGTCACCGTGCCGCCCCTAATGCTGTGTGAGCCGCTGAGTTCCTCCGGCACTAAGTGAAGGCGTGACAATACAGTTTGACTTACACTGTAGAAGCGGCTCCTTGCCAGAGAGGAAGAGTTTGACAGCTTCAAGCTGAAGGAGGTTACGATGCTGAGGATGTAAATCGGTATCACAGTAGATCCTGAAAGCAGAGATTATCCATAGTGTTAATGACAAACGCCTCCATAAACATATCACAGGTGTCAACATTTGCTATTGCCATAAAATGCGTGGGTTTTCTCCGAGATCTTCCGTTTCCTCCCACACTTAAAAGACCTACAGGCTTGTAGGTTAATTGGCTTGGTTTTGGAGTAAATTGTCCCTAGTGTGTGTAGGATAGTGTTAATGTTCAGGGATCGCTGGTCGCTGTGGACTCGGTGGGCTGACGGACCTGTTTCCACGCTGGATCTCTAAACTAAACTAAATTGTCCAGAATAAAGAGCAGCAGTGAATATTCTCCCCCCGGTTTGATTGTCAGTTAGTAACAGGCAGGTTGTTAACATTTGCTCGTTAGTAAAATTGACAGCAACGTTTGGTACTGGTCCACCAGAGCCCCGGTCTTGACTTGAGGGGATTGGTTTAAGGTGAGATGGGCAACGTTTAAAGATGTGTGGGCAGGTTCTTTACACAGTGTTTAGAGGGATGATGGGGACCTCGTAGAAAGGAAAGCAAACTCAATGCTAGCATTTATTTCAAGAGGGCTTGTATACAAAAATAGGGATGTAATGCTGAGGCTCTATAAGGCGCTGGTCAGGCCGCTTTTGGAATACTGTGAGCAATTTTGGGTCCCAGATCTGAGGAAGGATGTGTTGGATCTGGAGAGAGTCCAGAGGAGGTTTATAAGAATGATTCCAGGAATGAATGAGTTTGTCGGCACTGGGCCTGTACTCGCTGGAGTTTAGAAGAATGAGGAGGGACCTCATTGAAACATACCGAATAGTGAAAGGCCTGGATAGACTGGATGTGGAGAGGATGTTTCCATTAGTGGGAGAGTCTAGGACTAGAGGTCTTCTAGAATTAAAGGAAGTTCCTCAAGGAGATGAGGAAGAATGTTTTCAGCCAGAGGGTGGTGAATCTGTGGAATTCTTTGCCACAAAAGGCTGTAGAGACCAAGTCAGTGGATATTTTAGAGGCAGAGAAAGATAGATTCTTGATTAGTACGGGTGTCAGAGGTTATGGTGAGAAGGCTGGAGAATGAGGTTAAGAGGGAGAGATAGATCAGCCATGATTGGATGGCGGAGTAGACTTGATGAGCCGACTGCTATCACTTATATGACCTGATGAGGGTGGTGGGTGCGTGGAATGTGCTGCCAGGGGTAGTGGTGGAGGAGGGTGGTGGGTGCGTGGAATGTGCTGCCAGGGGTAGTGGTGGAGGCAGATACGAGAGTGGGGTTTAGGAATAGTATTCTGTTCTATGTTGACATGGTGTAGATGAAGATGAACTCCAGCAGAGCTCACTCACCAGCTGCAGTGTGGCAGATCACACCCTAGTGTTGTAAACTTCAGCTCATTATCCCATGTTATTGCATCAAAGGTCAGTGACTGAATGGTTTCAATCGTGTAAATCAGAATTACTGCTCAGCCCCATCTCCGGCCCTGAATAATTCATTTCACCAACATCGAGCATATTTTCCCGAGGAAATATTGCCAAATGTCTTTAAAACATTACAGTGCTTGTGTAAAACACAGAGTGCTGGAGGTCCATGGGAATGGACAGACAGCTTTCAGGTCAGGACCATTCTCAACCTTGTGTTTAGTTCATCTTTTCATAAGGTCATAAGTGATAAGAGTAGAATTAGGCCATTCAGCCCATCGTCTACTCCACCATTCAATCATGGCTGATCTATCTCTCCCTCCTAACCCCATTCTCCTGCCTTCTCCCCATAACCTCTGACACCCGTACTGATCAAGAATCAATCTATCTCTGCCTTATCCACTGACTTGGCCTCCACAACCTTCTGTGGCAAAGAATTCCACAGATTCACCACCCTCTGAAGAAATTTCTCCTCATCTTCTTCCTGAAGAAACATCCTTTAATTCTGAGGCTGTGACCTCTAGTCCTAGACTCTCGCACTAGTGGAAACATCTCTCCACATCCACTCTATCCAAGCCTCTCACTATTCTGTATGTTTTAATTAGGTCATTATTATTATTAATCCGTAGTTTTATTTATACAACATAACTTTCTTTGCTTTATAAAGCTGTTACCGCAGCCCACAGATGCTGCAGATCTCGAGGAGAAGTTGCTGAATTCAGATAGCAACTTTGCAGCAAAGACTGACTGCAGCCAGGCCACTCAACATGGGCTGTGGGAGCTGTTGGCAAGATGCGAAACACAGTCTGTTCCTTGTGTAGGAAAGAACCATAGATGCTTGTTTAAACCAAAGATAGACACACAGTGCTGGAGTAACTCAGCGCGACCGACAGCATCTCTGGAGAGAAGGAATGGGTGACATTTCGGGAAAGTCACGGTTAAGGGAAACGTGAGATTTAGACGGTGATGTAGAGAGATAAAGACCAATGAATGAAAGATGTGCAACAAATAACGATGATAAAGGAAAGAGGCCTTTGTTAGCTGTTTGTTGGGTGAAAATGAGAAGCTGGTGCGACTTGGGTGGGGGAGGGATAGAGAGAGAGGGAATGCCGGGGCTACCTGAAGTGAGAGAAATCAATATTCATACCACTGGGGTATAAGCTGCCCAAGAGAAATATGAGATGCTGTTCCTCCAGTTTGCATTTAGCCTCACTCTGACAATGGAGGAGAGCTAGGACAGAAAGGTCTGTGTAGGAATGGGAAGGAGAATTAAAGTGTTTGGCAACCGGAAATCAGGGAGGTCCAGGTGGGCTGAGCGAAGGTGTTCCGTGAAACGATCGCCCAGTCTGCGTTTGGTCTCACTGATGTATCAGAGTCCACATCTTGAACAACGGATACAGTAGGCAACGTTTCAGGTCGAGACCTTTCTTCAGACTGGGTGAAGGGTCTCGACCCGAAACGTTGCCTATTCCTTCGCTCTATAGATGCTGCCTCACTCGCTAAGTTTTTCCAGCATTTTTGTCTACCTTCGATTTTCCAACATCTGCAGTTCCCTCTTAAACAGTAGATCTGTTCTGTCTGTTCCTTCCCAGCTCCCAGCTATACATCCAGCTTTTGCAATCAGTATTGTGGGGACCAATGATAGACACAAAAAACTGGAGTAACTCAGCGGGACTGAATAAAATTCAGTTCAGTTTAGCTTATTGCAGAGTTGTGGATGTAGCCCAGTCCATCACACAGATCAGGCCCGCTATCATTGACTCCATCTACACTTCACGCTGCCTCAGGAAAGCAGCCAACGTAATCAAAGACATTTCTCACCCCAGATATTCCTTCTTCTCCCCGCTCCTGTCCGGCAGAAGGTACAGAAGCTTGAAAGCGCGCAGCTTCTGCCCCTCTGTTATCAGGCTTCTGAACGGTCCTTCCATAAGCTAGGATACTGTCCGATTCACCTCTACCCCATTGCGGACATTGGACTTTGTCTCTGGAACTGATGCGCTACGATGCTGAGAACTATATCCTGCACTCTGTATCTTCCCCTTTGCTCTACCTGTTGGACTGGAGTTTGACTTGATTGTGTTTATGTACAGTATTATCTCATTTGGTTGGATAGCGTGCAGAATAAAGCTTTTTACTGTACCTCGGTACACGTGACAGTAATAAACCTAAATCAGAATTAAAGGCCGTTCTTTTAGGAAGAAGATGAGGAGAAGTAGTCAGAGGGTGGTGAATCTGGAATCCATCGCCACACAAGGCTGTGGAGGCCAAGTCAGTGGATATTTTTAAGGCAGAGATAGATAGATTCCTGATTAGTACAGGTGTCAGAAGTTATGGGGAGAAGGCAGGAGAATGGGGTAAGGAGGGAAAGATAGATCAGCCATGATTGAATGGCAGAGTAGACGATAGGCCGAATGGCCTAACTCTACTATCCCTTATGATCTTATGACCTTATTATTAAACGTAAACCATTGCACGGCATAAAGTGTAATCATTGTGGAAAGTTCAGCAGTGAAAACAAATAGTTGCAATTCTGTATTAACCATGTATTGTCCTTCGACTGACTGGATAGAACGCAACAAAAACTTTTCATTGTACCTCGATACACGTGACAATGAACTCAACTGAAACCTTCTTATTTTCAATTTATTTCCACTTCTATACCCGATTTCACATTGAATTCGCCCACACTATTCCTGCAGTGTCTTTTATACAATTCTTCAAAGTGAAACATTTGGACAGGTACATGGATAGTTTAGAGGAATATGCGCCAAATGCAGGCAGGTGGGACTAGTGTAGATGGGGCATGTTGGTCGATGTGGGCAAGTTAGGCCGAAGGGCCTGTTTCTAAGCTGTATCACTCTATGACTCTATAATTGATTTTAGAGATACAAGCCTGAAGGTGATGTTACCAACTTGTACTTTAGGCAACATGTCAATGGAAATTCAAATGGACTTGAACAGTCTATTGGCAGCTGTTGTGATGTCCTCTGCCCTAGCCATTTACAGCACAGTGTCTCACCATTCCTCCATCAACGTTAAGTCGGGATGATCCAGGTCATGTAAACCTGAATGTGGAGAAAGTCAACATGTTAAAGAGCCAACACCATTGATCAATGATCACATAGAACATCACCAATCAGTGTCTGATTGTTAAACCTCTCTGCTCCTGCTATCATAACGGCAACACTAATATTTACACAATTTCCTGTCCTTGGAATTAGCATCCACTATTAATTGCCATTAGCTAATAAATGATTCTGGTATAAACCAGCATCTGCAGTTCTTTGTTTCTACATTACTACAATCAATAATGTTTAAGACATGAAACAGCATTTATTTATTTGAGCTCTTTATCACCTTGAGTAAGATCCTCTCTGGAATTTCTCTGAACAGTATTCAACAATGACCACAGGATCTAATGCATTGGGATAGAATGTTCTGCTGTATTGTGGGGCCAACCTTGTAATTTACCATGTTATACAGATATGGGTTTTAATAATGCTTGTACCACATCAGGCAAATTAAATATGTCAAGAGTGGTCTCTCAAACTATAATAAATCTTACAATAAAGACTCTGAAATGTCACCTTGTTTGCCGTGTGGATCTGTTTTATACATAGACGTGCGTTTAATCTCACATTCAGTTTGTGGCTCTTCGTCTAAAAGGAATTGTAATTAAAACCTGCTGATATGAATGTAATCATTCGAAGAATAAGGGGTGCCTGGTAGGTAATTTAGGACTGAGGTAAGGAAGAATATTTTCACCCAGAGGGTTGTGAATCTGGGGAATTCTCTGCCACAGAAGGCAGTGGAGGCCAATTCACTGGATGTTTTCAAGAGAGAGTTAGATTTAGCTCTTAGGGCTGAAGGAATCAAGGGATATGGGGAAAAAGCAGGAATAGGATACTGATTTTGGATGATCAGTCATGATCATAGTGAATGGCTCATATGGCCGAATGGCCTCTTTCTGGACCTATTTTCTATGTTTCTATGTAAGAAGAAATGTATCCACCCAAGATAGTCACAAAATGCTGGAATAACTCAGCGGGTCAGGCAGCATCTGTGGAGAGAAGGAATGGGTGACGTTTCGTGTCGAGACCCTTCTTCAGACTGAGAGTCAGGGGAGAGGGAGACAGAGATATGGAAGGGTAAGATGTACAAACACAGGTGAAAGGGAACGATAATCCAGGAAGATGTAGAATGGTAAATTGTGAGCTGAGGAGAAGGTGACAACGAGGCACAATCAGTAATATTTAATCAGGAGGACAGTGAAACTAGTTGGAGAACCAGAGTTGGAAGCCTCTGGACAGAAGATGAAGGCCCAGGCAAGCAGCAAGAAAACACACATGGCTGTGGTAGTGAGTCTGGGTTAAAGCATGGTCATGGAGGGTTGCATTGGCTCAGTGGCTCTTCATGTTCAAGGCCAATGTTAGAGGATCTTGGGATATTCATGGAACGAAGAAATGTACGGTTCGTGTAAAACTAGTGGTTCTGAGGTCAAAGATCAGTCGCCGTTTTATTGAATTGTGGAGCAGACATGAAGGGCCGAATGGCCAGTTCTAGCTCGCACATTCATGAGCATATGAGGTTCCAGGTACTTTGGCATTGTTAGTCAGAACCGTGAAAATATTAATCAACATCTGACACTTATTGCAAATAACTTTAGAGATTGAACAGGATATGATGTTTTCTTGATTGAGATTCTTGAGGAAAATTTATGACTATAATTGTGGACCAACCAACATTGGCTAGATTGTGCTGGAAATAGATAGTCCAGCAAATAGGAAATTCAACCACTGATATTAATTTCCAATTAAATGACTGATTTAAATTCCCCATTAAACCACTAATATCAATTTCATACAAGTCTGTGTATGTTTATCTATAAATCATGTAAGTCATGCAAAAGACACACTGATGCTCTGCTGAAAATATCATTGGCAAAACTAGGTGTTAATACCTCAGTAGCCTGTAGATAACCTGGATCATTTTATTTGTTATTTACTCTGTACTTTATTGGAAAGAAAAGTCATAGGGGGTAGATACAAAGTGCTGGAGTAACTCAGTGAGACAGGCAGCATCTCTGGAGAGAAGGAATGGGTGAGGTTTCAGGTCGAGACCCTTCTTCAGACTGATGTCAGGGGAGAGGGCGGGACAGAGATGGATTGTAGACAGAGACAGTAAAGGGCCTGACCCACGATGCCAGTTTACCCAAGAGCTCTCCCGAGTTTAAAAAAAAAATCTAACTCGTGGTACTTCATCACGAGTATTTTTTTACTCTTGGAAATTTTTCACACTGTTGAAAAAACTTCACGAGTTACCGCATTTCCCGAGTACCTGCCGTTAGCGTTACGAGCCGCTACGTCACATCCACGAGCTCCGACGTACCCGCTACATACATTCTATGTACTTACCATCAGTTAGATTTTTTTTTCAACTCGGGAAAGCTCTTGGATAAACTCACATCATGGGACAGGCCCTTAAGACTGGTGGGAGAACTGGGAAGGGGGAGGGGATGGAGAGAGAAAGCAAGGGCTGTCTGGAAGTCAGAGGGGGCATCCGAACCCCCCTGAACCATCACTTGTGATTCACTGGGCACAATGGATGTTTGGTGCACACCACACCGACACATTATATTAAAGTAACACCTCTATTTCCTGCATCGTTATGAACCTTGCATTCTCTAATCTGCTAGGATTTTGCTGCTCATATATCCAGCATTACATCATAGCTTTAACCATCCTTACATAACATAGAAAAGTAGGTGCAGGAGTAGGCCATTCGGCCCTTCGAGCCAGCACCGCCATTCAATATGATAATGGCCGATCATCCAAAATCAGTACCCCATTCCGGTTTTTTCCCCCATATCCTTCGATCCCGTTAGCTCTAAGAGCTAAATTTAACTCTCTCTTGAAAACATCCAGTGAATTGGCCTCCACTGCCTTCTGTGGCAGAGAATTCCACAGATTCACAACTGTCTGGGTGAAAATGTTTTTCTTCATCTCAGTCTTAAATGGACGACCCCTTATTCTTAAATTGTGACCCCTGGTTCTGGACCCCCCCAACATCGGGTTCATTAAAGTAACACCCCTATTCCCTGCATGATTATGAAGCTTGCATTCTCTATTGTGCTCATACTTGCAGCATTACGTTTCAGCTTTAACCGTACCTTCTTCCAGCGTGACGTTTCCCTGTAGGAAGTACTTCCCGTGACCTCTGGACAGAGCCACACCTAGACTGCAGACAGAAGAGCGGAAGGATTACACGTTGGCCGGCACCAACTAACCTCTCAGCTCAATTCTAAAATAAGCTGAGTAAGTAGGAAAAATGATGAAAACTTACCTGAATGGAGTGCCTTTGATGTCAGTGTAATAGTAATCGTTTGTCATCACAAGGACTCGATTCTAAGTGGGAAATATAACAGGAGAGGTCACACGCAGGCAGACACATTACTGGAGATGGTACACGTCTCAGTTTGTGCTGCTATATCCATAAATCATGCAACTCCCACTGTTCGCAGGCAGCTGAACACTAAACACTGTAATGCATCTGTACACAGGAGGCCAAGTCAATGGATATTTGTAAGGCAGAGATTAATGGATTCTTGACTAGTACGGGTGTCAGAGGTTATGGGGAGAAGGCAGGAGAATGGGGTTAGGAGGGGGAGATAGATCAGCCATGATTGAACTTGATGGGCCAAATGGCCTAATTCTGCTCCTATCACTTATGACCTTATGACCTTACACAGTGAATGACTTGATTGTAATCATGTACAGTCTTCCTGCTGACTGGTTAGCACGCAACATAAAAGCTTTTCACTGTACCTCGGTACACGTGACAATAAACTGAAACTGAATCATCCTACCAACAACTAGAGAGCAGTCCTGAGCTACTATCTACCTCATTGGAGATCCTCTGACTATCTTTGATCAGACTTTACTGGACTTTACCTAAAGAAATGTCTCTAAAGTTATCATGCTACTCATTAGTATAATTACAGAACAGTTTGGTACAAAACACAAAAAGCTGGAGTAACTCAGCGGGACAGGCAGTATGTCTGGAGAGAAGGAATGGGTGATGTTTCGGATCAAGTCCCTTGAGTCTGAAGAAGGGTCTCTCCCAAAATATCACCCATTCCTTCTCCCCAGAGATGCTGCCTGCCCCGCTGAGTTGCTCCAGCTTTGGTTTAAACCAGCATCTGCAGTTCCTTCGTACACAGTTTGGTACACAGTTGGTTTTGGTTTAGTGAGAGAGGGTGAAATACCTTACCCCTTTCTCCACTGTCTTCTTCACTTCCATTGAAAACTTCCCCGTGTTCCTGCTGACCATATCATTACGCAGCTGTGAAACAGAGCAAATTATTAATATTCTCACAGGACCTCGGCAACTGTTGTCACAGAGTCTTAAGAAGGGTCTCGACCCAAAACATCACCCATTCCTTCAAATGCAAATTGTCCCTAGTGTGAAACATAGAAACATAGAAACATAGAAATTAGGAGCAGGAGTAGGCCATTCGGCCCTTCGAGCCTGCACCGCCATTCAATATGATCATGGCTGATCATCCAACTCAGTATCCCGTACCTGCCTTCTCTCCATACCCCCTGATCCCCTTAGCCAGAAGGGCCACATCTAACTCCCTCTTAAATATAGCTGTGTCTAGGATTGTGTTAGTGTGCAGGGATCGCTGGTCGGTGTGGACTCGGTGGGCCGAAGGACCAGTTTCTGCGCTGCCTTTCTAAAACTAAAACTAAATACTAAACAAAAATCTGGGACTTTAGCTGTAGCGCGGTGGAATTGAGAAAAGAGAAAGTGATGTTTCAGTTAAACAGAACCTTGATTACACTCAAGCTGGAGTTTGACAGTTTGTGCAGCACATCTCTGGAATGCTTTGAAAAACCTTCAATGCTGATGAACCAGAACAATGAAGGGGATAAACAGTGAAAGTATGTTGATTGGATTTATAAATTTGGCTTCAATTCCTTGGTCTTTGAAAAGCTGCAGTAGATCTAATCAAGGAATACAAATGCAGAAGAGAATCAATATGTGAAGGACCACGCAAGGAAACAATCTGCTAGTGAATCAGAGAACAACTGGACACAATCTGAAACTCAGCGTAAATCTGCTGAAGAATAAAATCAATAGGAACAAATATCCAGAATGAATATATATAGGGTCCTTAGGGCCCAACTCAAAGAGTTTTACAACCAGTGAGATCGTTTTTAGGTTTGATATTGTACATCATATGGCAGTCAGCTTTAGTACAGAGTTGGAGGCTGGCAGGTTTATGTGTATGTGTATGGGAACTGTAGGAAGGATGTGCTGGCTCTGGAGAGGGTCCAGAGGAGGTTTACAGGAATGATTCCCGGAAAGAGTGGGTTAGCATATGATGAGCATTTGACATCACTGGGCCTGTACTTGCTGGAGTTTAGAAGGTTGATGGGAGACCTCGTTGAACCTTACAGAATAATGAAAGGCTTGGATAAAGTGGATGTGGAGAGGTGTTCCCACTGGTGGGAGAGTCTAGGACCAGAGGTCATAGCCTCAGAATTAAAGGACGCTCCTTTAAAAAGGAGGTAAGGAGGAACTTCTTTAGTCAGAGGGAACTCATTGCCACAGAGGGCTATGGAGGCTAAGTCAGTGGATATTTTTAAGGCAGAGATAGACAAATTCTTGATTAGAAGGGGTGTCAAGGGTTATGGGGAGAAGGCAGTAAAATGGTATTAGGAGGCAGAGATCAGCCATGATTGAATGGCGGAGTGGACTTGATGGGCCGAATGGCCTAATTCTACTCCTATAATTTGTGAGCTTGTGAACTTGTGAACTGCAGATGCTGGTTAAAACCGAAGATGGACACAAAGAGCTAGAATAACTCAGCGGGTCAGACAGCATCTCTGGAGAGAAGGAATCGGTGACGTTTTGGGACAAGACCCTTTTTCAGACTGAGTCAGGGGAGAGGGAAACGAGAAATATAGATGGAGATGTAGAGAGATATAGAACAAATGAATTAAAGATATGCAAAAAAAGTAACAATGATAAAGGAAACAGGCTATTGTTAGCTGTTGTCATGGTGAGAACAAATATAGCCAATGAGACTCAACAAGACGACTTTGAAGCTGGTAAAACTTGGGTGGGGGAGGGATAGAGAGAGAGGGAATGCCGGGGCTACCTGAAGTGAAATACCACTGGGCTGTAAGCTGCCCAAGCAAAATATGAGATGCTGTTCCTCCAATTTGCATTTAGCCTCACTCTGACAATGGAGGAGACCTCGGACAGAAAGGTCTGTAGGAATGGGAGGGGGAGTTAAAGTGTTTGGCGTGTACGTTAGATAAGACTGCTAAGGAATCCTCAGAGGAACACATATGGTCAGGACATTTCCTTCTAGCCCTGCGTTATCCCAGCCAGTGTTCGGCTTTGTGGGTGAGTTTGGGTTGGAGGTATCCAACTGATTATCCACATCACTCTCACTATTTACTAATGTGTGCCTTTGATAGAAAAGTGGTTCTGGTTTCTGCTTGTACATCTCTGGTTATTGGTGAAAAAAGGACTCAATACAAAAATAACTGCTCCTATTTTCTTCACAAATGCTTCCAACAACTTTGGAAGGAACTGCAGATGCTGGTATACACCGAAGATAGACACAAAATGCCAAGGTAACTCAGCGGAACAGGCAACATCTCTGGAGAAAAGGAATGGGTGACATCTTGGGTCAAGACCCTTCCTTGACTGATTGATATTTTTTAATTAATAGAACTAATTGATTTTAATGAATGTTGTTCTTCCATATGTTGGGCTAAGACAGATGTAGCAATATAAAACACATCACAGCACGGTTTGGGAACGGCTCCATCCCCAGACCGCAAGAAATTGCCAAGACCCTTTCCATTGACACTTTCCATGCAAGCGAAACCGGAAATTGGAGGAACAGCAAATTGTTTGGACCCAGAACATCGAATTCCCAGAGTCCATGCACACAGTCCCCCTGCTGTCCAATCCCCCACCTTTCCTCCTCCTTTTCCCTTTCTTGTCCCCACCCACCCCCGCCCCCGATCAGTCAAGAAGGGTTTCGGCCCGAAACGTTGCCTATCTCCTTCGCTTCATAGATGCTGCTGCACCCGCTGAGTTTCTCCAGCTTTTTTTGTGTAACCTTCGATTCTCCAGCATCTGCAGTTCCCTCTTAAACACCTTTCCATTGACTCCATCTACACCTCACGCTGCCTCAAGGCCAGCAGCATCATCAATGTCAAGTCGTACCCTGGTTATTCCCTCTTCTCCCTCTCCCATCAGGCAAAAGGTATAGAAATGTGAAAACGCACACCTCCAGATTCAGAGGTAGATAAAAATGCTGGAGAAACTCAGCGGGTGAGGCAGCATATATGGAGCAAAGGAATAGGTGACGTTTCGGTTCGAGACCCTTCTTCAGACCCTTCTGAATCATCATCTCCTCCAGATTCAGGGACAGTTTCTTCCTGGCTGTTATCAGGCAGCTAAATCATCCTACTACAACTAGAGAGCAATGCTGAACTACTATCCACCTCCAAACTTGACCCTTGGACAAGTTTCCTGTCCGGACTTAGATGACTTTACCTTGCACGAAACATTAGTCCCTTATCATGTAAATGGATCGATTGTAATCATGTATTGTCTTTCTGCTGACTGGTTAGCACGCAACAAAAGCTTTTCACTGGACATGTGACAATAAACTCAACTAAACTAAAATCACATTACAGTAATGTCCACGTATTTTGATTAAACTTGTTCTTCAGAGAATCCTCGACTGGCAATGGATGACAGGAATTTGGATGTATTTGATTGGAAAGGTTCAAGTGTACATCTGCTCTTTGGTCTGATGGACAAGGAGCATGATGGGAAGAAAGTGTAGAGGAAGGAACTGCAGATGCTGATTTACACCAAAGATAGACACAAAATGCTGGAGTAACTCAGTGGGACAGGTAGCATCTCTGGAGAGAAGGAATGGGTGACGTTTCGGGTCAAGACCTTTCTTCTTCCCCCTTATCCTTAAACTGAGAACAAGGGGTCACAGTTTAAGGATAAGAGGGAAGTCCTTTAGGACCGAGATGAGAAAAACAATTTTCACACAGAGAGTGGTGAATCTGTGGAATTCTCTGCCACAGAAGGTAGTTGAGGCCAGTTCATTGGTTATATTTAAGAGGGAGTTAGATGTGGCCCTTGTGGCTAAAGGGATCAGGGGGTATGGAGAGAAGGCAGGTACGGGATACTGAGTTGGATGATCAGCCATGATCATATTGAATGGCGGTGCAGGCTCGAAGGGCCGAATGGCCTACTCCTGCACCTATTTTCTATGTTTCTTCAGTCTCTCCCATGCAGCTGGTTAATATACCATGTTATGCCATTGGTACAGTCTGTACACAATCTCTGCCTTTGTGCAAAAAAAAAGTTAACATTGCTCCAGTAATTGCTGTATTGTTAGGCCGTAGAACATTTAATACGCAAGTTAATTTGTACTGAAGAAAGACACAAAATGCTGGAGTAACTCAGCGGGACAGGCAGCATCTCTGGAGAGAAGGAGTGGGTAATGTTTCGGGTCGAGACCCTTCTTCAGGTCCCTCTTTAAGTACCTGCTGTTCTCAACAGCATCATTCATAGGGAAGGTGTGTCTATCTTCAGTGTAAGTCTGAAGAAGGGTCTCAGCTTCAAACGTCACCCATTCCTTCTTCCCAGAGATGCTGCCTGTCCCGCTGAGTTACTCCAGCATTTTGTGTCCATCTATGTTCAGCACTAAGCCAGACACCGCTGCTGTTCCACAACTTTAACAAACATCCAGACAATATTGTCACTTACTATGTTATCCACATCTGCCCATTCAAGTTCAGAGAGGTCAACACTCTTATAGCTGGGCTTCCTCCTCTTTTTTCCTTCTTCATACTTCAAATAAAACATGAGATCACCATTAATTAAATGTGATGTGCATGCTTTAATAATGCCACCTGGGTGTTGGATTAAATGGATGCAACATAATGATTAATGATATATAGAGACATAGAGTGATACAGCGTGGAAACAGGCCCTTCGGCCCAACTTGCCAACACCTGCCAACATGTTATTAGACAATAGGTTCAGGAGTAGGCAATTTGGCCCTTTGAGTCAGCACCGCCATTCAATGTGATCATGGCTGATCATCCACAATCACTACCCCATTCCTGCCTTCTCCCTTTATCCGCTATCTTTAAGAGCCCTATCTAGCTCTCTCATGAAAGTATCCAGAGAACTTGCCTCCACAGCCCTCTAAGGCAGAGAATTCCACAGACTCACAACTCTCTGTGCGAAAATGTGTTTCCTCATCTCCGTTCTAAATGGCTTACCCCTTATTCTTAAGCTGTGGCCCCTGGTTCTGGACTCCCCCAACATCGGGAACATGTTTCCTGCCTCTAGCGTGTCCAAATCCTTAATAATCTTATATGTTTCAATAAGATACCCTCTCATCCTTCTAAACTCCAGAATATACAAGCCCAGCCGCTCCATTCTCTCAGCATATGACAGCTACACTAGTCCCACCTGCCTGCATTTGCCCCACATCCCACTAAACTTGTCCAATCCGTGTACCTGACTAAATAACGTCTCTTAAACGTTACACACAACTACCTCCTCTGGCAGCTCCATCCATCCACTCCCCACCCTTTGTGTGAAAAAACTACACCTTAGGTTCCTATTAAATCTTCCCCCATCACCTCACCTTAAACCTATGACAAAGAAAAGGCGGGTGCATAATTATTTGCAATTTAAATTGTTTAAATTCTTCACCAGAACAGATCCTAAGCCGGGTCTTATCCTCAATATGTATATCTTGCAATGACACAAGTTACTATTCAGGTTCTGCAGTAGTTCCTGACGTGTTCCACACAAATTAGATCTAATGCACAATAATCTGCACATCCAGATATTAAAGGGTCATCTGGTTGTGCCCAAAATTAGTCTCTACACTGTCTTAACATTTCCCTTCTGCTGGAGGCCCATCAGCAGCCTGAGGCTCAGTTAGACCGGGCCCTGCTGTGGGCCCTGCAACAGCCTGGGGCTCAGTTAGACTGGACTCTGCTGTAGGCCATGCACAGGGCTGCCAATGTTGGGTGATAGTTGTGTGTGAGAAATTGTGAGAGACCAAGCCTGAGGGAATTAGCAATTGAGGGGGGTGGGGGGTGGGAGGAGGGTCCCCCCCCCCCCCCCCCTACCATTGGTATGGAGCTTTTGCATTTTTCAGCTTGAAATTGTGCAATCTGGTGCATACTGTAGCAGGTATTTTAACTTACACTTGAATGCAATATTTATGCTTTAAATTGGATTAGCTATAAATAAGTTGAGGCTAAATTACATTCCTAATTACATTCCACAGTAGAGCCAGGCTCTGATCAACAGGTGCAGCACATGAATGACCTTAGTATATTCATTATGGAAATCAGGTTATAATAAAACACTTGGCCCATGTTGACCAACCTGGGTCTCACTGCACACCTGATACTACTCCTGGCCCTGACTCCAGTTGCATACCTTCTCTCATTCCTGACCCTGTGTCCAGCCTTACACCTGGCCCCCTATTCTACCCTGATCATAGCAGCTTACCTGCTTAGGTTCCCAGTGCTGAACACTCCCATTGTCCCAGCTTTGACTGCACACCTAGCACCATTCCGGACCTTGACTCTGGACGCACACGTTGCCTTGCTCCTAGCTCCTCTGCACTGACAATATATCTGGCCCACACATAAAGTCCCATATCTGACCCCTTGGACTTAACCTATTACGTTCAAGTCCACAGGTGCTTATCTAATGCGGTAATCTTTTATGGAGCACTTCACAGACCAATTTTGTGTAACAACAAATGCTCCATCCATTGGCTTCCTTGTTATCTAACATGCTAGTTACTTTGTCAAAGAAGTCATCAATTGGTTCAACACAATTTCTGATCCATAAAATTAGACTTACTCAGCTGTATAAGTATTCTGTTACCATTTCCTTCATTTTCCTGAAGTCATTTTCACCCCCAATATTATCAGTATTTTGCTGTCTTCCTCTCAGCTGGGACTTTTCCGAAATGCAAAGTCCAATAACTATATATTTAAGCAATATTATTTTATTAAATGTGATCTTGAGAGTATATAATATTTTCTGTGGTATTCATAACACAACAATGATAAAAAGATCTTTGTTTTGATTGCACCTACCCAGCATACATTATTATATTACAGTTAATATCTACCGAGGGCAAATTTATGTTCCAATGCTCCCCATTCCCAATTACTTTTACATTGAAGTGATTGAAATCCAAATCAAGTTTAAATGGCATCATAAAAATTAAACCTCCGGAATGGATGATATTCATTTTGTGGTTGGTTCAAGTCAGTATCAGCACAATTATTATATTAAACTTTGAATCTTCAATTGTCCTGGTTCAAGCTAAATCTAAAGACAAATAATAACCTCCTCACACATTCCCCTTCAAGTATCTCTGTCACTCCTTTAAAATATGCCGCTTCTTTGAACAAGCTCTTAAACATTACATCTGAATCAGTTTCCATCTGATTACACTCCTTGAGGATGTTCATCTACATGTCCAATTAATAAAACAATGAGATTGGGGACATTTCTATTCAACCTGTCAAAAGAATTTGGGGTTGGGGGGGTTTAGAAATAGTCAGTGAGGTAAACAAACATAATAGTTGAGTGGCAAATAACTATAGTACTACCTTCCCAATATTTAACAGAAGGAAATAATACGTTATCGGGGCTGTATGTTGTGACAGACGGCCTGACACCTTGCATGTCATTTTAATATTATACTTATCCCATCCCCTGTATATTCCAGATTAATAGATTTTGGGACTTTTTGAAATTTGATTTATTAAAATCATGTTTTAGTGCATTGTAGAAGTGTGATTTCAATGTTTTTTGCTTGAAGGATTTTTAAGAGGTGACTTTTTAAGGGGTAACTTTTTCCACACAAAGGGTGGTGGGTGTATGGAACAAGCTGCCAGAGGAGGTAGTTGAGGCAGGGACTATCCCAAAATTTAAGAAACAGTTAGACTGATACATGGATAGGACAGGTTTGGAGGGATATGGACCAAAAGCAGATAGTGTAGCTGGGACATGTTGGCAGGCGTGGGCAAGTTATGCTGAAGGGCCTGTTTTCACACTGTATCACTCTATGATTACATTATACCTCCACTATGCATGAATGCTTCAAAATCAAGTGGTCGAGTTTTATTGCCATATACTCAAGCATAGAAACATAGAAAATAGATGCAGGAATAGGCCATTCGGCCCTTCAATCCAGCACTGCCATTCAACATGATCATGGCTGTTCATCTAAAATCGTACCTCTTTCCTGTTTTTTCCCCATATCCCCATGATTTCGCTAGCCCCAAGAGCTAAATGTAACTCTCTCTTGAAAACATCCAGTGAATTGGCCTGCACTGCCTTCTGTGGCAGAGGATTCCACAGATTCACAACTCTCTGCGTGAAGAAAGTTTGTCCTCATCTCAGTCCTAACTGGCCTACTTCTTTATTCTTCTACTGTGACCCCTGGTTCTGAACTCCCCCAACATCGGGAACATTTTTCCTACAGTTACAGTAAGTGAAAATCTAGCAGGCAAGCAGGATGCTTTCTCCAACCACCCCCATTTGAAGACCACTATCTTCCACCGTTTCTACCCAGTGGTTGTCCTCCAGGATGCACCGAGCCGCAGCCTGATCCATGCTGGTCACCTGGGCAAATTTGGCACAGAGATTCTCACGGCAGCGGCGCAACGCTTCTGCGCCTCCGATGGCACGGAACACTTGCACTGAGGCTGCTCCATGGCCGGAGCTGCAGCGAGCGACTCGCCAGCCTGGCAAACACTCACCAGCCCCGGCGCACCAACACCCACGGCCCAAGCAGTTGATATCAGTTTAGAAATTTTAATTGATCACAGAATTTCTCACGACAGAGCGTGAGAAATTTGTGATCAGCGTGAGAGCGTGAGAATTTGGCGCAATGGGTGAGTCTCACGCTCAATGCGTGAGAGTTGGCAGCCCTGGCCATGCAGCATCCTGGGGCTCAGTTAGACCAGGCCCTGCTGGAGGCCCTGCAACAGCCTGGGGCTCAGTTAGACCGTACCCTGCAACATCCTGGGGCTCAGTTAGACCGGGCCCTGCTGGAGGCCCTGCAACAACCTGGGGCTCAGTTAAACCGAGCCCTGCTGTAGGCCATGCAGCAGTCTGGGGCTCAGTTATATCGTTCACTGCTGGGGGCCCAGAAGCAGCCTGGGGCTCCGTTAGATCACTCACTGCTGGGGGCCCAGAAGCAGCCTGGGGCTCCGTTAGATCGGGGGCCACTCCAAGAGGCCAAGCGTCTGGATCGGACGCGGCCTGCAGCGGCACGGAGCGGTGGAGCAGCGGTGGAGACACTGACAACATCACCAGGGCCAGGCCGACCCCTGAAACTCCCACCCACTGCCATCGCCAGGACAATGGGTCTTCATGGCCAAGTTAAGACTCAAACAGTTTTAACAACTCTGAACTTGAGGGGCACAAGATGGTGCTGGAAACATGACAGCTCATGTGTGCTGCCTCAGTTTAATCTACTGTCTTACACTCTTGTAGTTTTAGTTTTAGACAGCACAGAAACAGGCCCTTCGGCCCTCCGAGCCGTGCCGACCAGCGTTCCCCGCACACCAAACACCATCCTACACACACTAGGGACAATTTACAATTTATACCAAACCAATTAACCTACAAATATGTATTTGTTTGGAGTGTGGGAGAAAACTGGTGCACTCGGAGAAAACCCACACAGTTGATGAGGAGAACGTACAAACTCTGTACAGACAGCTCCAGGAGTCAGGATGGAACCCGGGTCTCTGGAGCTATGAGGCAGCAGCTCTACCGCTGTGTCACCCTGCTGCTCGCTTGATGTCATCATGTACTTGAGTATGATGTGTCTGTGTACAGTAAGATTCTTACTGAACCGTACCCGTGACAATACTTCTTTCACTTTGGGCCTTTTTGCACTAGTATTGGGATTAATAATTTATTGAATTACTTTGTTTATTATATGGTATCTATGAGCACTGTGTTACAGGCCTGTTATACTGCCGCAGGTGAGAATGTCATTGGTCTGTTGTCAGTACATATGACAATGAAACTGCAAATGCTGGTTACACCAAAGATAGACACAAAATGCTGGAGCACACTTGACTGTCTCTCATCCATTATCCAGTAGTCCGCGCTAGATTTTCCTGAGCTCCAGATTTAGCATTGTGGACCCATTAGTAGAACATATTCTACTCTTCCCATTCCCACTCCATTACCTTCCATGCTCCATCAATCAACCTGCTCTTCATCTAACATAGATACAAAATGCTGGAGTAACTCAGCAGGACAGGCAGCATCTCTGGAGAGAAGGAATGGGTGATGTTTTGTATCGAGACCCTTCTTCAGTTTCCTCTTCAACTTCCTGCTGTTCTCAGCAGCATCATTCACAGGGAAGGTGTGTCTATCTTCAGTGTAAGTCTGAAGAAGGGTCTCAGCCTGAAACGTCACCCATTCCTTCTCTCCAGCATCTGCAGTTCCTTCCTGCACATTCACAGGGAAGGATCCATTTCTCATTTTCCCCACAACTTGACCAGCTCTGCCTCTCCATCCACCCTCTGCAATGCTCCTCCTCCTCCCTGCCGTTAGACAGCCTTCCATCAATATCTTGGTCGTGGCCCTCGATTAAAATCGGTGTTGGACCAAACTGCACCTACAGTTGAATACAATTCAGTACAGGCATCTGCTTGCAGTCCCTGCTCCCAACCCAGAGGATTATCTATTTGTGTGCCAGCCACAGACGCAGATCTACAATCGCTCCACACTGAAATCACTACTATTACAGCAACATCTCTCACTTCAACGGTGATCTTCGTTACTCGACTCAGATCACTCAACATTATTCCCTTCACCCTGTATTTGTACAATGTGGACGGCTTGAATGTTATCATGTATATCTCAAAAACTAAATGTATGGTTTTACCACAGACTACATAGCACGGAACAAAAAAGCTTTCCACTGTACCTCGAACCAAGTGACAATAAACTAAACTAAAGGGACGTGGAACTGCAGATGCTGGTCGATAAACAAAAAAACACAGAGTGCAGGAGTAACTAAGCAGGTCAGGCAGCATTTCTGGAGAACATGGATAGGTGACGTTACAGGTCAAGACCCTTCTTCTGAAGATACAGCCTGATTTGCCGAGTTACTCCAACACTTTTCTCCATTTGCTATCTGGGCATTTGTTTTTTTAGGGTAAATACACAAACTGCACCAAGCCACCAGATGGCAGTAAATCTCCATTCATGAACACCCACACACACTCACACACACACACACAACTAATTGAGCACAGATTACCCTAGGATGCTGCATGCTCATGTTCAAATCCTCGAATTCCAGGTTCACCATCGCAACATTAAAAAGACACTTGGACAGGTACACAGATAGGAAAGGTTTAGAGGGAAGATAAGACACAAAATGCTGGAGTAACTCAGTGGGACAGGCAGCATCTCTGGAGAGAAGGAATGGGTGACATTTCTTCAGACAAGGTTTAGAGGGAAATGGGAGCTATTTTTAAGGCAGAGATAAATAGATTCTTGATTAGTGCGGGTCTCAGAGGTTATGGGGAGAAGGCAGGAGAATGGGGTTAGGAGGGATGGCGAAGATGGGCCAAACGGTCTAATTCTGCTCCTATCACATGAACTTGTGAACTTATGATCTCCCATCTATCTCTTTGGAGACATTGAAACTTTCTTTAAGCTTACCATATCAGGTTTCAATGTTATATCTTTGCACTACATATTCTACTCTTTATCCATTATCTTTGCTCAGTGGACGGCTTGATTGTCCTACATGGATAGGTCAGGTTAGGAAGGATGTGGACCAAGCGCAGGCAGGTGGGACTAGTGTAGCTGGGACATGTTGGCTGGTGTGGGCAAGTTGGGCCCAAGGGCTGTTTCCACGCTGTGTCACTCTGACTCTGCAGTTCTTTATCTTTGACCAGAAAGCACAGAAACAAAACAGTGACAATAATAAAGTAAACTGATCTAATTGGTACTCCCCTGCTTGGGACATATTGATCTGCATGGATGAGTTGGGCCAAAGGGCCTGTTTCCATGCCATGCGACCCAATAATTCTACTGTTCCATCAATATACCATTTTGATCAACATGGTCAGAGTAAAATTATAATACACATAAAACATTGCCCCGCCGTCAGGCTGCAACATAAACAAAGCAGCTTATCATGGAACATTGCCACCTTGCTCAACCCATAAAACTCAGGTGCACAGCACTCTGAAAGTAGAAAAACAAAATGGAGAGGCTGCAGATGCTGGAATTGTGACTAGTACGGGTGTCAGGGGTTATGGGGAGAAGGCAGGGGAATGGGGTAGAGAGGGATAGATAGATCAGACATGATTAAATGGTGGAGTAGACTTGATGGGCTGAATGGCCTAATTCTGCTCCTAGAACTTCTGTACTGAAAACACAAAGTGTTGGGTGAACTCAGCAGGTCAGGCAGCTTCTGTGAGGGCGTTGACCAAGCAACATTTGCCGGTCAGAAGAAGGGTCCCGACCCGAAACGTTGGCTGTCCATCGCCTCCACAGATGCTGCCTGACCTGCTGAGTTCCTCCAGCACTTTGTAATTGCAGATTCCCTGCAGTCAATACCAATCTACTAGCCTATCATGGCAAACCAGCAAACATTTCACACTGTATTGCCATTGAATTCTCTGATCTAATTTTAATTTATTGTATTAAGACAACATATTTCTTGACATTTAGCTGAGGACTTCCATTCATATGTCTTTGTTAATGGATCAGCCTTCTGGTGAGCAGCTGTTTTCCAATATTATGATTATTGCTCTACCAAAATTAATTACAACTCTTTGTCAGTTTATTTTGCAATGATTTACTTATAAATTAAATGATTTCAGCTATTAATCCAAAGCACGGCTCATCATGGAATGTATTAAACGCTCCAACACATCAAAGCCATTCTGAAGTACTTCTCCAGATATTCCTTTAAAATAATCCTTTCTACTTGATGTTCAAAACAAGAAAAATATATATTTATTTCACTGAGCATCTCCGTAATCATTTTGATCTTGTAAACATAGAATTTAAACTTAAAACGTAGACCAGTACAGCACAGTAACAGGCCCTTCAGCCCACAATGTCCGTGCAGAACACAATGCCGATCGGCATAGACTCGGTGGGCCGAAGGATCCATGTCCAAGCTGTATCTCAAAACTAAACTTCACTAAACCAGAGAGGGTCCTGTCAGCATTGATGCCACTGGATGCTGCTGAAAGCCCAGAGTGCTGAAGTACTGGTCAGGCAGCATCTGTGGAGAACATGGATAGGTGATGTTTCACAGAGTGCTGGAGTAACTCAGCGGGTCAGGCAGCATCTGTGGAGAACATGGATAGGTGACGTTTCACAGAGTGCTGGAGTAACTCAACGGGTCAGGCAGCATCTGTGGAGAACATGGTTAGGCATTTGGTGTCTACTTAGTTTAATTGAGTTTCGTTCAGTTAAGTTCAGAGATACAGCGCGGAAACAGACCCTTCTGCCCACCGAGTCCATGCCAACCAGCAATCCCCATCTATTAGCACTATCCTACACATTAGGGACAACTTACACATTTTTTTACCAAAGCAATTAACCTACAAACCTGTACGTCTTTGGAGTGTGGGAGGAAACCGGAGCGCGTGGGGAAAACCCACGCAGTCATGGGAGAACGTACAAACTCAGTGGGTCAGGCAGCATCTCCAGAGAAAAAGGAATAGGTAACGTTTCAGGTCGGGACCTTTCATCGGTAGCACCTTGATATCAGAGAGGACAGAAACTGACTTTGTGTAGAGATACAACGTGGAAACAGGCCCTTCAGCCCACCGAGTACATGCTGACCATCGATCACTAGTTCTATGTTATCCCACTTTCTCATCCACTCTCTACACACTAGGGACAATTTTGAGGCCAATTAACCTACAAACCTCCATATGTTTGGGATGTGGGAGAAATCTGGAGCACCCGGAGGAAACCCACGCGGTTACAGGTAGAATGTGCAAACTCCACACAGGCAGAACCCACGGACAGGGTTGAACTATCTTCGATCGGACTTTACTGGCTTTATTTTGCACTAAATTTAATCCATAATCCTGTATCTGTACACTGTGAATGGCTCGATTATAATCATGAAATGTCTTTCCGCTGACTGGTTAGCACGTAACAAAAGCTTTTCACTGTACTTCGGTACACGTGACAGTAAACTAAACTGAAAGTGAACTGAAATTGAAACGGGGGTCCCTGGCGCTGTGAGGCAGTGGCTCAACCCGCTGCGCCACCATGCCGTCCGAACACTAGCTTTAGTTTAGTTTAGTTTAGAGATAGAGCGCGGAAACAGGCCCTTCCGCCCACCGGGTCCGCACCGACCAGCAATCCCCGCACATCACACACTAGGGACAATTTATACATACACCAAGCCAATTAACCTACAAACTTGCACATCTTTGGGGTGAGAGAGGAAACCTTAGATCTCAAAGAAAACCCACGCAGGTCACGAAGCGAACCTACAAACTCCGTACAGACAGCACCCGTAGTCGGGATCGATCCCGGGTCTCCGGCGCTGCAAGCGCTGTACAGCAGCAACTCTACCGCTGCACCACTGTGGCCACCCCAATACTAGTGCGATCAGTTGTGACCTGAGGTTCACGTCTGTGATTGGAGCTCAGACGTGCTCAGTCCAACATCACCACTAAACAATTCCTGGCACCATCCACTCCGAGTTAATTCACATCTTTGTGCGATTTACATATTAAACAGTTGCCACTTGATCCAGTTTGCAGACTATTACAGGAAATGATTCATTAACAACAGCCAACTACTTTATAATTTTGATTTAAAGTGGGAATGTACCCATTAATTATATAATGTCTAATTATATCAATACTGCAACCTTATATTTAAGCAGAGGAGATGTACATTTACAAAAATATTTAATGTTACGTCTTTGATTTATTATTTGGAGTCATGGAGTGATACAGCGTGGAAACAGGCCTTTCAGCCCAACTTGCTCACACTAGCCAACATGTCCAGCTACACTAGTCCCACCTGCCTGCGCTTGGCCCATATCCCTCCAAACCTGTCCTATCTATGTACCTGTCTAACTGTTTCTTAAATGTTGGAATAGTCCCAGCCTCAACTACCTCCTCCGGCAGCTCGTTCCATACACCCACCACCCTTTGTGTGAAAAAGTTACCCCTCGGATTCCTATTAAATCTTTTCCTCCTCGCCTTAAACCTATGTCCTCTGGTCCTCGATTCCCCCACTCTGGGCAAGAGACTCTGTGCATCTACCCGATCTATTCCTCTCATGATTTGCCTGAATATATAATTTGCTGAAGTATAAATATACTTTTCAATTAATATCTATTACAGGTACTTCTTCAGTCTAGTATAACAATTCAAATGACGTTTTAGAACAAGAATTCATAATTAGTATTAATTTAGTGAAAACTCTGTAACTGGGAATATTGTAACTTTTAACAGATTATTACTAAAAGATGAAAAGATAGTATGAGAAGTGAGTAATTTTTAATTCCTTTCAAAAAGATCAAGAGAGTTGGCATCCAAGCACAACAGTAACAAAAGTGAAACTCCTAAAGCCCACCTCTCTCTGGTACACATGACAGTAATAAATCTAAACCTGTTCCAAGCATGCACAGCGAGCAGTCCGGCGGTGGAAATATTATTTCAAAGTAACACTATAATGGATGATAGACACAGAGTGCTGGAGTAACTCAGCGGGATAGGCAGCATTTCTGGAGAGAAGAAATGGGTGACGTTTTGGGTCCACCTGTCCTCCTGAATAAATATTACTCTTTGTATGCCTCCTTGTCACCTTCCCCTCAGCGAACAATGAATGATTCTACATTTCCTTATCATTGTCCCCTTTGATCTGTGTTTACATATCTTAAGGGCCTGTCCCACCAGCATGCGATTGCATGCGTCTAGCGCGACCAAACGTGGTCGCTTGAGGCGTAAGGCCTCGTGGGGCCGGTCCCACTTCGATCGGCGGAGGCGTATGGAGTTATGCGGGGCTGGTCCCGACATCGCGTGGGGC
The DNA here is from genome assembly GCF_028641065.1 of Leucoraja erinaceus. Taxonomy (NCBI): domain Eukaryota; kingdom Metazoa; phylum Chordata; class Chondrichthyes; order Rajiformes; family Rajidae; genus Leucoraja; species Leucoraja erinaceus. The sequence goes on along the minus strand of NC_073392.1, from coordinate 1,386,674 downwards.
TCCAAAAATCTTCCACTGTTCGAAAATTCCGCGCGTCAACGGCCTGTCGGCCCGCAACCGCATTGAGGCCGTACACAACGTCTCGACGCCGTACGCAACATCTTGGCGTCGTATGCAGCATCTTGAGGACGTATGCCTAGCGCGTGGCGTTGCACGATGATGTCACCACCCAGCGTGCTGTTGCGCGATGATGTCACCGCCCGACGCCGTGCGACGTCCAAATTCAGTCAGCCCGCCTCCTGCCCAGCTGATTGGTGAGTTTGATGTAAATTACGTCACGCACGAACTTTGCGCGTACTTAACACAAACTCAGCGCGAACTCCGCTTCCGTTTGGTCGCGCTAGACGCATGCAATCGCATGCTGGTGGGACAGGCCCTTTACCCTTCCATATCTCTGTGTCTCCCTCTTCCCCTGACTCTCAGTCTGAAGAAGGGCCTCGACCCGAAACATCACCCATTCCTTCTCTCCAGAGATGCTGCCTGTCCCACTAGGTTACTCCAGCACTTTTATGTCTTATCATCGGTTTAAACCTGCATCTGCAATTCCTTCCTACTCTGCCATAAAATTTAGCTTCAAATGTTTTTGTCGAACCTTTTCTAATTTCTTCGTTTAAATGCTAAGCCATCTGCCATTGCATCATCCAAACCTAATTACCTGACCAACACATCTGATGTCAGGTAGTGATGGAATACCTGTATCCCTTCCCTCAAGTATGTTTATCGTAGATAACAGATAAAACCGCTTCTTTTCCACGGGTAGTAGCTCTACTCAAGAACCAAAAGTCTGTAGCCTCCTTTTGCTCAGGTATTTTATTTCATTCACATGTTTAATCAATAATGTTTTATTATTAATGATTAATGTTTTATGTGTCATTCCTAACTGTCACTGTCGGTCATGTTGTCACTTGCGGGCGGAGCACAAAGGCAAATTCCTTGTATGTGAATACTTGGCCAATAAACTTCATTCATTCAAAAATAATCATTGGTACACAAACGTTCAAGAACACAGAACCACGATTTTAAATGAAAGAAGGGCCGAATGGCCTTCTCCTGCATCTATTGTCTATCTATTGTCTCTTGAAAAATGGGATTACGTGGCATAGATCAGCCATGATTGAATGGCAGAGCAGACTTGATGGGCCGAATATCCAAATTCTACTTCTATAACTTGTGAACTTGTGAAAACTTGCCACGCACATGATAGACAGATTCTTGATTAGCATGGGTGTCAGATGTTATGGGGAGAAGGCAGAAGAATGGGGTTGAGAGGGAGAGACAGATCAGCCATGATTGAATGGCAGAGTAAGCACGATGGGCCAAATGGCCTAATTCTGCTCCTTTTCCTTACAAACTATCTCTTTGAAGGTTTTTCCCCTCTCACCTTGCCATTGACATTTCCACGGTGAGACAACGGTTGTGACGGTCCACCTCTCCATGTCTCTCATTGTTTATACACCTCTACCAAGTCTCCCCTCAGCACCCGGCTTTCATAGAAACATAGAAATTAGGTGCAGGAGTAGGCCGTTCGGCCCTTCGAGCCTGCACCGCCATTCAATATGATCATGGCTGATCATCCAACTCAGTATCCCGTACCTGCCTTCTCTCCATACCCTCTGATCCCCTTGGCCACAAGGGCCACATCTAACTCCCTCTTAAATATAGCCAATGAACTGGCCTCAACTACCCTCTGTGGCAGAGAGTTCCAGAGATTCACCACTCTCTGTGTGAAAAAAAAAGTTCTCCTCATCTCGGTTTTAAAGGATTTCCCCCTTATCCTTAAGCTGTGACCCCTTGTCCTGGACTTCCCCAACATCGGGAACAATCTTCCTGCATCTAGCCTGTCCAACCCCTTAAGAATTTTGTAAGTTTCTATAAGATCCCCTCTCAATATCCTAAATTCTAGAGAGTATAAACCAAGTCTATCCAGTCTTTCTTCATAAGACAGTCCTGACATCCCAGGAATCAGTCTGGTGAACCTTCTCTGCACTCCCTCTATGGCAATAATGTCCTTCCTCAGATTTGGAGACCAATGCTGCACGCAATACTCCAGGTGTGGTCTCACCAAGACCCTGTACAACTGCAGTGGAAACTCCCTGCTCCTATACTCAAATCCTCTTGCTATGAAAGCCAACATACCATTCGCTTTCTTTACTGCCTGCTGCACCTGCATGACTACCTTCAATGACTGGTGTACCATGACACCCAGGTCTCGCTGCATCTCCCCCTTTCCCAATCGGCCACCATTTAGATAATAGTCTGCTTTCCCGTTTTTGCCACCAAAATGGATAACCTCACATTTATCCACATTATACTGCATCTGCCAAACATTTGCCCACTCACCCAGCCTATCCAAGTCACCTTGCAGTCTCCTAGCATCCTCCTCACACCTAACACTGCCCCCCAGCTTAGTGTCATCCGCAAACTTGGAGATATTGCCTTCAATTCCCTCATCCAGATCATTAATATATATTGTAAATAGCTGGGGTCCCAGTACTGAGCCTTGCGGTACCCCACTAGTCACTGCCTGCCATTGTGAAAAGGACCCGTTTACTCCTACTCTTTGCTTCCTGTTTGCCAGCCAGTTCTCTATCCACATCAATACTGAACCCCCAATGCCATGTGCTTTAAGTTTGTATACTAATCTCTTATGTGGGACCTTGTCGAAAGCCTTCTGGAAGTCCAGATACACCACATCCACTGGTTCTCCCCTATCCACGCTACTAGTTACATCCTCGAAAAATTCTATAAGATTCGTCAGACATGATTTACCTTTCGTAAATCCATGCTGACTTTGTCCAATGATTTCACCACTTTCCAAATATGCTGCCATCCCATCTTTAATAACTGACTCTAGCAGTTTCCCCACTACCGATGTTAGACTAACTGGTCTGTAATTCCCCGTTTTCTCTCTCCCTCCCTTCTTAAAAAGTGGGGTTACGTTTGCTACCCGCCAATCCTCTGGAACTACTCCAGAATCTAAAGAGTTTTGAAAGATTATTACTAATGCATCCACTATTTCTGGAGCTACTTCCACACAGAACAATTTGTTTTCTAATTCCGTATGCTCGCTTTGTTTAAGTCATGCAACCAGGAATTAACTTACTTGCTTACAAATTGTGTGGAGAGGCAGTTTGGCAAAGAGCCGTGTCTCCTTAATTCAACACTGACAGCACACAGATGCCGTTTTATTGCAAAGTTATCTGAATACATTAGCTGAGGCATTTGAAAATAAGCACTCTGTTATTTTTATGATCATACATTTGTAGAAGCAGTTATTTGTCCTGTTTGGACTTATCTTGCTTGAAATGTTGTTGAGTGGAGTTAATCACACCGATGCACCAGGCCTCCCTCTGTGGCAGCTCTGCCTGCCATGTGTGAGCAAGTTAACCTTGCATTATACATAGGCTTCACCAACCATCCCCTGCTCCTTCATTACAAAGTAGAAAGATGACTTCAATTCCAGAGATTTAAAGCTCTCTCATTTAAAATCGGGGTTCTGTGTTCTTGAATGTTTGTGTACCAATGATTATTTTTGAATGAATGATAAAGTTTATTGGCCAAGTATTCACATACAATGAATTTGCCTTGGTGCTCCGCCCGCAAGTGACAACATGACCTACAGTGACAGTTAGGAATCACACATAAAACATTAAACATTAATAATAAAACATTATTGATTAAACATGTGAATGAAATAAAATACCATTCAATGTGATCATGGCTGATCATCCCCAATCAGTACCCCGTTCCTGTCTTCTCCCCATTGACACCAGTTCTAATCAAGAATTTGTCTCTCTGCCTTACACAGGCAGTATTTTTACCCAGAGTGCGGTGGGTGCCTGGAACGCGCTGCCAGAGGTGTAGATGAAGGCAGATGTTAACGGCATTTAAGATTTTTTTTAATGGATCACGTGCAGACAGAGGAGATTAGTTTGGGTTTATTATCGTCATGTGTACCGAGGTACAGTGAAAAGCTTTGTTTTGCATTCTGTCTGATCAGATCAGTTAATGCTTTACATAGATACAATCAAGACAAACTGAAGTCCAATAGGTAGAGCAAAGGGGAAGATACAGAGTGCAGAATATAGTTCTCAGCATTGTAGAGCATCAGTTCCACAGACAAAGTCCAATGTCTACAATGGGGTAGAGGTGAATCGGACAGTACCCTAGCTTATGGAAGGACCATTCAGAAGCCTGATAACAGAGGGGAAGAAGCTGTTCCTGAGTCTGGTGGTGCGCACTTTCAAGCTTCTGTACCTTCTGCCGGACGGGAGCGGGGAGAAGAAGGAAGCATGATCATTTCATCCTTAATTAGGGACTCTAAAATCTTCTGTGCCACAGATGTCAGTTTAACTGGCCAATAATTGCCTTGATTAGTTCCATCTTGCCTTTTTGAAGAGCTGTAACACCGTGGCTTGTGTCCAGCACCCTGGATCTATTCCACACTGACTACAACACTGAGATATCATCTCTAGAGACGTGGCAATTTCCACACTCGCATCCTAAGATCATCAGCACAAGCAATATATCTTCCTTTAGCTTAACTCATTCATGTATGTACGGCATGGTGGCGCAGCGGTAGAGTTGCTACCTTACAGCGCTTACAGCATCAGAGATCCGGGTTCGATCCTGACCACGGGTGCTGTCTGTACGGAATTTGTACATGTTCCCTGTGACCTACGTGGGTCTTCCGTTTCCACCCACACGCCAAAGACGTGCAGGTTAATTGGCGGTGTATATGTAAATTATCCCTAGTGTGTGTAGGATAGTGTTAATGTGCGGGGATTGATGGACGGCGCGGACCCGTTGGGCCGAAGGGCCTGTTTCCGCGCTGTATCTCAGTAACTAAACTATGAAAATATTTCCATTGTCCGTTGATTGCCACTTGCACTCTGCCAACATTCACAATCTCTTCATTCACCTACTAAATATTACACATTTCACCTGAAATGTTACTTTAAGCTCGTTTCAGGAATGAGACGTGGAGACATGGCTTCGCTCTGGCAGAAGTCACAGTGGAGCTGAAATTAGACGGAGACACGAGGAAGTTCAGATGCTGGAGCAACTCAACGGGTCAGGCAGCATCTCTGGAGAGAAGGAATGGGTGACGTTTCAGGTCGAGACCCTTCTTCAGACCCCTGAGCATATTGTCTCATTGCATCATGGCCTGGATCGGCAACTTCAATGCCCAGGAGTGAAGAAGACAGCAAAAAGTTGTGAACACTGCATAGTTCATCACAGTTCTGACCTCCCCACCATCAAAGGGATTTGCCGGAGTCACTGCCTCAAAAAGGCAGCCAGCATCATCAGAGACCCACACCATCCTGGCCACACTCGCATTTCACCCCTGCCATCTGGAAGAAGGTACAAAAGTCTGAAAACTGTAACGTCCAGGTTCAGGAACATCTTCTTCCCTACAGCCATTATGCAATTACACATAACCTCACACACACACACGCACACACACACACACACACACACACACACACACACACACACACACACACACACACACACGCACACACACACACACACACACGTTATGATTATGTCACACTGCCACACTGTCAGAGTGGAACTCGCACACACACACGCACACACACACGCACGCACACACACACACACACACACACACGCGCACACACACACACACACACACGTTATGCAGGCGGGGGACAGGGCAAGCGGGAGGAGCTCTGAGTGAAATTCACACGATGCAAAGCCAATGTGATACAGACACACACCACGATGAACAGGAAGGTTGGCGCTGTAATTAAGACGGTGAAAGCACAGTGTACGGGAAGTCCTTTAAAAGAGGGGGGGAGAAGTAGTGGAGACAACTTTTAAGAAGCCAGAGATACACGGCTGTGAAGCTCGGCGGACATTAACATTACCGGTCGGTTGTCCTTGGTTCTGAAAACTACTGCTTACGTTTTTTCTTCCCAATGAGCCAATGAAATTCACTGGTCAGCACCGGCTACAACCTACGAGAACCTTTGACCTCCTGGTGACCCACCTACGGCACGAGAATTCTCGCTCCTCTCCATGGCGGCTGCATTTTAGTCAGTGTTAATGTTTCAACTTGTTGAAAAACTCATGGCGACCATAGTGAGGCCGCGACTAGTTCCCAGAATGCGGGAACTCCTCACGACCATGAAGGCGACTCCCCTGGCAACTGCCCGCAAACATGTAGCGACCATGTGGCTACTGCAGAGTCTCCTGTCGTAGCCTATAAAGTTGCCTAAGTGGCACAGGCCCATAAGTGTTTGTTTTTCGTGTGTGTGTGTGTGTGTGTGTGTGTGTGTGTGTGTGTGTGTGTGTGTGTGTGTGTGTGTGTGTGTGTGTGTGTGTGTGTGTGTGTGTGTGTGTGTGTGTGTGTGTGTGTGTGTGTGTGTGTGTGTGTGTGTGTGTGTGTGTGTGCGTGTGTGATTGAGTATGTGTATATTACACACTGAACATTTCTTTCTCATTTATTATATTGTTTACAGATTGTGTTGTGCTGCTACAAGTAAGAATGTCTTATGACAATAAAACACATGTAGGAAGGAAGTGCAGCTGCTGGTTTAAACCGAAGGTAGGCACAAAATGCTGGAGTAACTCAGCGGGACAGGTAGCATTTCTGGAGAGAAGGAATGGATGACGTTTTGGATCAGGACCCTTCTTCAGACTGATGTTTATTCCCTCCGACTCTACGACCACGTCTTAACCCTAACAATAAAACACTCCTGACTGTCTATCTTCAGCATCTGTGGAGGGAATGGACGGGTAATGTTTCGGGACAGGAAGGGTCCTGACCTGTCCATCCCCTGCTCAGATGCTGCCTGAGCTGCTGAGTTCTAACTGCACTTTGTGTTTTAATTAAAAATATTCAACAGTATATAATCATTTTAATTTTAAAGGCTTCCTAAATATTTATACAACCTCCATACAGGTCAGGTTCGAACCCAGGTCTCTGGCGCTGAATGGCAGCAGCTCTACCTGCTGCGCTACCGTGCCGCCCTTTGGTATCAGCCTGAAGATGTACTTTCCACAGAAAATACTGATCTTGAAAGTTCTTATCAAAGTCATAATACTCGAAACCGCCCCATAATGTCACATTAATCCTCATATTTTACAATCACTTCACCAGCGATCGATCTATAAAGGATGATTAAAGCCGGCTCCGATACAGTACCTCCCCACTGACATGTCAAGCATTTACATTCAATGCCTAGTCTTAAAAGCCATAGATTTCAACTTGTGCAAGGAAAGGAATTTTGAGACGATCCCAATTCAATCTGATCTGCCTTGTTTTGGGGTAAGTCAGCTGGCAGGTTTTTTGGAGGAACAGCATCTCATATTTTGCTTGGGCAGCTTACAGTCCAGTGGTATCAATATTGATTTCTTTAACTTCAGGTAGCCCGGGCATTCCCTCTCCCTCTCTATCCCTCCCCCACCCAAGTCGCACCAGCTTCTCGTTTTCACCCAACAAACAGCTAACAATGGCCTGTTTCCTTTATCATCGTAGATAGACGCAAAATGCTGGAGTAACTCAGCGGGACAGGCAGCATCTCTGGAGAGAAGGAATGGGTGACATTTCGGGTCGAGACCCTTCTTCAGACTCCAAAACTATCTTTATCATCGTTACTTTTTTGCATGTCTTTCAGTCATTGATCTCTCTACATCATCGTCTATATCTCTCGTTTCAGTCTGAAAAAGGGTCTCGACCCAAAACGTCACCCACTCCTTCTCTCCAGAGATGCTGCCTGGCCCGCTGAGTTACTCCAGCTTTTTGTGTCTATCTGCAGTTGTACGGTTGTACAGGGTCTTGGTGAGACCACACCTGGAGTATTACGTTCAGTTTTGGTCTCCTGATCTGAGGAAAGACATTCTTGCCATAGAGGGAGTACAGAGAAGGTTCATCAGACTATTCCTGGGATGGCAAGACTTTCATATGAAGAAAGACTGGATAGACTCGGCTTGTACTCGCTAGAATTTAGAAGATTGAGGGGGGATCTTATAGAAACTTACAAAATTCTTAAGGGGTTGGACAGGCTAGATGCAGGAAGATTGTTCCCGATGTTGGGGAAGTCCTGAACAAGGGGTCACAGTTTAAGGATAAGGGGGAAATCTTTTAGGACCGAGATGAGGAAAACATTTTTCACACAGAGAGTGGTGAATCTGTGGAATTCTCTGCCACAGAAGGTAGTTGAGGCCAGTTCATTGGCTATATTTAAGAGGGAGTTAGATGTGGCCCTTGTGGCTAAAGGGATCAGGGGTGTATGGAGAGAAGGCAGGTACAGGATGCTGTTGGATGATCAGCCATGATCATATTGAATGGTGGTGCAGGCTCGAAGGGCTGAATGGCCAACTCCTGCACCTACTTTCGATGTTTCTATGTTTAGTTTAAACCAGCATTTGCAGTTCAAGGGTCTTGACCCGAAACGTCGCCCATTCCTTCTCTCCAGAGATGCTGCCTGTCCCGATGAGTTACTACAGCATTTTGTATCTAGAGGTATCCAGAGGTACAGACAGCACCCTTAGTCAGGATCGAACCCGGGTCTCTGGCACCATGGGCATGACTGTGAAACTGAACCTTCTTCCACAACTGATTTATAATCCCAACCTTCATCAATAAAAACATACATATGTGTGTTTTCAACAGAACAAGCTGCGTGATCAGCAATGGTTTCAGATTTATGACAACGAGATGGTAGATCCCCTGAAACCAGAGCACTCAATCATGGCCAGACCCTTGATGTGACAAGTGCTAGTGAATCATTAAATGACAGCTTCATTGTGGAGACTTGCCGTGCCTTAAATAATCTTGGTAAAATATGAGGTCACATCTTCCCAATTACAACGGTACTGAGGGTTTTGTTCCATAATGTGAGCCTTATTTCTCCTTGTGGCACGAAGACACGAAGTAGAATATAAAGATAGAACAAGACACAAAATGCTGGTGTAACTCAGCGGGTCAGGCAGCATCTGTGGAGAACATGGATGGGCATTTGGAGTTCTACTTAGTTTAGTCAAATTTAATTTAGTTTAGTTTAGAGATACAGCGTGGAAACAGGCCCTTCTGCCCACCAAGTCCATGCCGACCACTAATCCCTATCCACTAGCACTATCCTACACATTAGGGACAACTTACAATGTTTTTTGCCGAAGCCAATTAACCTAGAAACCTGTACGTCTTTGGAGTGTGGGAGGAAACCGGAGCTCCCGGTGAAAACCCACCCAGGTCACGGGCAAACTCCATATAGACAGCACCCGTAGTCAGGATCGAACCCGGGCCTCAGACGCTGTACCGATGCGCCACCGTGCCACTGTGCAGAGGTGTTTGTCAGCTGTTCTGACTATTAAGAAAGTCCTCAAAGAGTTAGAATTTTTAAATGTGCAAATGAGTTTTTAACATTTACACATGTTAAGTGTGCTAAGCCATTTTTTTTAATGAATATGCAAAACTAATTTTACAAATGCTGATTTGCTAACTTTACAAATATTATTTTATCAAAATCCACTTTTTTAAAATAAGAAGACATTAATTGATTTTGCTGTAAAGTTAATTTACATAGAACAGTATAACACAGGAAAAGGCTGTCTTCACTTAGCTTAGTTTAGAGATACAGCATGGAAACGGGCCCTTCGGCCCACCGAGTCTGTACTGACTAGCGATCCCTGCACACTAGCACTTTCCCACACCCACACAAGTGTCAAATTATACTTATACCAAGTATACAAACCCAGGCCAATTACCCTACAAACCTGCACGTCTTTGGAGTGTGGGTGGAAAGAAAAGATCACGCAGGTCACGGGGAGAAGGTACAAACTCTGTACAGACAGCACCCGTAGTTGGGATCAAACCCGGGGTCTCTGGCGCTGCAAGCTCTGTAAAGCAGCAACTCTACCACTGCGCCACTGTGCTGCCCATTAAGCAATTGCTTAATCTTTAAGTGGTAATCTCAACCCACATCTTTACACAGCTGTGCAGTAAAGTCACCGACACAGTTCCTTTTTGTTCCTTGTCATGTTTTAGTTCATTTTGTTTTATTAAGTTGTATATGTGTGTGGGTGGGGTGGGAGAAACACGCTTTAGCCTCTTCCTTCGGGGGATGCGACTTTTTCTTCGGTCGTATTCCCCATCCCCGTCTCCGTCTGCGCCGAGGCCTAATGGTGGCGCTGGCGGCATCGGAGCTGTGGCAGCGGCAGCAGCGGCGGAGACCCGACCCGGCCCTGGAGCTGTGGCGGAGGCAGCGGAGGCAGCGGCAGCGGAGACCTGACCCGGCCCTGGAGCTGCTGCAGCGGCGGCAGCGGAGGCCCGACCCGGCCCTGGAGCTGTGGCAGCAGCAGCGGCAGCGGAGACCCGACCCGGCCCTGGAGCTGTAGGAGCGGCAGCGGAGACCCGACCCGGCCCTGGAGCTGTAGCAGCGGCAGCGGCAGCGGCAGCGGCAGCGGCAGCGGAGACCCGACCCGGCTCTGGAGCTGTAGCCGCGGCAGCGGCAGCGGCAGCGGCAGCGGCAGCGGAGACCCGACCCGGCCCTGGAGCTGTGGCAGCGGCGGTAGCGGAGACCCGACCCGGCCCTGGAGCTGTAGCGGCAGCGGCAGCGGAGACCCGACCCGGCCCTGGAGCTGTGGCAGCGGCGGCAGCGGAGACCCGACCCGGCCCTGGAGCTGTGGCGGCGGCGGTAGCGGAGACCCGACCCGGCCCTGGAGCTGTAGCAGCGGCAGCGGGCAGCGGAGACCCGACCCCGGCCCTGGAGCTGTGGCAGCGGCGGTAGCGGAGCGGAGACCCGACCCGGCCCTGGGAGCTGTGGCAGCGGCGGACCCGACCCGGCCCTGGAGCTGTGGCAGCGGCAGCGGTAGCGGAGACCCGACCCGGCCCTGGAGCTGTAGCAGCGGCAGCGGCAGCGGAGACCCGACCCGGCCCTGGAGCTGTGGCGGAGGCAGCGGCCACCCGCGGAGTTTGAACCGTCGCCTCGGCGCAGAGGGAGAACAAAGAGGGAAGAGACAGAGACTTTAAGATTTTTGCCTTCCACCACAGTGAGGAGGTGTTTGGTGAACCCACTGTGGTGGATGTTAAATTTGTGTTGATTGTGTGTTTTTGTCATTTTTTTAATTATATGTATGACTGCAGGGAAACAAAACGAAAGGTCTGAATGACAATAAACGAATCTAAAAAAGAAGAAACAACAAGGGGAATGAGGATTGGAGGATGGAAAATCCCGAATTGCTACAATGATGATGGGCATTCAGTCACCTTTAGTGAATGTCCCGCCCTGAGTGACACCGGCGTTTAAGAGGCGATCATTGTATAACAAGTCACATAATGAACCAACTTGCCCATTCCCACTAATGCACACAGTAGAAACATGGTAGAAACAACAAGATGAACATCCACCAGCTTTCATGACTTAAACACTGGACATGGGTGCACGTCATTGTACAGTAAACCCGTGTCAGGACTGGTGAACCTTCTCACGGTAAGGAGATAGTCTTTCAATTGTTGGAAGCAGATTATTGCAGACTACTTATTGTTGATTAACAGAGACATTTGCAGAAATAGTCGTAAACTATTAAACCAATGCAGCATAGATAGAAGACACAGGAACAGGCACCTCATCTGTCCTGGACATGACGCCAACTTAAAGACATATCTGCCTGCACGTGATCAAATCCCTCTATTCGCTGCATATCCACATGCCTATCCAAAAGCCTCTTAAACGCCACTATTGCTTCTGCCTCCACCACCACTAATGGCAGCGCGTTCCAGGCACCCACCACCTTCTGTGCAAAAAAACGTTCTCCGTACATCTCCGTTAAACTTTGCTCCTCTCACCTTAAAACTAACACCCTGACACTCGTACTAATCAAGAATCTATCTATTTCTGCCTTAAAAATATCCACTGATGGCCTCCACAGCCTTCTGTGGCAATTAATTCCACAGATTCACCACACTCTGACTAGAGAAATTCCTCATCTCCTTCCTAAAAGAACGTCCTTTAATTCTGAGGCTGTGACCTCTAGTCCTAGACTCTCCCACTAGTGGAAACATCCTCTCCACATCCAGTCTATCCAAGCCTTTCATTATTCTGTATGTTTCAATGAGGTCCCCCCTCATTCTTCTAAACTCCAGCAAGTACAGGCCCAGTGCCGACAACGGCTCAAGCTCTAGAACATTACAAACAGCAACTAAAACTGTAAGGACAGGAGCATGACTTACCGGTGGCCTGAGGTCGGGATGCGTCAGGACGAGGCCATTGTTTGTTATTGCAAACGCGTATCCGTGAATGCCTAGCTGTCGTTAAACATAAAACAAGCTGCAATCAGACCTCACCACAGAGAAAACATTCTCATGTTACAGTCCCAGTCACATAATGGTCGCATTTAACATCAAACCCGAACAGTTTATACGAAAACCAGCAGATTCTTGGAGATGTTACTTGCTTGGTAAATGTAAAAATTGTCCCTGGTATGTGTAGGATAGTGTTAATATGCAGGGAATCACTGGTCCACGCTGTATCTCTAAACTAAACTACACTAAAAAAAGTAAAAGAAGTACTTCCATGTGTAGCGACTAATTTAATGATTAAAAGAGAACATTTATAAAACTGCCTTCTACACAAAAAACTCCATTGATTAAAAGCAGTTAATACTGTTAATGACTAGACTGTGTAAAGCACTGCTGGTCTGACATTAATGAGATGAAGAGCTATTGGAGCTGGGAAACACCTCACTTCAGCTCTGGCTCCATCAACGTTGCTTATCACCCGTGCATTGGATGTCGAATATAGACACAAAAAGCTGGATTAACTCAGCGGGACAGGCAGCATCTCTGGAGAGAAGGAATGGGTGACATTTCAGGTCAAGACCCTTCTTACAGGCCTTCACTCAACCAGAAACGTCACCCATTCCTTCTCTCCAGAGATGCTGCCAGTCCCGCTGAGGTACTCCAGCATTTTGTGCCTAGGTTGGGTTAAAACCAGCACTTGCAGTTCCTTACCTTATACTTCGGTATGACCTTCACCAGCTCCTTGACCGGGACGTCGGTGCCCACCACACCCAGCAGAATACCCTGTGTCCGCTGTCAGGGCAACAGAAACTCCAACGTGAGTAGTCCCCAAGAATACAATCCCGCCATCCGACTATCACCAATAACTGGGCACATTGTGATGCAAAGGGCTTGTTCCTGAGTTGCACTGTCCTATGTTCTAGTCATAGGTTTAAAGTGAGGGTGTGATGGAAGATTTAATAAGAACCCAAAGGGGAGTGTTTCACACAGAGGGTGGTGGGTGTGTGGAACGAGCTGCCAGAGGAGGCAGTTGAGGCTGGGACTATCCCAACGCTTAGGACATTGGACATACATGGACATACATGGATAGGACAGGTGCAGAGGGATATGGGGCAGGTGTGACTAGTATAGATGGGGAATGTTGGTCAATGTAGGCAAGTTGGGCCGAAGGGCCTGTTTCCACACCGTATCACACTATGACTCCAGTGTGCCAACTAAGTTGGCAAGAATAAGATGGGCAGAATGTCCTGTTTTTGTGCGGTACATCGCGATGAATCTAATACTTAAAATTAAAAGCTGAATTTTAGAAACTATAACTTCTTTCCCACAAAATAACTTTGTTCATAAAGATTTGGTACTTGCTGCCATTTACAAATTAGGTCAATATGCAGATTTAATTAATACAAAGCATACTCACCGTCTCGTTTTTCTTGCTAAATACGGGCATCGCAATTGTGGTCATCAGAATGCGTTGGGAATCAGAGGGCAGCTGTGAAATGCAATGAACAATGAGCAGAAGCAATGGTCACAGTTGGACAATTATAAAGGGCAGTAATAGACCGGCCACTTTGTCAAAGTACAGGTTGTCAGTATCATCAATGAAGAGAGATCATTAAAATTCCCATGTAAAACTGAGTTTCTGGTTCAAAACACAAAGTGCTGGAGGAACTCAGTGGGTCGGGCGGCATCTGGGGAGGGAAATGGCAAGATGGTGTTTTGGATTTGGGCTCTTCCTCAAACTGAAGAACCGTATCTCCACTGGGCCAGATGCGTGGAACCTCATTACCACTGGTCCAGATGTGTAGCAGCTCATCACCACTGGACCAGATGTGTGTAACCCCATCTCCACTTTGGTACACGTGACAATAAACTAAGCTGAAGTAAACAATAGACAATAGACAAGAGGTGCAGGAGTAGGCCATTCGGCCCTTCGAGACTGCACCGCCATTCACTGTGGTCATGGCTGATCATCCACCCCGTTCCTGCCTTATCTCCATACCCCTTAACTCCACTATCCCTAAGAGCTCTTTTTAATCTCTCTTGAAAGCATCCAGAGAACTGACCTCCACAGCTCTCCGAGACAGAGAATTCCACAGACACACAACTCTCTGTGTGAAAAAGTTTTTCCTCATCTCTGTTCTAAATGGCTACCACTTATTCTGTGGTTTGTGGCCCCTGGTTCTGGACTCCCTCAACATCGGGAACATGTTTCCTGCCTCTGGCGTGTCCAAACCCTTAATAATCTCATATGTTTCAATAAGAATCCCTCTCATCCTTCTAAATTCCAGTGTATGCAAGCCCAGCCGCTCCAATCTATCAACATATGACAGTCCCGCCATCCTGGGAATTAACCTGGTGAACCTACGCTGCACTCCCTCAATAACAAGAATGTCCTTCCTCAGGTTTGGAGACCAAAACTGCACACAATACCCCAGGTGTGGTCTCACTAGAGCCTTATACAACTTTGTTCCTATACTCATCTCCTCATGTTATGAAGGCCAACACACCTTTCTTCCAATACAGAACGGCATAAAGTCAGTTGAGACTGGGCAGGAAAGGAGACAGCAGTGGAGGAGGAGTAGCTGAGGAAAGCGAGTGTCTCCAGGGGGCAGGGCTTTTGTCAACAGCACCACAGGGTGACAACTGCTGCACAAAGAAGGCACTCTTGCATTAAATTCACTTCCGTGGTCAGTTGTTGCCCGTGAGAGAGCACTGACTGTGAGCACGACATTCCCTGCTGCTCATAATTACATCTGAACACAAACGCCTGTGTACTGCACACCATCCTCTGACGGCCATGGAAATCCTAGTGCGACAATTGCTCTCTAATTGGCCTTTTGCCGACAATTCTTCAATGTGATCTTTTTGGAAGACGTTTACAATTCAAGTAGGAAATCTTCCTGAAAGTTTACAACATCACGGATACCGAGGGAAGATTGCCCGTGAATGTTACAGCGCAGACCACAGGATCAGGTTGCCTCGGGGAAACGGGACTCTCTGACACTTTAGAAACAGTTATCAAGCTGCAAACAGAAAATGTGCGGGAAGTGAATCAAAGCATGTACACCTTTAAAACCCTGTACAGACATGGACCTGGCAGATTCAAGCAAGCCCATGAAAAGACACAGAGTGCTGGAGTAACTCAGCGGGTCAGGCAGCATCTCTGGAGAACATGGATAGGTGATGTTTCTGATCGGGACAATACCTCGCAGTCTGAAGAAGGGTCCCGACCCAAAACGTCACCTATCCATGTTCTCCAGAGATGCTGCCTGACCCGCTGAGTTACTCCCCCTGAATAAAGACCACCCTCTGAATAAAGAAATTCCTCCTCATCTCCTTCTGAAAAGAATGTCCTTTAATTCTGAGGCTGTGACTTCTGGTCCTAGATTCTCCCACTAGTGGAAACATCCTCTCCACATCCACTCCACCCAAGCCTTTCACCATTCTGTAAGTTTCAGTGAGGTCCCCCCTCATTCTTCTAAACTCCAGCGAGTACAGGCCCAGTGCCGACAAACGCTGATCATTGGTGAACCTACTCAGCAGTCTGAAGAAGGGTTTCGGCCCGAAACGTTGCCTATTTCCTTCGCTCCACAGATGCTGCTGCACCCGCTGAGTTTCTCCAGCATTTTTGTCTACCTACTCATTCCTGGGATGTGTGTGGGAGGGAACTGAAGATGCCTGTTTATACAATAACTATTGGTTGTCATATGAAGCGTGGATTTTATGCGTCCTGTTTTTGAAACAATTGAATTTGGCTTTCAAGGGATTGTAAAAATGTTAAATTAACTTTTTTCCAAGATTGGACTATTTAAAAATACAGCAATTTATTCATCTGGGGTGGTATATTTTAGATTCAAAGGGCTCCCCTACAAACAAATTTGAATCTGTTTATGTCTCTGAATTCCCCAGTCGTGTCCTTTAGTTCAGTTCAGTTTAGTTTATTGTCACGTGTACCGAGGTACAGTGAAAAGCTTTTGTTGCATGCTAATCAATCAGCAGAAAGACAATACATGATTCCAATCGAGCCATTCAGTGTGCAGACACATGATGAGGGAATAATGTTTAGTGCAAGGTAAAGCCAGTAAAGTCCGATCAAAGATAGTTCACGAGCAGTTCAGGACTGCTCTCTGGTCGTGGTAGGATAATTCAGTTGCCTGATAACAGCTGGGAAGAAACTGTCCCTGAATCTGGAGGTGTGCGTTTTCACACTTCTGTGCCTCTTGCCAGATGGGAGAGGGGAGAAGAGGGAGTGGCCGGAGTGAGACTGGTCCTTGATGATGCTGCTGGCCTTGCTGAGGCAGCATGAGGTGTAGATGGAGTCAATGGAAGGGAGGTTGGTCTGTGTGATGGTCTGGGCTGTTCCCTTTATGTGTGCCCATGAGGGCAACCATCCTGGGCATTTTTAGATCAAAACAGGATTCATATTTTCATAAGTTCTTGGACCAACAAGGTTGAGGAATCTAGAGGCTGAGACAGATTCAATTTCTGATCCAGGGGGGCCTTTTAACCCAAAACACGCCACCTCAGATAAATAAATGGGTGTATTTAACTGAGAGTTGGCAGGTGGCACAGCGGTAGAGTCACGGTGGTATTTGACATGTACCGAGGTACAGTGAAATTATTTTTTGCATTCAGTTGTGATACATGTGTCAAATACCACACCATACCATAATATGGTGGGTGGATGGGGGGGGGGGGGGGGGGGGGGCAGGTGAGCAGTCCACCACACCTGGAGCACACGTTGCACAATGCATGAATGGCAGCTGCAGCATGACTGTGCTTCTTCTCAGTGGCTGCAGGGAGCACTGACCCCAAGATGAGCAGACTGAAACATACCAAATAGTGAAAAGCTTGGATAGAGTGGATGTGGAGAGGATGTTTCCACTAGTGGGAGAGTCTAGGACCAGAGGGCACAATCTCAGAATTTCTTTAGTCAGCACTTGGTTGATGCTGCCTGACCCGCTGGATTACTCAAGCATTTTATGTTTTTTTTTTGTAAGCCAGCACCTGCAGTTCCTTGTTTCTACATTGATACTTTGGAGATCCTTGGTAGCTAACAGTAAGTTGGTCTTTAGCCTTCTGAAGCTTCTGCAAGATCCACCGTCCTCATGCTTTTATGTCTCAAGTGACAGTCAGTTTACTTTTCCATCTTGGATATCCTGATAGGTTTTGAGGATGATTCTACAAGCAACTTACTCTAAACACAGGATAATGTTCCATGAACTTTGTTTATGGAACATGTTTACACAAGCAAATGTTTACACAATTAAGCAAATGTTTACACAAACTTTCCCATATTGACGTAAAGTTTCAGATCTATTGCCACAACTCCATGCCTGGACAACAGAGTTGAACAAAGTAACTAGTTACCAAGAGACAATTAAATGGTATTGATTTGGCAGTGGCTTTGGTGAGATTAAGTGGAACTGAATCAAAGTGTTACCTGTTTAGCCAGAGGAAGCTGATGCAGAGGGAAAAAAAGACAACAATTAATGGCACTGTCTGGTCCACAACAGCTGGACTTCTAATCCTGCAAATCTTCACAGCAGCTACAGAAAATGACTGCCTCCTTATTTATTGAGAACTCATAAAGAGTCTTGATGATAGGACAATACATCTGTTTGAAATTCCCTGCAACTGTTACACTTTAAATAAGTAAATCTATAAAACATTGCAGCAAATGAAACAGCTTCCAGTTGAGACTTTAAAAGGTTGTCTTCTAAAAAAATAATTATAAGGGCATTTGGTGGAGTTGCGGCCTGACAGTGGCGGGGACCCGGGTTCCAGCCTGACCTCGGGTCCTGCTGTGTGGAATTTGTAAGTGACGGAGCAGAATTAGGCCATTCGACCCATCAAGTCTACTCTACCATTCAATCATGGTTGATCCAGCTTTCCCTCTCAACCCCATTTTAGTTAGTTTAGTTTAGTTTTCTAGAGATACAGCACGGAAACAGGCCCTTCGGCCCACCGGGTCAGTGCCGACCAGCGATCCCCGCACATTAACATTATCCTACACACACTAGGGACAATTTTTACATTTACCAAGCCAATTAACCTACAAACCTGTACGTTTTTGGAGTGTGGGAGGAAAGTGAAGATCTCGGAGAAAACCCACGCGGGTCACAGGGAGAACGTACAAACTCCGCACAGACAGCACCCGTCCTCGGGATGGAACCCGGGTCTCCGGCACTGCATTCGCTGTAAGGCAGCAACTCTACCACTGCGCCACCGTGACTGCCGTATTCTCCTGTCTTCTCCCCATAACCTCTGACACCTGCACTAATCAAGAATCTCTGCCGTACAACTACCCAAAGATGACCTCCACAGCTGTCTGTGGCAAAGAATCCCACAGATTCACCACCCAAATTCCTTCTCATCTCCTTTGTGAAGGTACGTCCTTTTATTCTGAGGCTGTGCCACTAAACTTTCCCATTAATCTACTAACCCACACGTAGATATAGACAGATAGATATGCCATTTATTGTCACTATACATGTACAATGAGATTAAAAGCTGCTCGTACTCAGTGCATACATATAATTTAGTACAAAAAACAAGAAACAGAAAACAAAATCAAAAGGGAGAGGGGGGGGGGATAGGTGCACAATTCTGCGGCGTTATATACATCACGTCACTGAAGAGAGGAAACCAGTGCATCCAGGAGAAACCCACTAGGTCACGGGGAGAACGTACCAACTCCACACAGACAGCACCCGAGGTCAGGATCGAAACAGGTCTCTGGCTCTGTGAGGCAGCAGCTCTACTCGCTGTGCCACGTGCCATCCTGACAACATTGTGAAGTAAAAATGCCTCTCTTTCCTTTAATTTGAATCATCCACCCGATTATTCAAACTTTTCCACACATACAGTGAACTGTCATATATAAACTGGAATCATTAAAAACACGAATTCAGTGATAAAATCAATGACATGGGAACATAGTTTAGAAAATTAACCATTTACTCAAAAAGAAGATAGACACAGTGCTGGAATAACTCAGCGGGTCAGACTGCATCTGTGGAGAAAAAGAATGGGTGACGTTTCAGGTCGGAACCCTTCTTCAGACTTTCAGACTCTTCCTCGTTCCTATCCCAACGTTTAAGAAACAGTTAGACAGGTACATGGATAGGACAGGTTTGGAGGGATATGGACCACGCGCGGGCAGGTGGGACTGGTGTAGATGGGACATATTGGCTGGTGTGGGCAAGTTGGGCCGAAGGGCCTGTTTCCACGCTGTATCACTCTATGACTATGAGCCATCAGGCTATTAAACACTACAATCTCCAAATACTAGACTACAAACTCCAAATACTGCACTTTACTACAATCTTCAAATCAACGCAGAACCTCATAGTCTTGGGGACATTGGTTTTGTCTTTTTGCACTATCATTGTTTGTTTGTTTTTATGTGTATGTATGTGCACATGTGTGTGTGTGTATATATAATATATAAATACATATGTGTTCGTGTGCGTGTGTGTGCGCATATGTGTGTGTGTGTGCATGTGTGTGTGTGCGTGTGTGCGCGTGCATGTGTGTGTGTATATATAATATATATAATATATATGTGGGCGTGTGTGTGCATATGTGTGTGTGCGTGCGTGCGCGTGCATGTGTGTGTATATATAATATATAAATATATATGTGTGTGTGCGCGTATGTGTGTGTGTGCGTGTGTGTGCATATGTGTGTGTGTGTGTATGTGTACGCGTGTGTGCATGTGTGAGTGTGTGTGTGTGCGCATGTGTGTGTATATATAATATATAAATATATATGTGTGCATGTGTGTGTGTGCGCGTGCGTGCCTGTGTGTGCATGTGTGTCTGTATAAATCTATGTAAACACACACACTGAACTTTTTTCTCATTTATTATATTGTTTACAGTGTACTATGTTTACATATTGTGTTGTGGTGCTGCAAGTGAGAATGTCAATGTTCTATCTGGGACACTCGACAATAAAACACTCTTGATTCTGTTTCTCCACAGATGCTGCCTGACCCACTGAGTTACTCCATGTGAGTTCTGGAACGAGGTGAGTTATCTCATGGTTTAAGAGACAGCTGCTGGCTGTAGTTGCTGCAGCCTGATTGTTGGCGGATGCGTGGATGTGTAATGGGAACTCACCGTGCTGTCGACGTAGGCTTCAGTCCAGACAATGTCATGCTCCTGGTCGATGACTTTGGGTCTGCTGAGAACGTGCAGATATTCCATCACGTTCTCCTGCACATCGGCCAGCGTGGAGATCTGAGTGAAATATCCTAAAACAGTCAGAGTTCAGACAGAGTGAAAACCTTTCAACTGTCACCCAACGTACTGTTCAACAACAAACACACTGTACCACAGATGCTGCAGAGCAGGAATAAACGCAGGAAAACCTGTGCTCGTCTTTCCAGCACCTTCTGCTTTAACAGCTGTTGCTCCGACCAATGATTAAAACAATAGAGAGTAAAATAAAAAAAACATGGGAGATAAAATGGAAAATATCAAATGGAACAGCAGGGTATCACAGCGGTAGAGTTGCTGCCTCACAGTGTCTAACACCCGTGTTCCATCCCGACTACAGGTGCAGTTCACACCTTCTCCCCGTGACCGCGTGGGTTTGCTCCGGGTGCTCCGGTTTTCTCCCGCACTCCAAAGACGTGCAGGTTTATATGTTAATTGGCTTGGTATAAATGTAAAATTGTCCATGGAGTGCGTAGCATAGTGTTAGTGTGCAGGGATTGTTGGTCGGTGCGGACTTAGTGGGCCGAAGGACCTGTTCCCGCACTGTATCTTGAAACTAGGGGTTGCCAACCTTTGTCGTCCCGTTTACCCCTGGCAACTTTAATAGCACATAACAATGTTATTTCACTTATTTATGAACAACTAATGATGAACAGATACCGGTATAGCAGAACCAAACACAGTCATTCAATGAGAGAAAATATGTACAAATCCACAATCAACAAATCTACCCCCTGTGAAGGCATAATCTACCCCCTGGGAAGGCAAAATGTACCCCAGGTTGGGAACCCTTACTCTAAACTAAACCAAACTAAACTAATAATCAATGACAAATGTTAAGGAATAATGAAGGAAATGTATAGTCTGGGTTTACAATAGCAGAAACACAATGCTGCCCAAAGTATATCACCAGCAGGTGGCCACACTGGTCAATGTAGACCAGGGGGCAGGGATGGACTCAATTATCCTGTCATTTTCTGTCTCTGTGTAAAACTCACACATTCACAGATTAAATAGGAAGATTAACAACAAGTTTGATTTTTTTTAAATTGCGGTGTATCTATAAACTGATGTAATTGATATGTTGTTGAGGAGAGAGAGAGAGGGAGAGGGAGAGGGAGATGGAGAGGGAGGGTGAGGGTGAGGGGGAGGGGGAGGGGAGGGAGAGGGAGGGGGGGAGAGGGAGGGGAGAGGGAGGGGAGAGGGAGAGGGAGGGTGAGGGGAGGGGGAGAGGGGAGGGAGAGAGGGGAGGGGAGGGGAGAGGGAGAGGGAGAGGGAGAGGGAGAGAGAGAGAGAGAGAGAGAGAGAGAGAGATTATTGTTCGGGACATCTGACAATAAAACTCTTGACATTCTATCTTTGGTTCTGTCCTCTTTTTCTGAAAAGTAAAAGATCTTCAGTTTCTACCGTTCATTCTTACTTGTCGTGTCAACATACCACGGGTTCCACTGCACATGACTTCCATTGGGCACTTGTGGTGCATTGGCTTCCATTGGGCAGTAGATAGACACAAACATCACCCATTCCTTCTCTCCAGAGATGCTGCCTGTCCCGCTGAGTTACTCCAGCATTTTGTGTCTATCTTCGGTTTAAACCAGCATCTGCAGTTCCTTCATACATATTGGACGGTTGTGTTCCATTGGCCATTGGCCGGGCATTGCAGCACTCCTACATCCAAGCAGCAAACTCTGAAGAACTTCATGTGCTGGGTCCGCTGGACTGGAGGGCGGCAGCTGCAACCACCCCGGGCCGCGGTGTTTGAGCCGGCCCGTTTGCGGGGTTCGGTGAGCGCGGGACTGTTTGTACCATCGCCCGGTGGGGAATCGCCTCAGCGCAGAGGGAGAAGAGGAGGGAAGAGACTGCAGCCGTAAGATTTTTGCCTCCAACCACAGTGAGGAGGTGTTTGGAGGACTCACTGTGGTGGATGTTAATTTGTGTTTATTGTTGTTTATTATTGTATTATTGTATGTATGACTGCAGGCACGAAATTTTGTTCAGACCGCAAGGTCTGAATGACAATAAAGGAAATTCTAATTCTAATTCTAATTCTAATGTGATGTCAGAACACCAGGCACTCCCAAGTGCCATAGAGTGACAGTCACACAGCGTAGAAATAGGCCCTTCAGCCCAACCTGTCCACGCTGACCAACATGCCCCTTCTATACTAGTCCCACCTTATTCAAGAGAGAGTTAGACGTAGGTCTTCGGGCTAACTGAATCAAGGGATGTGGGGAGAAAGCAGGAACGGGGTACTGATTTAGGATTGGTCATGATCATATTGAATGGTTTGGAGGGCCGAATGGCCTAGTCCTGCACCCATTTTTATGTTTTTATATGAAACTATATTTAGTTTGTAGTTTGGTGAGTGCTGTGCCCAGTTCTAGCAGCGTTGTGGGAGGGTCTGTACAGCAGAGACATGTTGACCAGCCCTCAAGATGATATCCACTCAAAGCCTCGAATGCACTAATAAAAAATGACATCTGGAAATGTAAAATCACATCACTACACCACTCTTTATTTTTGTCCTGCAAAAGAGTGCAAAATGGTACAGGATGCAATTAAATATGTGACTCAGTCAAGTGTAACATGTACAATGTCTGATGCATCACAGCTAGATGCAATTTTAATGCATCCCAGTTCAATATTCAGTGGAAATGCTGTTTGGGCTCTTAGATTGTGATGCCTATATTTCTTATTCCTTTAGCTTAATAGTTGATGTATCAGGATGGTTATTGCTGTGATTTCCTGCCCCAGTGAGTGGCCCTCCCTCCACACTGCCATTGCAGGTCACCAATGGGACCTTTGTAACAAGTCTCCGCTGTTCTAAGGGTTTGAGATCGCCACTTAGTCTAGTTTAGAGACGCAGCCTGGAGCCAGGCCCTTTGGTCCACACCGACCAAGGACTAGTACACTAGTTCAATCCTACAATTGACAGAGGGCCAATTCACCTAAAAACCTGCATGTCTTTGGAGTGTGGGTGGAAATCGAAGCATCTAGAGAAAACCCACACAGTTCACGGGGAGAAGGTACAAACTCCATACAGACAGCACCCATAGTCAAGATTGAACCCGAGTCTCTGGTGCTGTGAGGCAGCAACTAATAAAGTCAAAGGGTGGTGCAGAGTGGAAACAGGCCCTTCGGCCTAACTTGCCCACACCAGCCAACATGTCCCAGCTACACTAGCCCCACCTGTCCGCGTTTGGTCCATATCCCTCCAAACCTGTCCTATCCATGTACCTGTCTAACAGCTTCTTAAACGTTGGGATAATCCCAGCCTCAACTACCTCCTCTGGCAGCTTATTCCATACACCCAGCACCCATTGTGTGAAAAGTTACCCCTCGGATTCCTATTAAATCTTGTCCCCTTCACCTTAAACCTCTGGTCCTCGATTCCCCTACCCTGGGCAAGAGACTCTGTGCATCTACCCGATCTATTCCTCTCATGATTTTAATTTGGACAGGTACATCGATAGAAAAGGTGCAGAGGGAAAGGGGCCAAACGTAGACAAATGGGACGAGCTTAGATGCAGCACAGAACGCCACAGGAGAGAGAGATCCGTCTTCCCTGTGGCTATCAAACTGTACAACTCCTCCCCCTTCTGTTGTGGGCTAGACTGAGACAGACTCCCCACCCCCCAATCTTTGCACATCCCCAAGCCTTTCCACATCACTTTAATTTCATGTATTTTGTGTTTTGTGCATCTTGTGTTTTTATGACTGTGCATCTACCCGATCTATAGCTCTCATGATTTTATACATCTCTACAAGATCACGCCTCATCCTCCTGCGCTACAGAGAAAAGCGTCCCAGCCTACTCAACCTCTCCCTACAACTCACACACTCGAGTCCTGGCAACATCCTCGTAAATCTTCTCTGTCCCCTCGCCAACTTGACAACATCTTTCCTGTAACACGGTGCCCAGAACTCTACTCAGAAGTGAGGTTAGAAGAACTTTCTTAACCAATATATCAACACAAGGAACTGGCCCGCTGAGTTACTCCAGCACACTGTGAAACGTCACCTATCCATGTTCTCCACAGATGCTGCCTGACCCACTGAGTTACTCCAGCACTCTGTGAAACGTCACCTATCCATGTTCTCCACAGATGCTGCCTGGCCCGCTGAGTTACTCCAGCACACTGTGAAACGTCACCTATCCATGTTCTCCACAGATGCTGCCTGACCCGCTGAGTTACTCCAGCACTCTGTGAAACGTCACCTATCCATGTTCTCCACAGATGCTGCCTGACCCGCTGAGTTACTCCAACACTCTGTGAAACGTCACCTATCCATGTTCTCCACAGATGCTGCCTTAGTTACCCGCTGAGTTACTCCATCACTTTTTTTTTGTAAACCACCATCTGCAATTCCTTGTGTATACATTGGATACTGTGGAGACGGTTTTTACTGAGTGTTACCCTAGACACATCCAGTGTCACATTACTTGCCTGGTTATACTGTACTGGGGTGACACATGGGGGTTATACCACCCCCCCCTCCCCGAGTGACGGCTCTCATGTCTGCAAGGCAAACTGGTTTAGCGTTAATAAGTCCATAAGTGATAGGAGAAGAATTAGGCCAGTCGGCCCATCATGTCTACTCTGCCATTCAATCATGGCTGATCTATCTCTCCCTCCAAACCCCTTTCTCATGCCTTTTCCCCGTAATCCCTGACACCCGCACTAATCAAGAATCTATCTACCTCTGCCTTAACAATACCCGTTGACTTGTTCTCCACAGCCTTCTGTGGCAATGAATTCCAGAGTCACCACGGCACTAACCGGTTCGGCTGAAACAGAATGAATCTGCAACAAATTATTCACCGTAATACAAACCTGAGTTTGCCAGTGGCTTATGTAATGGAAGATAGGCACAAAATGCTGGAGTAACTCAGCGGGACAGGACAGGCAGCATCTGTGGAGAGAAGGAATGGGTGACGTTCAGCTGAAGGGTATTGACCTGACACATCACCCACTCCTTCTCTCCACAGATGCTGCCTGTCCTGTCCCACTGAGTTACTCCAGCATTTTGAGTCTGTCTTCCATTTCAACCAACATCTGCAGTTCTTTCCTACACACTTGTGTAATGGGACTTGTTATCGCAGAATGCAATGGCACATTCTCAGGGTGAAGGAGGTCTCTGCGGTTTTATCTCCACACTTTAGCTGACAGTAAATTAAAACCGTGCAGGGGGATCATTCATCAATGTAACGACTCCGCAGTTTTCAATGTTACAATGTTCAATGTGACACGTACCGTAAGATGAATATGCTCCCCACTCATTCTGTTAGTTAGATTATGATGTGTTTGCTCTGTTCTACAAAATTCACTAATCTATTGTTCAAATGAAGTACAGGAAAGCACAGAAGAAAGAAGACCAGCCTGTTATATCTAGAGGCCATAGTTTAGTTTAGTGATACAGTGCGGAAACAGTTCCTTCGGCCCACCGAGTCCGCGCTGACCTGATCCCCGCACACTAACACTATCCTACACATATGGGGGACAATTTTACATTTAACCAAGCCAACTAACCAACAAACCTGTACATCTTGAGTGTGAGAGGAAACCAAAGATCCCAGTCATGGGGAGAACGTACAAACTCCGCACAGACAGCACCCATAGTCAGGATCAAACCCGGGTCTCTAGCGCTGTGAGGCAGCAACTCCACCGCTGCACCACCGTGCTGGTTTAAGGTGAAGGGGAAAAGATGGAATAGGGATCTGAGGTGTAACTTTTTCACACAGGGTGGTGGGTGAATGGAACAAGCTGCCAGAGGAGGTAGTTGAGGCTGGGACTATCCCAATGTTTAAGAAACAGTTAGACAGGTACATGGATAGGACAGATTTAGGGGGATGTGGGCCAACTGCTGGCAGGTGGGACTAGTGTAGATGGGACATGTTGGCCGGTGTGGGCAAGTTGGGCCGAAGGGCCTGTTTCCTCACTCTATGACTATGAGTATGACTAAACGGCTCTGTGACTTGCATCTAGTTCAGCAGCTTAGCCAAACCATGCCGCCTCTCAGAAGATTCAACAAACGTTGCTCACAAAACTCTCTGCTCTTCAAACTCATAAAGACAACAAAACTCTGAAAAGAGTTTGATTATGAAACAATTAGCAACACAACTATATAGGATTGAATTTCCATGAAACGAAAGGCAATATTGTATGGGTGACGCCCACATTTCTGGTGCAAGGCATTCCTAGAAAACCTATCACTATTTTCTGTGACGTTTGAGTTTAAATAATATAAATTGTGTTTCTGTATTTACTTTTTTCACATAACCTCCATGAGAGAAATAAATGGATTCTGTATCTGAAATTTGTGGGTGATAACCTGTGAATTCTGCAAGGGCAAATATTGATTACCTGAACGACCATAGTAGGCAGTGTCCTGAACGCCACAGAATATCAGCATTATGATGGTGACCAGGGGACAGTTATGGGTCCATGTTTTCTTGTGTAACGTGTGTTAATCTTTCAAATAAGAGATCTCCGTTATCTCATCCTGGAAATAAATCTTATTGGTATGCAGAGCTCTGACATGGGGGATCATCACAAAACGTTCAACTGCTGCGGATCCGGCCTTCAGCAAAGTTAGATCATTTATTTACAATTTTGATGCAAATGTCAGGTACAAACCTTTATTCGCACATGCCATCCATTTCAGATTTTCAGAAAACACAGTTTCCCGTCCGATCAAATAAGCAAATATACGCACCTAGAAGATAGAGAGAAGCTCGATTAGACGTTTAGGGAGGAGGAGGAGATTCTTTAACCAGATGGTGGTGAATCTGTGGAATCCATTGCCATCGATGGTAGTGGAGGCCAAGTCAATGGGCATTTTTAAGTTGGATATTGATAGGTTGTTGACTGGTCATGCGATAGGAACAGAATTAGGCCATTCGGCCCATCTAGTCTACTCCGCCATATCAATAGATATGTAAAAATTCAATGGACTTTTTCTCAACCTTTCCATAATGTAGGCATGACATTTTCTATCTCAAAATCAATGCTAAGGGTTTTATAATTAATTGTTGACATGGAACTCTTTTTACTATCATTCATTTCCTGAAGATTAATTTCAACTTTATTTGTTTAAATATTGATCACAGACTTAAGTTTGAGATAGACCAGTACAATATAGGAGCTGGCCCTTCGGCCTACAATGTCTGTGCAGATATGACTGTATATTAATTAATAATTCCCCGTGTTTCACAGAACAAGATCATAAGACATAGGAGCAGAACTGGCCCATTCGGCCCATCGATCCTGGCTCACCTATCCCTCTCAACCCCAATCCTGCCTTCTCCCCATAACCTTTCACATCTTTTCCAATCCAATATGGGTGTCAGGGGTTATGGGAAGAAGACAGGAGAATGGGGATAGGAGGGAGAGTTAGATCAGCCATGAAAGAATGGTAGAGTAGACATAATGGGCCGAATGGCCTAATTCTGTTTCTATCACATGACCTTATGAAGATGCAGCAAAAGATATTTTAGAGATGAGTTGACCTAAATTCAGTCAGCTGATTGTCCCAGGAATTTGGAGTTTGACAAAGAAATAGAAATTGGCAAGTTAGCACTTCTTAGACGTCTGTTTTTGAACAGAATACGAGAAGGTGAGTTCATGACGGGAGTGCATGGATTGACAGGAGCAAACTGAAGCAGGAAGAAGGAATATAAAAGTGGGCAAACTTTGACAGTTCTCATCTCGATCGATGTAAGTGGTCAGATGCACACCTTGTTTCCAAAGTCACGTCTTATTGGAATTCTGTAAGTGAACCGTTGATAGTTTTACAGTGAACTGACCAAGGCCGAAACCTTGCACTAAACGTTATTCCCATATCCTGTATCTGTACACTGTGGACAGCTCGATTGTAATCATGTATTGTCTTTCCGCCGACTGGTTAGCATGCAACAAAAGCTTTTCACTGTACCTCGGTACACGTGACAATAAACTCAACTCAAACCAGACAGTCCAGCTGAATAAAAACCACAAGAGAGACTGCAGAAATCTGGAACGAAAACAAACGGCTGCAGGAACTCAGTGGGTCAAGCAGCATCTGTGGAGGCAAAGTGATAGTCATTAATGAAAGGGCCATATGGAGTTGAGCTGTCAAGGGCATGGTGCCAGTGACCTGAACAGTTGTATTATTTGACCAAGTACCAAATGTACATCTGTGGAGAGAATGGACACGCAACGTTTCATAAGATCTAATAAAGTCTAATCTAATCTAATCTGATTTTAAGTGATAGGAGCAGATAGGAGTGTATATATTTATATAATGGTATATGGACACACTGTTCTGTTTTGTGGTCAATGCCTACTATGTTCTGTTGTGCTGAAGCAAAGCAAGAATTTCATTGTCCTATCAGGGACACATGACAATAAACTCTCTTGAATCTTGAATTAGGCCATTCGGCCCATCAAGTCTACTCCACCATTCAATCATGGCTGATCTATCTCTCCCTCCTAACCCCATTCTCCTGCCTTCTCCCCATAAACCCTGACCCAAAACGTCATGCATCCACTCCCTGCACAGATGCTGCCTGACCCACTGAGTTTAGAGATACCGCACGGAAACAGGCCCTTCAGCCCACTGGGTCCGCGCCGACCAGCGATCCCCGCACATTAACACTATCCTACTACACAATAGGGACAAGTTATATTAATACCAAGCCAATTAACATACAAACCTGTATGTCTTTGGAGTGTGGGAAGAAACCGAAGATCTCGGAGAAAACCCACGTAGGTCACGGGGAGAACGTACAAACTCTGTACAGACAGCGGCCGTGGTCGGGATTGAACCCGGGTCTCCAGCGCTGCAAGCACTGTAAGGAAGCAACTCTACCGCTACGCCACCGTGAGTTCCTCCAGCACTTTGTGCTTTGCTCCAGATCCCAGCATCTGCAGTCTCTTGTGTCTGGCTTTTTGCATCAGCTTGCTCGTTTCTTCATGACAACCACCCACAGATTTATTTAATTAACTAAATTGAAATTCCTCGGGAGTTCTGGTGGGTCTGGAAGCCACATCTCCAAACCCATGAGCCAGGCCTGCGAATACCAGTCCCAATGACGTGATCATTGTACTCCCAGCCTCTCGTGGGAGTAGATTTGGCTGCGTTATCACCCCATTAGTCATCTGGGCAGATGCAGCCAGCATCTTGTCTGCTTTATAAATGGCCTGTAAGGAAGCTGAAGCAAAGATGGTGATGATGGTTAGTCATGCAATCCCCCAGCTTGAGGTTGACAACAGACGGACTTTCAATTAGGAACGATCGTGAGGGCTAACCTTGCCAAGGAGAAGCAAACACTCACTGCCTCGGTGCTGTCCCAGAGTGTGGGCAACTGATCATACGCAGTCACTACTGGGTCAATGTACCAACACATAGAAACACATGGACAATAGGTGTACTAGGCCGTTCGGTCCTTCCAGCCAGCACCGCCATTCAATATGATCATGGCTGATCATCCAAAATCAGTACCACGTTCCTGCTTTCTCCCTATATCCCTTGATTCCGTTAGCCCTAAGAGCTAAATCTATGGGTTGCGACGTTGGGGTAAGGACCTGTAGCCAGGTCTGTTCTGGGTGAGAGACCTTCAGCCTCTGTGCCAGCAATGCATGTGTAGATAGGGATCTGATGCTTCTGAAACATGTTGATAAGGTAACCTTTGTGAGTCTGCTTCACGAGATGAAATCTATTGGTACCATCTAGCTTAGACCTCTTCCATTAGGTCTCCAACTCCTGCCTCCAACATGAATGTAAGCAGGCAGATAGGCATTGGGAGTCTGCTTTGACATCAGATAGGCTTTGATCTCATTGACATGGACCATGGAATGAGGAGCCAGGTTGTGCAGGTCGAAGCAGTCTCACTTCCACCTAGGGCCCAGGAGTAGATAAGGGAAGTGTTGGTTTCTCTCACATCCTACAGGAGGCCAAGTCCAGCAACCTACGCCCTCAGGTCTAGCTCCTACAGCATAGGAGCAGAATTAAGCCATTCGGCCCATCGAACAGGCTTGGATAGAGTGGATGTGGAGAGGATGTTTCCACTAGTGTAGGATTAGAGGTCATAGCCTCAGAATTAAAGGACATTCCTTTAGGAAGGAGATAAAAGGGGATTTCTTTAGTCACAGGGTGGTGAATGTGGAATTCTTTGCCACAGAAGGCTGTGGAGGCCAAGTCAATGGATATTTTTAAAGCAGAGATAGATAGATTCTTGAATAGTACAGGTGTCAGGGGTTATGGGGAGAATGCGGAGAGATAGATCAGACATGATTGAAGGGCAGAGTAGACTTGATGGTCCAAATGGCCTAATTCTGCTCCTATCATTATACGAACCTACTCCGTGTTGCGACTTCATGTTTCAGAAGGAAATGTTATTTAACACATGCTGGCTGCAGTCTGATCTTTGTCAAACAATGCAAATGTTTCACTCAGAGGGTGGTGGGTGTATGGAACAAGCTGCCAGAGGAAGTGGTTGAGGCTGGGGCTGTAGCAGTATTTAGAGTCATAGAGTGATACAGTGAGGAAACAGGCCCTTCAGCCCAACGTGCCCGCATTGATCAACATGTCCCAATTACACTAGTCCCACCTGCCTGCGCTTGGTCCATATCCCTCCAAACCTGTCCTATCCACGTACCTGTCTAACTGTTTCTTAAAACGTTGGGATAGTCCCAGCCTCAATTACTTCCTCCGGCAGCTCGTTCCATACACCCACTGCCCTTTGTGTGCAAATGTTACCTCTCAGATTTCTATGAAAAATTTACCCCTTCACCTTAAACCTCTGGTCCTCGATTCCCCTACCCTGGGCAAGAGACTCTGTGCATCTACCCTATCTATTCCTCTCATGATTTTAATTTGGACAGGTACATCGATAGAAAAGGTGCAGAGGGAAAGGGGCCAAACGTAGACAAATGGGACGAGCTTAGATGCAGCACAGAACGCCACAGGAGAGAGAGATCCGTCTTCCCTGTGGCTATCAAACTGTACAACTCCTCCCCCTTCTGTCGTGGGCTAAACTGAGACAGACTCCCCACCCCCCAATCTTTGCACATCCCCAAGCCTTTCCACATCATCACTTTAATTTCATGTATTTTGTGTTTTGTGCATCTTGTGTTTTTATGACGCATCGTATGGTACATCTTGGTGGGCATGGGTGCATTGGGCCGAAGGGCCAGATTCCGTGCTGTCTTCTTCTTCTTTTGTGTGGCATGCACAGCCTAAAGTTGTTGGACAACTTGTTCTATTTGATCTTCAGTTTGTGCGCGTTGTTGATTGCATGAGTCGAAACGTGAAGGTTGCAATCTTCCACCCCTTTCCATGCTGTGTGACTGCCGGACTCTACAATCCGGGGGAATAGCTGTTCCCTAAATAGTGTGGCAGTAACTAATTGTGAACGATTATCTGTGTTACACCTGCAAATGAGCAAAAGGGAAAGCTCCAGAGGCCTAATTTTAACCTTCATCATCAATTTGGTACAAGCGGAAAAATATAAATGCTTTAATTAACCCGTTCCAAATTGCCAATAAATAGAATCTGCATACTTTAGGGTATTAACGTGTGAAGCCGCCCTTGGGAGAAGGTGGAGGGCTGTGTTCTAGATGGATCAGTCACGCAGAGTGGAATCCAGCAGCATTTCATCCTGGCTCACATCACAATTTCCCCAAATTAATAAATGCCCAAAATATTCCAGCTGCCTGGGTTTTTCAATTGGCAGATACAACGTGCACCGCATCCAGAAATGTGTTTGCATCTGTTGCCACTGCAAATGCTTTCAGGGAACACAGATGTTCAGCTTTCCGTTTAGATTTCTTTGAATACATAAACACATACTGACCCTGGGAAATGACAATAGGCTAATTGTTTCCTTACTTATCTACAAAATACAAAGCACAAAACCGTCCTTTTTTAAGGTCAAACTAGTCAGAGTAGCATGCTAGTCCAACCAGAGAAATGAAATAAAAGAAATAATTGTAGTCAGTGAAGAAGAGGCTCGACCCAAAATGTCACCCATTCCTTCTCTCCAGAGATGCTGCCTGCCCCGCTGAGTTACTCCGGCATTTTATGTCTATATTCAGATTAAACCATCATCTGCAGTTCCTTCCGACACACCCCACAAATGAAATATTTTACCCATTTACTACTTCAAACTATTTGATGTTCATTTAATCAGAATTTCTGTACCTATCGGACACAGTGCAGGAGGCTGATAGAGTTGTACAACATCATGAGGGGAATAGATAGATAGTCTTTTACCCAGGTTAGGGGAATCAAAAACCACAGAACATAGGTATGAGGTGAGAGGGGAAAGATTTAATATGGATTTCACACAGCGGATGGTGGTTATATGTAATAAGCTGCCAGAGGAGGTAGTTGAAGCAGGTACTATAACAACATTTAAAAGACACTTGGACAGGTACAAGGACAGGAAAGATTTAGAGGAATAGGGGTAAAGGCGGGACTAATGTAGATGGGGCATCTTGGTCGGCATGACAAGTTGGGCCGAAGGGCCTGTTTCTGTGCTGGCCATCATTTTATGACAGCAGTCTTGGCTGTTAATAAAGAAATGTTTCCAAATTGGTTGTAACTCCAACATCACTGGTAACTCCAATGAAGCTAACTTCACGAACATATCCCTAGATACCATCAGCATATCTCCTGTCTCAAATGGAGAGCTAAAGGGCCTGTCCCACTTGGCCGTCATTCGCACGCCATTTACGCGACCTGCTAACGTGTGGGTAGCGTGTGGGTAGCACGTGGGCAGCGTGTGATGGGCGCATGGAGTGTGGACTTCGTGCTGCACAAAATCTCCGCATGCCAACGGCCTGTCGCGTAACTGACGGCCAAAGTGGGACAGGCCCAAGACCCTGGCGCGACGCAACGTCTCACCTCCAACAGCAGCAGAAGCAGGCAAACTATCGTCGAACTTGGCCTGGGGCTCACGGCCGTTGCGGACCGGATCCGCCCCCACTTCTACTCCCAGAGCGGGGACAAGACAATTGCAGATAGACACAAAATGCTGGAGTAGCGGGACCGGCAGCATCTCTGGAGAGAAGCAATGGGTGACGTTTCTTCAGACTGAAGAAGGGTCTCAACCCGAAACATCATCCATTCCTTCTCTCCAGAGATGCTGCCGGTCCCGCTGAGTTACTCCAGCATTTTGTATCTATCTTCAAATGACGTCACACGCTCCAGACGGCTGTGCGGACGCATGATGACGCGCGTCAGTCACTACCGGCCTGTCGTGTAAATGACAGCCAAGTGGGACAGGCCCTGTGTCACCACCACACCATCATCCAGTATGTCCATGGCTCCAGTGTGGTCGACAACATCTACACTCTTGTACTTGGGTACAATTGTACCTCTGCAGAGTGAGATCTTTACTGAACTTAGTTTTAGTTTAGCGATACAGCGCGAAAACAGGACCTTCGGCCCACCGAGTCGGCAACAACCAGCGATCCCCGCCCACTAACACTGTCCTACATACACTAGGGACAATTTACATTAAAACCAAGCTAATTAACCTACAAACCTGTACTTCTTTGGAGTGTGGGGGGGAAATCAGAGCACCCAGAGAAAACCCAGGCAGGTCACGGGGAGAAGGTCATGGCTCACGTCTCTCCTTCCTAACCCCATTCTCCTGCCTTCTCCCCATAACCTACAAGATACAAGATACAAGATACAAGATACATTTAATTGTCATTTGGACCCCTTGAGGTCCAAACGAAATGCCGTTTCTGCAGCCATACATTACAAACAAATAGACCCCAGACACAACATAATTTACATAAACATCCATCACATCGCTGTGATGGAAGGCCAAATAAACTTATCTCTCCACTGCACTCTCCCCCCTCCCCCCCCCATGTCAGAGTCAAAGTCAAAGCCCCCGGCTGGCGATGGCGATTGTCCCGCGGCCATTAAAGCCACGCCGGGTGGTGCGAGGTCGCACACCGGGTCTTGGTGTTAGAGCCCCCGGCGTGCGCTCGCAGAGTCCCGCGGCCATTCCAAGCCGCGCGGGGCGGTGATGTCAGGCCCCGCTCCAGGAGCTCTTCGACCCCGCAACTCGGGCGGGGGAAGTCGCCGTTGCGAGAGCCCTGAAAAGCGGTCTCCCTCCAGGGACCCGCGGGCTCCCGGTGCCACCGTCCACAGACCTGCCGTTGAAGCCTCCGACTCTCCGGTCAGGCCGCAGCAGCAGCAGCAGCAGCGCTCCTCCACCGCTCCACCCGCTCCGGACTCGGCCAGCTCCGCGACGGCGACGGTGAGTAGGTTAGGTCTCTTCCTGTTGGAGGCCGCTCCTCGTTGCAGCCCCAACGATAATGGAAACCCGACGGGAAAAGGTCGGGTCTCCCGTGCAGGGAGAGATTTAAAAAGTCCCCCCCCCCGTCCCACCCCCACCCCCACCCCCCCCCCACACACCCCCCCCAAAAAAATAACAAAAACTACATAAAAACATAGACAAAAAATAATAAAACGCGGACAGACTGCAGAGGCCGCTGCTGACGAGAGTCGCGCCGCCTACCGCCTACCTCTGATACCCAAACTAATCAAGAATCTATCTATCTCTGTCTTAAAAATATCCACTGACTTGTGGCCTCCACAGCCTTCTGTGGCAATGAATTCCACAGATTCACCATCCTCTGACTAAAGACATTTCTCATCATCTCCTTCCTAAAAGAACGCCCCCTCATTCTGGGGCTGTGACCTCTGGTCCTAGAGTCCCCCATTAGTGGTAACACCCTCTCCACATCCACTCTATCCAGGCCTTTAACTATCCTGTATGTTTCAATGAGCTCCCATTCTTCTAAACCCCAGTGCCGACAAACACTCATCATAGGTTAACCCACTCATTCCTGGGATCATTCTTGTAAACCTCCTCTGGACCCTCTCCAGAGCCAACACATCCTTCCTCAGATATGGTGCCCAAAATTGCTCACAATATTCCAAATGCGGCCTGACCAGCACCTTATAGAGCCTCAGCATTACATCCCTGTTTGTGTATACAAGCCCTGTTGAAATCAATGTGAGTATGGCCAGCTTGGGCCAGGTTCTGTGCTGTATGACTAAATCAACTTTTTAAATTTCAGACAAACACCTGCTATTTTCTAAAGAAGGGTCTCAACCCGAACCGGCACCTATCCATGTTCTCCAGAGATGCTGCCTGACCCGCTGACTTACTCCAGCTTTTTGTGTCTATCTTCTAGCAATTTTCAACTTAAAGATATGTATTAATTGCACAACTCTTTGCTTCCATAACGTCTGGAAGATGCCTAAAATGAAGGATGCATGAAGCAGTGGAAGGAATAATCTCTTGAATGGAGGGAGTTGAGGTGGCAGCTCTGTGCAGTACTTCCACCGCCTATTGCCACGCTGCCTAGCTTTTGTCTCCCGGGTTCCATCCTGACTACGGGCGCTGTCTGTACGGAGTTTGTACGTTAGCCCCGTGACCTGCGTGGGTTTTCTCTGAGATCTTTGGTTTCCTCCCACACTCCAAAGACATACACGTTTGTATGGTTGATTTTCTTGGTGTAAGTGTAAATTGTCCCTAGTGTGTGTAGGATAGTGTTAATGTGCGGGGATCGATGGTCGGCACAGACTCGGTGGGCCAAAGGCCTGTTTCCGTGCTGCATCTCTAAACTAAACTAAATGAACAGAACAGCTGCAGTCTTGTTTTGTTATCCCTCCATCCCTTTCACCATGGCAATGTACGGACTCGGCTGGGCGGTGAGCAGTGAGCTGCCTGCACAATGTACCGTTCGGTGAGACAAGGCGGCTTCATGGGGAACACAGCAGCTATTCCTGGGGTACATATGGAGCCGTTTGTGATTACAACGGTCACTGGCGTGTGACAGAAAAGCCATTATACAATCTCGCAAACTAATGCATATGTAACTGTCTGGACAACACAAATAACCTCCTTGAAAAATAATTCTGGAATCAAACTAATATTATCGAAGACAGCTTCTATGCACTGAGAATTAGAGAGAATACTGATGCATGTGGCTGAATAATACAATACTGTATAATCTATACGGAAATCTGAAATCAAACTAATATTATCAAAGATAGACACAAAATGCTGGAGTAATGCTCGGAGAGAAGGATCGGGTGATGTTTTGGGTCGAGACTCTTCTTCAGACTGAGCGATCTAAGACGATCAAAGATTATCAAAGATTATCAAAGATTGCCTCTAAGTACTGAGAATTAAAGAGAATACTTATGCATTTGTCTAAATACAATATAATCTGTATGAAAAATAAACCTGAAATCAAACTAATAATAGACAGATTATATGGACTGAGAATTAAAGAGAATACTTATGCATGTGTCTAAATAATACAATACTGTATAATCTATATGAAAAATAATTCTGAAATCAAACTAATGTTAACAAATTATCAAATAATATTATCAGACAGTTTCCACATACTGAGAATTAATATATGCATTTGGCCAAATAATACAAAAATAATTTTGAAATCAATCTAAGATCAGCAAAAGCAGCTTCCATATACTGAGAATTAAAGGGAATTAATTATTTAAAAAACAAAACACAAATGAAAGACTTGATCAAGAATTGTACCGATTCTTTTTGTGAAGGGGAGATTATATGGGCATTGAAAACTATGATATAAAGTAGCGAATGAATGTATGTTGGTTATCACGCAACAAAAGCTTTTCATTGTACCTCGGTACACGTGACAATAAACTCAACTGAAAGCCAACTTGTGGGAGGAAGTGCAAAGGAATGAACGGCAGGAAAGGTTTGGAAAAGTGGAAGGAAGTGACAATGCAACTAATAAAGGCAATTTCAATGATGAGAGTTGATAAAGGACTTCATTAGATGGTGTCAGTGTGGAGCAGCGAGAGTGATCATTGTCCCTGGCAGCAGGCTGACCTTCGTCAAGCCTGAACAATCTGCTCCCCTGCAGAGCTGAGACTGGGGGAACTGCATCATACCGCACTGCCAGATGGGACAGCTCTGCTCATTATTTGTGTGTGTGAAGTGGAAATTGCAACAGAAGGAATCATTACCGTGGGGAAGAGCTGTGAAATGGCTCGGTGATTTATTAGGGAATAAAGTGCCACAGAGACCATTATCAGAGCTGAGCACTCTGTAAAGTCCATGAACTGCACCATGAAACAAACATTAGTCATGAAGGATATCACCCTTTTATCTCAACACGTTGATTATAAACTGAGAAAACCCCATGTTCAATGTATGCCATGGAAAAAACATATACCAATAAACTGTAAGAGTCAACTCTTAAATGTTTACCACTGGGGCTGGAGGTGCAAGAACGAGGGCTGCACAAATACACACGCATGATTAACACACAGCAGTACAGCACAGGAACAGGCCCTTTGGCCCACAATGTACGTGCTCAACTAGTTAAACGTCAAGATAGTCTCCTCTGCCTGCAGGTGATCCATACCCATCCATTCCCTGCACATCCATGTGTCTGTCTAAAAGCCTCTGAAACACCACTATCATATCTGCCTCCACCACCACCCCAAGCTGCACATTCCAGGCACCTATCAGGGTGGCGCAGTGGGTAGAACCGCTGCCTCACAGCGCCAGAGATGCGGGTTCGATCCTGACCTCGGGTGCTATCTGTACGGAGTTTGCACATTCTTCCTGCAACGGTGCAGGCGCTCCAGTTTCCTTCATAACAAGAGGAGTTGAGTATAGGAGCAAAGAGGTCCTTCTGAAGTTGTACAGGGCCCTAGTGAGACCACACCTGGAGTATTGTGTGCAGTTTTGGTCTCCAAATTTGAGGAAGGACATTCTTGCTATTGAGGGAGTGCAGCATAGGTTCACGAGGTTAATTTCTGGGATGGCGGGACTGTCATATGATAGTCATAAAAGAATGGAGCGCCTGGGCTTGTATACTCTTGGAGTTTAGAAGGATGAGAGGGGAATTTATTGAAACAGATAAAAAATTTAAGGGTTTAGACACGCTAGAGGCAGGAAACATGTTCCCGATGTTGGGGAGTCCAGAACCAGGGGCCACAGTTTAAGGATAAGGGGTAAGCAATTTAGAACGGAGATGAGGAAAACACTTTTACACACAGAGAGTTGTGAGTCTATGGAATTCTCTGTCTCAGAGGGCGGTGGAGGTTAGTTCGCTGGATACTTTCAAGAGAGAGCTAGATAGGGCTCTTAAAGATAGCGGAGTCAGGGGATATGGGGAGAAGGCAGGAACGGGGTACTGATTGTGGATGATCAGCCATGATCACATTGAATGCTGGTGCTGGCTCGAAGGGCCGAATGGCCTCCTCCTGCACCTATTGTCTATTGTCTATTGTCTCCCACATTCCAAAGATGTGCAGGTTTGTAGGTTAATTGGCTTCTGTAAAATGCCCCTAGTGTGTAGGATAGTGCTAGTGTACAGGGGGACCACTAGTTGGTGTGGACTAGGTGGGCCGAAGGGCATGTTTCCACACTGTATCTGTAAACTAAAGTAAAAGACAGGATTGGGAATGAAGGGGAATGTAGGAGGCAGCCCAGGGATGAGAAGGTGTGGGGAGCAGGAGCCGTGTCCATGACGTTGGGGGTGGTGAAGGAACAGCAATGCATTTCCAAGTCAGGATGGCGTGTCGATTTGGAGGGTATTGACCTGTTGGTGGTGTTCACCGGCATCTCCTGCTCTTGTCCTGCAGCAGGGAGATTGAGCACTGAATTACCCCCAGGCACAATCACTCTCCAGAACAAACCTCAAAACACATCAGGTTTACTGTCTGAAGAAAGGTCTCGACCCAACACATCACCTGTCCGTGTTCTCCACAGATGCTGCCTGACTGACCCGCTGAGTTACTCCAGCACTCTGTGTCTATCTCAGGTTTACTCTCTCCATTCAGGAGAACTTCAGCTCTAGGTGACAGGCAACATTATTTTTGTGTTGTGGGCGTATTTACAGCAGGAAATATGTCTGAAGAAGGTTTCTAGACCCAAAACCTCATCCATCCATTCCCTCCACAGACAAAGACACAGAGTGCTGGAGTAACTCAGTGGGTCAGGCAGCATCTCTGGAGAACATTGAGAGGTGAGGTTTCGGGTCGGGACGCTCTTCAGAATAAAAACACACCAGTAACCCTCCACAGATGCTGCCTGACATGTTGAGTTCCTCCAGCACATTGTAGTTTTCTCAACGTTCCAGCCTCTGCAGTACCCTGTGAGTGTACAGTCACCAATTGGGTGGCTTTGTAATTGGAGAGTGCTCAACCTATAATCAGTGCACAGCTCAATGCACAGAGTTATAGCGCCGTCATGAAGAAACGCAAATTCCAATCTTTACACATATTTCTGACACGATTTAAAAAATGACTCCTTGCATTGCATAAGTGAAAGGCCTTTTTTTATTTTGTAAGACAGTGCCACAGTGTGCTTTCACGAAACACCCGTGAGCAAGCAGAATATATTCCACATCTAGTCCCAATTACTTCAACTTTAGATATACACAAAATGCTGGAGTAACTCAGCATCTCTGGAGAGAAGGAATGGGTGACGTTTCGGGCTGAGACTCTTCTTCGGACTTACTCTGAAGATACACACCTTCCCTGTGAATGATGCTGTTGAAAATAGCAGGTAGTTGAAGAGGGATCTGAAGAAGGGTCTCGACCCGAAACATCACCCACTCATTCTCTCCAGAGATGCTGCCTGTCCCGCTGAGTTACTCCAGTATTTTGCGTCTATCTTCGGTTTAAACCAGCATCTGCAGTTCCTTCCTACACATTTCTTTTACTTTAGAGATACAGTATGGAAACAGGCCCTTCGGTCCATTGAGACTGTGCCGACCAGCGATCACTCCGCACACTAGCACTATCCTACACACGAGGCACAATTTACAATCTTACCAAGGCCAATTAACCTACAACCCTACACGTCTGGAGTGTGGGAGGAAACTGGAGCAACTGAAGAAAACCCAAGCAGGTCACGGAGAGAACATACAAACTCCGTACAGACCGCACCCATAGTCAGGATTGAACCTGGGTCTCTGGTGCTGTGAGGCAGCGACTCTACTGCCATGCCGCCCTAATGGTCCTCCTTTCTTCCTCTTCCATCCCTCCCCATAGAAGCAAAACTACTCAGCCCACAGAGACTGTCGATTCTACACAATGCACCGTGTAGGATAAGTGATTAACAATGTTGAATTAAATATAGGTTAATTAGTGACTTTGCTTTTGAAATAATTGTTTCTGTCTCCAGGGGGGGGGGGGGGGGAAAGTCCTCTCTCACACACATCCAGCCCAGCATCAAAGATTCTGTTTGTACTCAGCTTACAACTAATTTATGCATTAATTTGTGTGTTAGTGTTAATGGAGCATGTTAATGTGTTTCCACAGTGGTCATCAGTGGAGCTTTTGTGTGTAAAGGACATGTCAAGGAGGGTTGACGCAAGATGCTGGAGTAACTCAGCGGGACAGGCAGCATCTCTGGAGAGAAGGAATGGGCGACGTTTCGGGTTGAGACCCTTCCTCACATCAAAGAGTCAGGAATTACAGGAGCAGTTTGACAGTGAACCGCCCTGACAATAGGACAGCACGGTGGTGCAGCGGGTAGAGCTGCTGCCTCACAGCGGCGGAGACACGGGTTCCATCCAGACCTCAGGTACTATCTGTACAGAGTTTGCACGTTCTCCCTGTGACCTGCGTGGGATTTCTCCGGGTGGTCTGGTTTCCTCCCACACTCCAAAGACGTGCAGGTTTGTAGATTAATTGGCTTCGTAAAAATTGTAAATTGTCCCTAGAGCGTGTAGGATGGTGGTAGTGTACGGGGTGATCGCTGGCCGATGCCGACTCGGTGGGCCGTAGGTCCTGTTTCCGCGCTGTTTCTCTAAACTAAACTAAACAATAAATTGTGGTTCAAAATTTGCTGCAATTTTGAGGTGCCATCAAATTAAAGCAAGGATGTAAATATTCAATTGTTAATTATGGCTGGATCAAGAAAGCAAAGCATTGAATTTACAAACGACGGCTTTTACCAAGAAAATGTACAAAACTGAGCCTTCAAGCTGCAGTGTCAGATTGGGGCAGGATTTCTACAGCCTTTCAAACTGCAATGTAAACAACAGCAGACAAACCCCCTGGTCTGAAGAAAGGTCCCAACCCAAAACGTCACCTATCCATGTTCTCCACAGGTGCTGCCTGACCCGCTGAGTTACTCCAGCACTCTGTGAAACGTCACCTATCCATGTTCTCCACAGGTGCTGCCTGACCCACTGAGTTACTCCAGCACTCTGTGAAACGTCACCTATCCATGTTCTCCACAGATGCTGCCTGACCCACTGAGTTACTCCAGCTTTACTCTGTCTTTCTTTCATCTGCCAGTATTGACCATCTTTTCCTTATCCCAACATCTGGTAGTGTGTTTACTGAACGTGACTAAATCACCCTCCATAACGTCTGGCACTTGATCGAGAACTAATCAACCTCTCAGGTCTCCTGAATGGATGTAAAGATGTTTGACTGCCTATTTCTCTGCTGCCATTGATTGTGAATGTCAGGGCACACAATGATTGCAGCATTTGCTTTATGAAGTAGTCTTCACTTTAAACAATGCTTAAAGCTGCCCTTTCAAAGCAAGTGCAAATGCATTTATTTTACCACCAGCAGAACAATGGGTTGAGATTGTAACAAGGAGTGCAGGAAATTAGTTCCACCTTCCTTCACAAACTCTTTGAGCATCTCCACGTTCAGGGCTCGACAAGGCTTCAATTATGCGGACTACAAAAGACAATTTGATCCCACGCACGACAATGGAAAATATCCCATTTGTAGTATTATAATGAAATGGTTCAATCACATATAACAACACAGTCGCAAGCTGCACCCTGCCCACGAACGGATCCTTATGCTGACGGTCCATTTGACTGTAATTTAGAGATAATTCATGTACATTGTTTTGTTTTTTTAAGCGTTCAGTGGGGTAAATATATTGATACAAGCAGGGGCAATTCAAATAGTTACAATAAACCTCAATGAACATAGCCGAGTTCTTCCAGCACGTTTAATTTTGATTCATCTGCCTTGCATCTCTATCTGACTGCACAGGGTATCGCTACTTCGAAGGAACTGCAGATGCTGGTTTATACCAAAGTAAGACATAGAATGCTGGAGTAACTCAGCGGGACAGGCAGCATCTCCGGAGAGAAGGAAGGGGTGACATTTAGGGTCAGAACCCTTCTTCAGACTTCCAAACCGAGACGTCACCTCCCATGTTCTGCAAAGAATATCGCTACTTTGAAGAAGTTTTCCTCCTCTCTCTGCAGAAAGCCCTGAGAGACCCTCGCTCACTCGCCCCCCGACTCTGCCAATCAAATCAACCCCCCCTCACCTGTATCCACCTATCACTCGTCGGGCTTTGTCCAATCCTGACCTCTCCTATCTGACTTTCTCCCCACCCCCTTCTAAAAAAGCGACCCGACCCAAAATCAGGCAACACTTACACAATGCTAACATAATTACCAGCAAACCCAAGAAGATTTTTAATGGTTAAGAGAGATGTTTATGTACCATAAGGTCATAAGTTAAGCC
Source organism: Leucoraja erinaceus (assembly GCF_028641065.1). NCBI lineage: Eukaryota > Metazoa > Chordata > Chondrichthyes > Rajiformes > Rajidae > Leucoraja > Leucoraja erinaceus. The sequence continues at coordinate 1,343,642 of NC_073392.1, read as the reverse complement.
ATTCGGCCCATCAAGTCTACACTGCCATTCAATCATGTCTGATCTATCTCTCCCCCCCAACCCCATTCTCCTTCCTTCTCTCCATAACCTCTGACACCTGCACTGAAAAATCATGAAGAACAAATATTGCAATATCTCTGGAGAGAAGGAATGCATGACGTCTGAAGAAGAGTCTCGACCCAAAACGTCACCCATTCCTTCTCTCCAGAGATGCTGCCTGTCCTGCTGAGTTACTCCAGCTCTTTGTGTCTATCTTCGGTTTAAACCAGCATCTGCAGTTCCTTCCTACACAATACAGAAGCTGATTTGTACACAACAAACTCACACATCTGACGGCAATCAAATTATCTGCTTTTGAAATGGTAATTCTGGAAAAAATATTGGCTCGGTCAGTGTGAATAATTTTCCTAGAGGCAGCTTTGGAATAGTGCCTTGAAATCAAGAGTTGAGAGAGAGCGTTTAATTGTCATATATACTGACAACGGATATTCTTGCTTGCAGCAGCTGAACAAATCTGTTAAGTTTAAATTCGAGGAAAAGTGTTCTTAACAGCGTGAGTCCTCTTGAGGCTGGCATTACAACAAGTCAAGCACGTCTTGGTATGGGGCAATAGAATATCCCTCCACCTCACTCAACTACCATGAGACTAACGGCAAGTGAGCAACTCCCTCCTGGTGCGGACACAAGTTGGGCCAGATAGAAATGCCTCAACCGATTGCAGAGCCAAGGTGGCTCGCAACAAGTGGGGATATAACTCCAACCATGTCACCTGTGATACTGAACCACAAACCATGGAACACCTGCTGAAATGCCCTCAACTGGAAAACCAATGCCAAGCACCCGGTCTCACGGTCTACAATGAAGATGCTGGCAAGTGTGCTCAGCTCAGGCTGAACAATATCTAATCTTGTCACGTGGACTCGATAGGAAGAACATGTCTGTAAACACAGTGCTCACACAAATAATATATAATCATTAAATACAATACATTCAATATGTTATAAACTTCTTAGCGTCCACAGGAGTGAGATGGGTCTGGGTTTATTGATACATGTGAATGGTCCAATGGGCCTACATTGGCACCTGAACACAAGTACAGTGAAATTCTTTCTTTGCATTCAGTGACAAATCTACTGTGTATTAGGCACAATCATATTATGTATAAGAGCGCAAGACAGGAGACCTCTGGTCGCCACGATTTACACGCCATCTTTAATCTTTCAAGTACAATGTTGGTTTTTAAATAGACATAAAGTGCTGGAGTAACTCATCGGGACAGGCAGCATCTCTGGAGAGAAGGAATGGGTGATGTTTCGGGTCGAGACCTTTCTTCAGACTGGTTAGGGATAAGGGAAATGAGAGATATAGATGGTGATGTGGACAGATAAAGAACAATGGATATGCATAAAAGTAACAATGATAAAGGAAACCGCCCGGTTTGTAGGATGAAAAAGCGAAGCTGGGAATAAAGGATCTTGACCTGAAATGTCACCCGTTCCTTCTCTCCACAGATGCTGCCTGTCCAGCTGAGTTACTCCGGCAGTTTGTGTCTCTCTTCAGTGTAAACCAGCATCTGCAGTTCCTTCCTACACGTCGGTAGTTGGATGACCATTAATTAAAGGTTGCCAAGTGTTTTATTGTCATATGTCCCAGATAGAACAATCGCAGCAGAATGTGCAGACAGTACACTGGAAACATTATAATAAACGAGAGAAAAAAGTGTATTTATACACATAATGACAAATACGCCTGTATATGGATCATATATACATACACACAGGTGCGCGCACAAAAAGACAAACAATAATGGTACACTAATAGTCTATGTAGTTCAGAGCTTGTTTGAGGTTGTAGTGTTTAAAGGTTCAGCGTCTGGGGGAAGGAGGGTGAACATTTATCATCACGTTTTGCAGCCTACCTTTCGATCAGGCCAGTTGTACTTTGCAAATACCGTGTCATACGTGTCCACAGCTCCGTCGGTAACCAGCATGATGGCCTGGCTACAGCTGCTCCCTTGCCCTGTGCCGTTAAACTGGAGAACATACAGGAAACCACATGAGAGGGAGATTTACAACATACAACATAGAACAGCACAGGAACAGGCCCTTCGGCCCATAATGTCCATGCCAAACACAGGGCCAAGTTATACTAATTTCATCTGCCTCTACACCACCCCTCCATTCCTTGCACGTTGCCGATTCAAAAGCCTCTTAAATACCATTAATGTATCTTAGATTTAAAAGGTTGCTTCAAAGTTTGAAGCACAAGTTGTCCGACAACTTTAGGCTATGCACGCCATACACAAGATGAAGAAAGTTTAAAGCAAATCACATTCTGCACAGCATGTTTTCTAGTAAAATTACAATTAAAACACCAAGTACTTGTGCTATAACTCCTGAATAAGCACTCAACTAAGAAAACAGAGCAAAACATAGTTAATTACAAGATACATTAATTATTTAGTAGATGAAGAGATTAAAAGTAACATTAGCAAATTAAAGATGACACAAAGCTGGGTGGAAGCGTGAACTGTAATGAGGATGCTATGAGGATGCAGGTTTGGGTGAGTGGGCAGATGCAGTTTAATGTGGATAAATATGAGGTTATCCACTTTGGTGGCAAGAACAGGAAGGCATATTATTATCTGAATGATGTCAAGTTCGGAAAAGTAGAACAAGATCTGGAGGTCCTTGTACATCAGTCACTGAAAGTAAGCATGCAGGTACAGCAGGCAGTGAAGAAAGCTAATGGCATGTTGGCCTTCATAACAAGAAGAGTTGAGTATAGGAGCAAAGAGGTCCTTCTGCAGTTGTACAGGGCCTTAGTGAGACCATACCTGGAGTATTGTGCGCGGTTTTGGTCTCCAAATTTGAGGAAGGACATTCTTGCTATTGAGGGAGTGCAGCGTAGGTTCACGAGGTTAATTCCCGGGATGGCGGGACTGTAATATGCTGAGTGAATGGAGCGACTGGGCTTGTATACTCTGGAGTTTAGAAGGATGAGAGGATATCTTATTGAAACATGTAAGGTTATTAAGGGTTTGGAAACACTAGTCAGGAAACATGTTCCCGATGTTGGGGGAGTCCAGAAACAGGGCCACAGTTTAACAATAAGGAGTAGACCATTTAGAACAGAGATGAGGAAAAACTTTTTCACCCAGACAGTTGTGAATCTGTGCAATTCTCTGCCTCAGAAGGCAGTGGAGGCCAATTATCTGGATGCTTTCAAGAGAGTATTAGATAGAGCTCTTAAAGATAGCAGTCAGGGGATAAGGGGAGAAGGCAGGAATAGGGTACTGATTGTGGATGATCAGCCATGATCACAGTGAATGGTGGTGTTGGCTCGAAGGGCCGAATGGCCTACTCCTGCACCTATTGTCTTTAAACTAAACTATTATCTAACTAAATACACCAACTTACAAATGACTCGATATGCAGAAAAAAAACCCAGCTACCTACATATTAATTCTCTTTAAAAAAAACCCTAATCCTGTAGATGCCAGTATATCACTGGGGTTATCAAGTGGGCACCTCCCTCCATTGGTGGTTCATTGAGTTAGGCCCACGACACCTCAGGAAGGATCAACAGTTGGTTCTGCCATCCCAGAACAATCTCACCACCTATGATGCAGGAAAAATGTTCCCAATGTTGGGCAAGTCCAGAACCAGGGCCCACAGTTTTAGAATGAAGGGGAGGTCATTTAGGACTGAGGTGAGAAAAAACTTTTTCACCCAGAGAGTTGTGAATTTATGGAATTCCCTGCCACTGAGGGCAGTGGAGGCCAAGTCACTGGATGGATTTAAGAGAGAGTTAGATCGAGCTCTAGGGTCTAGTGGAGTCAAGGGATATGGGGTGAAGGCAGGCACGGGTTATTGATAGGGGACGATCAGCCATGATCACAATGAATGGTGGTGCTGGCTGGAAGGGCCGAATGACCTCCTCCCGCACCTATTTTCTATGTTTCTATGTTTTTATGCTGCCAGTATCCACTAAATAAAGTTAGCTGCAGCCAAGTAGCTCACACTAACAAATGCCAAACACCTGTATCCATTCTTCCACTAATCCTAGCCCATCATGAAGCTTGCAATATCACAAATCTCACCCTTGCATAAGACCAGACGACAATCACAAAGAAGTTGGTCTCCTTTCATCGACTTTTTGGAATCATGTGATGCAGCGGTACCGTAAAGATTGCTGATTTCAGTTCATGACGCGGATAGATCTACATCTCCGAATACAGATTTGAAAAATTCTCTTTTAAGGGGCCTTCTCTTCTATTTTTACTTTTCACTTTCTCTCTTCCTTTTTTATTTTTTATAGACACACTTCACGTTTTTCTACTCTCTACCATCTATTTTTCCACTTTTTCCTCTTTCTATTGTTTTCTTTTTCTTGTCTTGCTTACTTCCTTCTCATAACATAAAACTAGAGGTTGTACATAGAATGGATTACGGTATTACATAGTTGGCACCTAAAATTAGGTTCCACTGTACTGTTTTGTGCTGTATTAACTTCTAATAAAATAAACAAAAAACAAAACAAAAAAACAAAAAACAAAAATTACAAAGAAATACATATACTGCATGTCAAACGTTTCCTGTCTGTCCCCAACTGACATTATTTCTTCTTCACCAAATCCACCTACTGCCTTGCTCTGCTGCTTCTGACATCTGCTTTGCGGCCTGACGCAAACTCTGTCCGTGAATTCCGAGCTCTCCAAATAGCGATGTGGTCGATCTCGCTATGAAACCTCCACAACCCGTCTTTACCAGATGTACTCTAGCTGTCCATAATGACCAACCCCACTCACCCACTCCACGCCCTGAAGGTGATCAAGTGCAGCATCTTCAGTCAGAGACTGATTGCACCAATGTGCAAAACGGAGAGACATAGGAAGTCTTGTATACCAGCTGCTATAAGGTTTTATAATGCACAAAAATTTTAACTTATTATGTATTGAAGATATCTGTTGAAATGTGTGGTGTTATGTCTGTTTTGAAGCTGTTGTGGCACTGTAATTTCCTGTAAAGGATTATTAAAGGTTATTCAATTCAATCATCGCTGCTCAACTGCTGCTGCCAACTCTACATATCTAAGCTTTTTCCTATCATAAGCCTCATCCACTAAGTTCACTGACTAACTGACCATAACACCATATCAGGTCTCAAACTAGAAGTCATTATTTCCTGCTGAACAACAAGCTTTCCTCCTAAATCTACCCGCATCATTGGCTCCCCGTAACTGGCCTGACTCATACCGGTCGACAAACTTCCCTCTTCTGCAAACTGCAGGACCTATTTGCTCCTATATTCGATTCCTCTTGTTATAAAGGCCAACTATGGAGAACATGGCTGCAGCTATACACTTCAAGACCTGGTTATGCCGCCAAGTATACCGACCCTGAGAAAGACTAGTCCTACATCCTGACAAAATATGCCTCAACGTTGGCACGTCTGAACACAAGGGACACGCCGGGTCCCCACATACTCATTGTTTGAGCTTCTGCAGTGATGGCAGCACTTCATAAATAGCCCTTACAAGGGAACTGACATGACCCGCCTCCATACACCAAAGGTCCCTCCAGATAAACCTGCTCTGCAACTTCTCATAATTTGGGTCTGAAGAAGGGTCCCGTCCCAAAACATCACCTATCCATGTTCTCCAGAGCTGCTGAAGCCAGTGGAAGGATCATGAGTTACTGTAATATTCACTGTGTTACCACTTTCCACAAAAGTCCACATTGCCACAAAACCATTCCAATATTGCACATATCTGCCCAGAAAAAGGTATACAAGGAACTGCAGATGCTGATTTACCAAAAAAAGACACAAAGTGCTGGAGTAGCTCGGTGGATCAGGCAGCATCTCTGGTGGACATGGATAGGCAACGTTTTGATTCAGACTGAAGAAGAGGTCAACAACAAAACGTCACCTATCCATGTTCTCCACAGATGCTGCCTGACCTGCTGAGTTACTCCAGCACTCTGTGAAACGTCACCTATCCATGTTCTCCACAGATGCTGCCTGACCCGCTGAGTTACTCCAGCACTCTGAAACGTCACCTATCCATGTTCTCCACAGATGCTGCCTGACCCGCTGAGTTACTCCAGCACATTGTGTCTTTTTTTGGTAAACCATCACCTGCAGTTGTGGCAATAAAGAACTGCGGATGCTGGTTTATACCAAAGATAGACACAAAGTGCTGGAGTGACTCAGTGGGTCGAGCAGCATCTCTGGAGATAAAGGATGGGTGATGTTTCAGGGCAGGACCCTTCTTCAGTTACTCCGAAGCATGTCTATCTGCAGTTGTGGCAAATGGTTTTATCCAGCAATTATTTGCAGAAATATTCTTTGCAGGGTGATTTAGCGGTGACACTGAAAGTCCAATACTCTGGTTGACATGGAGGATGGATGAAAGATATGAACAAGTTGCTTGACAGCTTTATGTTTATGCAGCAGGAGGTAGAGAAGGGCAGTAGAGAAGGTAAAGATGCAGCAGGTACAGGCTGATGTTGGGAGAATGATCAGGTGTTCTGATCAAATTTGTAATTGATGCAATTTCACACAGAAATATTTGCTGTGAGATTAACTCTGGGCAAACTGCCACTTGGCATAATTAGTCCAGAAAGATAAATGGCTCGACAATCCCTATTTCTAGGCAACAAAAGGCACAAAATGCAGAAGTAACTAAGGACTTGTGTGCTTTTGTGCTGGAGTAACTCAGCGGGTCAGGCAGCATCTCTGGAGAACATGGATAGGTGACGTTTCACGGAGTGCTGGAGTAACTCAGCGGGTCAGGCAGCATCCCTGGAGAACATGGATAGGTGACATGTCGTGTCAGACCTCTTCTTCAGTCTGAATCAAAACATCGCCTATCCATGTCCACCAGAGACGCTGCCTGATCCACAGAGATATTCCAGCACTTTGTGTCTTTTTTTGGTAAATCAGCATCTGCAGTTCCTTGTATGCCTATTTCTGGGCAGATATGTGCAATATTGGAATGGTTGTGTGGCAATGTGGGCTTTTGTGGAAAGTGGTAACACAGTGAATATTACAGTAACTCATGATCCTTCCACTGGCCTCACCCTTCATTGATACAAGACCAACGTGTCACTCATTTCCCCAAACGTGCTTCAACCTTGACTGGCCCACTCAGATGTAGGGTTAGGGTTTGGTGCACGAAGGAACTGCAGATGCTGGTTTACACCGAATCACCGGACCCTTCTTCAGACCCGACCCGAAATGTAATCTATCCCTTTTCTCCTGAGATGCTGCCTGTCCCACTGAGTTATTCCAGCATTGTGTGCTTATCTATGCACAGAGTCTCTTAGATGCACAGAGTCTCTTGCCCAGAGTAGGTGAATTGAGGACCAGAGGACACACAGTAGGTTTAAGGTGAAGTGGAAAAGATTTAATTTGAGTCTGAGGGGTACCTTTTTCACACAAAGGGTGGTGGGTGTATGGAACAAGCTGCCAGAGGAGGTAGTTGAGGCTGGGACTATCGCAACATTTAAGAAACAGTTAGACAGGATAGGACAGGTTTGGAGGGATATGGACCAAATGCAGGCAAGTGGGACTAGTGTAGCTGGGACACGTTGGCCGGTGTGGGCAAGTTGGGCTGAAGGGCCTGTTTCCGTGCTGTATCACTCTGTGACTAGTGTAGCTGGGACACGTTGGCCGGTGTGGGCAAGTTGGGCTGAAGGGCCTGTTTCCGTGCTGTATCACTCTGTGACTAGTGTAGCTCGGACACGTTGGCCGGTGTGGGCAAGTTGGGCTGAAGGGCCTGTTTCCGTGCTGTATCACTCTGTGACTAGTGTAGCTGGGACATGTTAGCCGGTGTGGGCAAGTTGGGCTGAAGGGCCTGTTTCCGTGCTGTATCACTCTGTGACACAAAGGTTGGTTGGTGTTCTGTGGAGTTTATGCTGAGTTCCTCCAGGTGGCAGTAACAGAGCATGTCTGTATTAGATGTGGGATTTTAACATGTGCAAATGAAAATGAAGTTACACATAACCTCACGGCGATTCCACTGACATGTGGAGCAACCCCTGGAGGTTTGGGGAGCTCCTTCAAATAACGGCACAATTCATTTAACCTGATATTGAAAATGTTCTTCACAAGATCTCACGGAATTATCATGCATTATGTGATCTCTGAATACCTACTTAGAATGCTCCTTACATTAATTAGCGCAGTGGTTACGGAAGCTGTTTACATTATAAATGTCAGCGACAAGCATTTTGTGATGAACTACAATTAACTTATAATGAATAATCATTTGCCATGGAAATTTCAATGCATTCTGACATTTACAGTCTTTATTATGGTTGCTAGTCATTCAAATGTCAACGAATTTGATTTAATTTACAATAAAAAATAAAAAAAAGGTTTAATCATTGGCGAGATTGAATTCATTTGCAAAAAGATAATTGCAGTTGTTACAGGCTGGAGCAAAATGACAGCTTGCATAATCTCCTGTCATTTATGGAATAATTCATGGATTTTCCATGCGTTCCTCAGCAGAAGATCTCTGATTTACCTTTGGAACTTCCTGATTCTTCTTCATGTCCGAAGTGAAATGAACGATACATCACACTTGTTTACCTGACTAAACACTATTGTCGCAACCTATCAAACTGCCAACTTGGGATTTTACTTTCAAACAAACCACTGTGATATGATTTGTGCAAGATTCACTTTATTGAAGCCACAAAAATAAAGGAAAAACAGATTTTTTTGTATTGTGCTGACATTGAAGTTTTGATATATCTTTCATATATAATGCATTTTATGTTCCATTAAATATTTACCATAGCCTTTCCCTTCTCTCCACAGGATGCAATGTGACAGAACAATAAAAGGACAATGAGTGTATCTGCTATTGGTGTTGACAAGCGCTGCTTCTCAAAGTATTTAACATGTACCAACAAGGTTAAAGATGTTCTTGAGGGATAACTGTACACGCTGGTTACCAAGCTCATCTGGCATAGCATCAGATAAAAGTTACATAACTCCCAGAACTACACACCAAACCTTCTCTACTCTGTCTCATTGCTTGGTCTTCCTTGGCTACAGTCGACAGGGGAAGAAACTCTTCGGAATTTTCCCATTCCAGACGCTGGGACCTATTCAATTCATGATAATAGACACAGAATGCTGGAGTAACTCAGCGGGTCAGACAGCATCTCTGGAGCGAGGAATAGGTGACCTTTCGGGTCGAGACGCTTCTTCACAAGGGTCTCGACCCAATACGTCACCTATTAGATGGGACGAGTGGCCTAATTCTGCTCCTATCACTTATGACCTTATTCCTTCTCTCCAGAGATGCTGCCTGTCCCGCTGAGTTACTCCAGCGTTTTTGTGTCTATCTTCGGTTTAAACCAGCATCTGTAGTTCCTTCCTACACAAGGAATGATAAATTATATGGTCCCTTAAAAGACAGTTGTCAGAATTATTCTAGAGGACAGAAGCAGTAGTGATTCTAGCTGGAGTTCCACACAAATCAATGCTGGAACTGGAGAAGGGTGAGGGGAGACCTCATTGAAATGTACCGAATAGTCTTGGATAGGCTTGGATAGAGTGGATGTGGAGAGGATGTTTCCACTAGTGGGAGAGTCTAGGACCAGAGGCCACAGCTTCAGAATGAAAGAACATACCTTCAGAAAAGATGTGAGAAGGAATTTCTTTAGTCAGAGGGTGGTGAATCGGTGGAATTCAGTGTAAAATTGCCATTTTTAAGGTGTCAGGGGTTATGGGGAGAAGGCAGGAGACTGGGGTTAGGAGGGAGTGATAGATCAGCCATGATTGAATGGCGGAGTAGGCTTGATGGGCCGAATGGGCTAATTCTGCTCCTAGAACTTATGAACTTGTGACCTCTGCTGTTTGTGATATATGTAAGTGATTTGGACATAAATGTAGACAGGTTGGCTAGCAAGTTTGCAGACAACACCAAGATAGGTGGATAGACACAAAAAGCTGGAGAAACTCAGCAGGACAGGCAGCATCTCTGGAGTGAAGGAATGGGTGACGTTTCGGGTCGAGACCCTTCTTCAGACTCCACCAAGATAGTTGGGGTTGTGCACGGTTGAGGAGCCTGAGTGAGTGGAAGCAGTTTACTGATCAGTTGCTGGGTGGGGCAGGGAAAATGGTTTAGTTTAGTTTAGAGATACAGCGCGGAAACAGGCCCTTCGGCCCACTGAGTCCGCACCAACCAGCGATCTCCACATACTGTATTAACAATACACACACGTGGGACAATTTTACATTTATACATTTTTACCAGAGCCAATTAACCTACAAACCTGTACATCTTTGGAGTGTGGGAGGAAACCGAAGATCTCGGAGAAAACCCACGCAGGTCACGGGGAGAACGTACAAACTCCGTACAGACAGCACCCGTAGTCAGGATGGAACCCGGGTCTCTGGCGCTGTGAAGCAGCAACTCTACTACTGCGCCCACCGTGCCACAAGGAAGCAGATGAAGATTGTTGGAGTACAGGAGGCTGAGGGATGATCTTATAAAGATGCAAAAGATCATGAGGGGAAGAGACAGGGTGAATTCACAGAGACTTTTATCCAGAGTAGGGGAATCAGGAACCAGGGGACATAGGTTTAAGGTGAGAGGGGAAAGATTTAATAGGAACCTGAGTGGCAAATGTTTTCACGCAGAGGGTGGTTGGCATATGGAATGAGCTGCCACATGAGGTAGTTGAGGCAGGGACTATAACAGTATTTAAAAGATGCTTGTGGGCTATTTGTGGGAAAGTGGGATAAATTAGACAAACACGTGTGATGGGTGATGGATGGTCAGCATGGACTGGACGGGCTGAAGGACCTGTTTCCATGCTGAATCTCTAAACCTTGAACAGGGATATGGGAAGGGAGGGATTAGTGGGTTATGGACCAAATGCAAGCAAATGGGACTAGCTTAGGTCGGCATGGACATGTTGGGCCGAAGGGTCTGTCTCCGTGCTGTATAACTCTATGATTCGCTAATTTGAAAGTTGTTTCAAGTGGTGGCCACGGTGGCACGGCGGTAGAGTTGCTGCCTCACAACGCCAGAGACCCGGGTTCCATCCTGACCACGGGTGCTGCCCTGCACGGAGATGTACGTTCTCCCCGTGACCGCGTGTTTTTCCTCTGAGATCTTCAGTTTCTTCCCACACTCCAAAGACGTACAGGTTTGTAGGTTAATTGGCTTGGTGTATGTGTAAAATTACCCCTCATGTGTGTAGGATAGTGTTAATGTGTGGGGATCGCTGATCAGTGCGGACTAAGTGGGCCGAAGGGGCTGTTTCCGTGCTGTATCTCTAAACTAAACTAAACTAAAGTGATAATGCAAAATAGGTGTTATCAGACTGAATGTTCTCAAGATGCTGCAATTAATGTTGGATGATTTGTGGATGATTTTTCTGTGTGTAAGGTACTTTGTTAGTCTGTGTCCAAGATGGCTGTCGGAAGAGAGAGTGGACGCTGGCGCGCTTTAGCTGCCGCTGCTCTCTCTTCACATCGTGTTTTTTTGATTTTCTGATTTTGTGTCTTTGAGCGATTGCTATCTTTAATTTGTGTATTGATGATGTCCTTATTATTTATTTTTCTCCGACTATATGTTTTTCTTCTCTTCTGTTTAATCTTTGTAAGGTGACCTTGAGATTTGAAAGGCGCCCGAAAATAAAATTTATTATTATTATTATTAAATCTAACCAGCCATGACTGAATGGTGGAGTAGACTTGATGTGCCGAATGGCCTAATTCTGCTACTATCATTTATGAACATGAACGATAAACATCCATTCATTCCCCATTCCCCCCCTGGGATTTCAGTGGCGGTATAGAGTTTCACACAGTGTAGACACTGGGAACAGTGGTCAGTTCTGGCCGTTACCTGGTTCAGAAGGATGAAAGCCTCCGCCAGAGCAAAGCCCAGCATCCCGATTCCTTTGGCGTTCAGCGTGTCGAGATGTTCACGGAAATGCTAATCAGTGGGAGAGATAGAAAGCAGCAAGGTAAATATTCAAATTCATGCAATTTCTTCCAATGTTATTTTCATCCGATTGCAGGTTACAGTTTGTTTAAGAAAGAACTGCAGATGCTGGAAAAATCGAAGGTAGACCCAACTCAGCGGGTGAGGCAGCATCTATGGAGAGAAGGTGTAAGTGACGTTTTGGGTCGAGACCCTTCTTCAGACGCAGGAAAAGGAAAGGAAGAGACGGAGACAGTAGCATGGACTCCCCTTCGACCCATCGAGTCCACGCCGACCATCGATCACCCGTTTACACTCGTTCCATGTTATCCCACTTTCTCATCCACTCCCTACACACTAGGGACAATTTGCAGAGGGACAATTAACCAACAAACATTCACGTAAACTGGAGCACCTGGTGGAAAACCACGTGGTCACAGGGACAACATGCAAACTCCACACAGACAACACCTGAGGTCAGGATCGAACCTGGGTCTCTGGCGCTGTGAGGCAGCAACTCTCCAATTGCAAAATACTGCACCATGGAACTGGAATTTGATAACATAAAATGCTGCATAATTTCCTGAAACATTATTGCAGCTAAGAGGTTTTTTGGAAGGCTGGGTGAGATTGTGCATGTTTACAAAGCTGTAAACTCAACCACTAACCTATTCTGCTGACATTTTCCCCAAAGGCAAAAGAGGCCTGGATTACCTTAATGTGTGAAAATGAAGGCATTATTCTTTCAAAGCAATGTCATCTACCTTCATGGGGCAAACATACATCATTAGTGTTTCCTCTGGGAAACTGTCTTGGTGTGTCTGTCCCGGCCTGACCCTGATGGATCTCATCGAGCTGCTGAAGTTAGTGGGTTCCCACAAGCTGAGGTCCATACGCATTGCTGACACCACAAATCACCAGCACAGCTATAAGCGGCAATTGCCCTGGATCCCGCTGAGAAATGTACAAATTATAAAGTGAATGGAGAAACGTCGACAGATTAATTGCAATGCCTCTCCCGTCAAGTCATTGCTTGGGGGTCATCAGGCAAGAGTAGCTTGAGTAGACCTAATAATGCTCACAAAACCTGATTGATATTAAGGTGGTTTTACCAAGCTAAAACACTTCAGTTTATATCAGGCATTTACCTGACGATGTGTTTGCAGACTGGAGGGCAGTAATACATTTCTCAAATTGTCACAAAGGTTCTAACTGCATATGAGGATCCCAGCAGCTTTCAAACTCGAGGATGCGGAGAGGATGTTTCCACTAGTGGGAGAGTCTAGTACCAGCGGTAGAGTTGCTGCCTTACAGAGCCAGAGACCTGGGTTCTCTCCGTGACCTGCGTAGGTTTTCTCCAAAATCTTCGGCTTCCTCCCACACTCCAAAGATGTACAGGTTTGTAGGTTAATTGGCTCTGGTAAAAATGTATAAATGTAAAATTGTCCCACGTGTGTGTATTGTTAATACAGTATGTGGAGATCGCTGGTTGGTGCGGACTCAGTGGGCCGAAGGGCCTGTTTCCGCGCTGTATCTCTAAACTAAACTAAAACATTTTCCCTGCCCCACCCCAGCAACTGATCAGTAAACTGCTTCCACTCACTCAGGCTCCTCAACCGTGCACAACCCCAACTATCTTGGTGTAGTCTGACGATGGGTCTCGACCCGAAACGTCACCCATTCCTTCACTCCAGAGATGCTGCCTGTCCTGCTGAGTTTCTCCAGCTTTTTGTGTCTATCCACCTATCTTGGTGTTGTCTGCAAACTTGCTAGCCAACCTGTCTACATTTATGTCCAAATCACTTACATATATCACAAACAGCAGAGGTCATAGGTTCATAAGTTCTAGGAGCAGAATTAGGCCATTCGGCCCATCCAGTCTACTCCGCCATTCAATCATGGCTGATCTATCACTCCCTCCTAACCCCATTCTCCTGCCTTCTCCCCATAACCCCTGACACCCGTACTAATCAAGAATCTGTCTATCGCTGCTTTAAAAATACCTGATGACTTGGCCTCCACAGCCTCCTGTGGCAATGAATTCCACAGATTCACCACCCTCTGACTAAAGAAATTCCTCCTCATCTCCTTTCTAAAGGTTTACATCCATTTATTCTGAGGTTTGCTCTCTGGTCCTAGACTCTGCCACTAGGGAAATATCCCCTCCACATCCACTCTATCTAAGCCTTTTACTATTCATTTGAACATCGGTCTTTAGACTATAGACTAGAGATACAGCGTTGAAACAGGCCTTACGGCCCACCGAGTCCGCGCCTACCAGCGATCCCTGCGCACTAGCACTATCGTACACACACTAGGGACAATTTACAATTTTACCGATGCCAATTAACCTACAAACCTGTATGCCATTGGAGTGTGGGTGGAAACTGGAGCACCCAGAGATAACCCACGTTGTCACCTTGAGAATGTACAAACTCCGTGCAGACAGCACCCGTAGTCAGGATCAAACCCGTGTCTCTGGCACTCTAAGTTAGCAACTCAACCACTGCGCCAGCGTGCCAACAATCTAAACATGTTATAAAAATAAACAGTTTATTTTAAAGTGTTAAGAAAGATCTAAACTAAAAGAAAAAGCACACACAATGGTACAAGATGAAAGATGGTGGTTTAAATATTGAATGTGAAACGGAAAAGATTTAATAGGAATCTGTGAGTCAACGTTTTTTTAGGTGGTGGGTTGTGGGTGCACGGAACGTGCTGGAGGAGGCAGTAGAGGCTGGGACTGTCCTAACGTTTAAGAAACATTTAGACATATACATGGACAGGATAAGTGTGGACCCAGCGTGGGGGGACCGTCATGAGGAGGGGCAGGGGGGAGAATAAAGGGGGAACTGGCACGGGGGGAATTTGAAACTTTTTCAGCCCCCTTTATAGGTAACTATTTGCATACCTTGGCCATGCAAGCAAATAACTTCACTGTGACTTGTCAAGTCAAGTCAAGTCAAGTCAAGTCAAGTCAAGTTTATTTGTCACATACACATACGAGATGTGCAGTGAAATGAAAGTGGCAATGCTCGCGGAACAACAAAACAACCAAACAAATTATAAACACAATCATAACACACATATTCTTTTACATGATAAATAATAGAAGGAAAAATGTTCTGTACAGTTAGTCCCTGGTGAGAAAGGCGTTTACAGTCCGAATTGCCTCTGGGAAGAAACTCCTTCTCAACCTGCCGTTCTCACTGGATGGCAACGGAGGCGTTTGCCTGACCGTGGCGGCTGGAACAGTCCGTTGCAGGGGTGGAAGAGGTCTCTCATGATTTTGTTTGCTCTGGAGTTGCACCTCCTGTTGTGTAGTTCCTGCAGGGGGGTGAGTGAAGTTCCCATAGTGCGTTCGGCCGAACGCACTACTCTCTGCAGAGCCTTCTTGTCCTTGGCAGAGCAATTCCCGAACCAGATGGTAATGTTCCCGGACAAGATGCTTTCCACCGCCGCTGCGTAGAAGCACTGGAGGATCCTCGGAGACACACTGAATTTCCTCAATTGCCTGAGGTGGTAAAGGCGCTGCCTTGCCTTACTCACCAGTGCTGAGGCGTGTGATGACCATGTCATATCCTCAGAGATGTGGACTCCCAGATATTTAAAACAGTTCACCCTATCCACAGAATCCCCATTTATACTCAATGGAGTGTACGTCCTCGGATGTACCTGTGACAATAAAGTATTCAATTCAAATTGATTCAAAGGCAGGTGGGACTGGTGTAGATAGGGCATGTTTGGCAGCATGGGCAAGTTGGGCTGAAGGGCCAGTTTCCACATTGGGGGGCTCTATGATTCTCTGGGTCTGTGGGTCTGTGGGTCCGTGGGTCTGTGGGTGCCCATCAAGTCTCAACCTGAAACGTCACCTATTCCTTTTCTCCAGAGATGCTGCCTGTCCTGCTGAGTTACTCCAACATTTTGTGTCTATCTACAATATAACAGAAGCCATGGCCACTATCATAAGGTCATAAGTTATAGGAGCTGAATTAGGCCATTTGACCAATCAAGTCTACTCCGCCATTCAATCATGGCTAATCTATCTCTCCCTCCTAACCCCATTCTCCTGCCTTCTCCCCATAACCTCTAATCAAATATCTATCTCTGCTATTTATTCCTGCTGTTTAGGAACCATTCTATTTCTGGGCAATACGATTAAAAACAGTCAATTTGCACATATATTGTTACTATGGCAATCATTGCCATGGGCAATAATCAGTAGTGGGGGAAGGCACATGAACTGTGCAGAGATTTATTTAAAAGTGGCGTGATGCAAGGAATCTTGCTCAGTGGACAATGTTTGAAGAAAATATTCTACAATAAAATGGCCCACAAAGTATAAAGAACTGTCCATATTGTACAGGAAGGAACTGCGGATGCTGGTTTAAACCGAAGATAGACACAAAATGCTGGAGTAACTCAGCGGGACAGGCAACATTCCTGGAGAAAAGGAATGGGTGGCGTTTCAGGTCGAGACCCTTCGTCAGACAGTCCATCTGGTCATATTGTACAAGTATCTATTTGCAGTAATCTTAAGACAAAATTGTAAACCGTTGAATGCTGTAGAGAAAATAATTTTAATGAAGAAAACTCTTTTGTTAAACATTGAGTTTTAAGCAAAATATGAATGTCATTCTATTAACATAGAAACATAGAAAATAGGTGCAGGAGTACGCCATTCGGCCCTTCGAGCCTGCACCGCCATTCAATATGATCATGGCTGATCATCCAACTCAGTATCCTGTTCCTGCCTTCTCACCATACCCCCTGATCCCTTTAGCCACAAGGGCCACATCTAACTCCCTCTTAAATATAGCTTAAATATAACGATTACATTTATTACTGTCACGTGTACCGAGGTACAGTGAAAAGATCTGTTTTGCATGTGTCCAAACAGATCTGATAGTACTGTATATAAATACAATCGTCAATCAGGTACAATAGGTAGAGCAAATGGGAAGATACACAGATGCGCAGAGTCTCTTGCCCAGAGTAGGGGAATCAAGCACCAGAGGACATGGGTTTAAGGTGAAGAGGAAAAGATTTAATAGGAATCTGAGGGGTAACTTTTTCACACAAAGGTTGCTGGGTGTATGGAACGAGCTGCCAGAGGAGGTAGTTGAGGATGGGACTATCCCAATGTTTAAGAAACAATTAGACAGGTACATGAATAGGACAGGTTTGGAGGGATATGGACCAAACGCGGGCAGGTGGGACTAGTGCAGCTGCGACATGTTGGCCGATGTGGGATAAGTTGGGCCAAAGGGCCTGTTTCCATGTTGTATCACTCTATGGCTCTATAAAGAGTGCAGAATATAGTTCTCAGCATTGTAGTGCATCAGTTCCAGAGACAAAGTCCAATGTCCGCAATGGGGTAGAGGTCAATCGGACAGTAGCCTAACTTTTGGAAGGACCGTTCAGAAGCCTGATAACAGAGGGGAAGAACAGAGGGTTTGAGAGCATTTTGTTTTGGTTGGGGCATTGAATGGCCTGGTCCAAGACTACAAAGGACATATATTAAGCTTTGAATAACAGACTGGCAGAGACAGAATCAGTGAGTTGGCTCTGAAGCAGTAGTCTTGATGTGGGCTTCCAATTACTGCCCAGCTTACACTGAGCATCGAGGCTGTGAACATCTCACTCAGTCTCAGGGCAAGTTCAGGTCAGATGAAGGAGTCAGTGGCCAGGACAAGCAAAATAGGTATTGGGGACATGAGGAACTGCAGATGCTGGATTAAAAAAAAGGTCACAAAGTACTGGAGTAACATAGAAACATAGAAACATAGAAATTAGGTGCAGGAGTAGGCCATTCGGCCCTTCGAGCCTGCACCGCCATTCAATATGATCATGGCTGATCATCCAACTCAGTATCCCGTACCTGCCTTCTCTCCATACCCCCTGATCCCCTTAGCCACAAGGGCCACATCTAACTCCCTCTTAAATATAGCCAATGAACTGGCCTCAACTACCCTCTGTGGCAGAGAGTTCCAGAGATTCACCACTCTCTGCGTGAAAAAAGTTCTTCTCATCTCGGTTTTAAAGGATTTCCCCTTTATCCTTAAGCTGTGACCCCTTGTCCTGGACTTCCCTAACATCGGGAACAATCTTCCTGCATCTAGCCTGTCCAACCCCTTAAGAATTTTGTAAGTTTCTATAAGATCCCCTCTCAATCTTCTAAATTCTAGAGAGTATAAACCAAGTCTATCCAGTCTTTTTCTTCATAAGACAGTCCTGACATCCCAGGAATCAGTCTGGTGAACCGTCTCTGCACTCCCTCTATGGCAATAATGTCCTTCCTCAGATTTGGAGACCAAAACTGTACGCAATACTCCAGGTGTGGTCTCACCAAGACCCTGTACAACTGCAGTAGAACCTCTCTGCTCCTATACTCAAATCCTTTTGCAATGAAAGCTAACATACCATTCGCTTTCTTTACTGCCTGCTGCACCTGCATGCCTACCTTCAATGACTGGTGTACCATGACACCCAGGTCTCGCTGCATCTCCCCCTTTCCCAATCGGCCACCATTTAGATAATAGTCTGCTTTCCTGTTTTTGCCACCAAAATGGATAACCTCACATTTATGTCAGCAGGTCAGGCAGCATCTCTGGAGAACATGGATAGGTGACGTTTCACAGAGTGCTGGAGTAACTCAGCGGGTCAGGCAGCATCTGTGGGGAACATGGATAGGTGATGTTTCACAGAGTGCTGGAGTAACTCAGCGGGTCAGGCAGCATCTCTGGAGAACATGGACAGGTGACATTTCGGGTTGGGACCTTTCTTCAGACTTCTGTTACTCCAGCATTTTGTGTCTTTTTCAAAGTCTAAGTTCTTGATAGTTTGATCTCCAAAACTGCAAGTACAGCAAGTTCATCCAAACTACTACAGGCCACATCCTATCTCAGACAGATGATAGACAGGAACTCTAAACTAAAAAGACAGCATCTCTGCGGAGAAGAAGTGGGTGACGTTTCTTCAGTCTGAAGAAGGGTCTCGACCTGAAACGTCACCCATTCCTTCTCTCCAGAGATGCTGCCTGTCCCGCTGAGTTACTCCTGCTTTTTGTGTCTATCTACAGTTGAAACCAGCATCTGCAGTTCCTTCCTACACCTCGTATCTCAGACAGATTCCATTCACACCAGCGAGAGGTCACAAGCAGTTCTAGTCCCCAGTGTGTGGCCCTCTCACTCTGAGCCTTTGCTTTAACCAACATTTAATCCTCACCATCTCTAGAACCATCTCTAGCTCAACTCCTCCCTCATGTCCATCACCTCAAATGACAACTTCACTTGCCTGGACCAGCTTAAGTCTTTTTAGTTTAGAGATACAGCACGGAAACAGGCCCTTCAGCCCACTGAGTCCGTGCCGCCCTGCAAGCACCCCGCACATTAACACTACCCTACACACACTTAGGACAATTTTTTAAAACATTTATACAATTATCCCAAGCCAATTAACCTACAAACGTGTACGTTTTGGAGTGCCGGAGAAAACCGAAGATCTCGGAGAAAACCCACGCAGTCACAGGGAGAACGCACAGACAGCACCCGTAGTCAGGATCAAAACCGGGTGTCTGGCTCTGTGAGGCAGCAACTCTACCGCTGCGCCACCATGCCACTCTGGGATGTTCTTCAGACCCTCCACCTCTCTCTCACTCCTTTATGTTGCTCTCAAGTCTTCCAGTTTAGCTTTAGGCCACAAATCATCATATACATCAGAGTCAGTCAGAGAGAGATACGGCACGGAAACAGGCCCTTCGGCCCACTGAGTCCATGCCGACCATCAGGCACTATTTACACTAAGCTGATCCAATTCCTTGAACATTCTCCACAGATCGCTCCAGATTCCACCCCTCACCTACACAGCTGGGGCAATTAACCTGCAGACCCGCACGTCTCTGGCATGCGGCAGGATACCACAGCGTTTGGTGGAAATCCACGAGTTGACAGGGAGAACATGCAAACTTCACACAGTTAGTACCCGAGGCCAGGATGGAAGCTGTCTCTCGGCCACTGATGCAGGACATGTTGGCAACCACTGTGCTGTCCATACTAGTGCAGGGAGCACTGGGCAAAATTGTTCAAAGCAATTATTTCTAATCACGCTTGCAAGCAAGATCTTCTTGTCCTAGAAGTGGTGGCAAATCTTTCATCAACATGGAACACAGATCTTCCTGATGGCTTGGCCTTTTTTGAAAGTATTGTCCCTTTGTGAATTCAAAATAATCCTTACGTGGCTATTATATTAAGATTGATTGGGTGAGGAGTGCAAAAGAATTTGGTGTTAGATGCTTCAATGTGTGGTCTGTGAGTTAACATCAAGGCTATTGGTATCTGGGGAACTATCAGACACACCAGAGACAGAAGGAAATTATTGCCAACTTTGCTCAAGTTCTATAGATTTTACTTTACTGAAAGTAAACCTGATAAATGGCTTCAGAAGTTGGGGTGGCACAGTGGTGCAGCGGTAGAGTTGCTGCCTCACAGCGCCAGAGAGCCGGGTTCAATCCTAACTACCATTGCTGTCTGTAAGGAGTTTGTACGTTCTCCCTGTGACCGCGTGTGTTTTCTCCAGGTGCTCCGGCTTCCCCCCACACTCCACAGATGTACAGGTTTATAGGTTAATGGGCTTTTGTAAAAATTGTCCCTGATGTGAAGGATAATGCTAGTGTACGGGGTGATCGCTGGTCAGCGCGGGCCAAAGGGCCTGTTTCCGAGCAGGATTTCGACAGTCTAAAAGTCGAATGTAGACTTGGGTTGGGTTCAGCTCCATGAAGTATGGTCAAGAAGTTTATAGGATCCACACATTCAATCTGAAAACATTAAAAATGTAAATGAAAGTAGACACAGAGTGCTGGAGTAACTCAGCGGGTCAGGCGCATCTGTGGAGAACATGAATAGGCGAGGCAGCATCTGTGGAGAACATGGATAGGCAACGTTTCACAGAGTGCTGGAGTAACTCAGCGGGTCAGGCAGCATCTGTGGAGAACATGGATAGGCAACGTTTCACAGAGTGCTGGAGTAACTCAGCGGGTCAGGCAGCATCTGTGGAGAACATGGATAGGCAACGTTTCACAGAGTGCTGGAGTAACTCAGCGGGTCAGGCAGCATCTCTGGAGAAAAGAAATGGGTGACGTTTCGGATCGATGTAAAATCAAGGGTTGTGAATTATGAATTTTTGCACAGATCAAACGTAATTTTTCATGCGGGGCCATGTCACACAATCATGTTCCTGTTTAAGCTGTCGGCTGATTCTGATCGAGTCTTTTTATAACATTGCCGTTTCCCACCGCCTTCACACAGCTGTATGGAAAATAACTCTCTTGTAAAGGCAGAGAGATGCTTGGTCAGTCCGCAGATGTTGGGAATGATGAATGCATCCAAGCATCAAATCAGATTGTGTTCATTGTATCAAGCCTTCAGATGGTAATTAATTACTGGGCTCTGCAATATTACTCAAACAGCCGCGTGATAAACAATTGTAAAGGTTAATTGCCTCCACACAAAATCTACATACATTACATTTTAATTCACTGAGGAGTCTTGGCAAGGCAGACTGAAGGAGATGGGTTTAGCCTGATACAGTTAATAAAAAGTATATTCTTCAAAGAACCAACTGCTGTAAATGTTCTAATCAGCTTTCACACACACACGCACCATGTCCTCAAACAGCAAAGCTCCTCGATAAAGGCTTTCAAGCTTAAATAATGATCAACAGAGTGTAAGTGTGTACAATATACTACCCAGAGCAGTGGAGACAGAAAGACAAATCTTTCTTAAAATATACCCACTGTAAAGATGTTGGCTCAGAACAACATGTACAATGGTAGATGCATTTTGATAGGTACAGTTATTGAAAAATTGTTCCTAATTAAAATAAGACCCCTGCCTGTTTGAATGTTAATGTGTAGGAAGGAACTGCAGATGCTGGTTTAAAACCGAAGTCAGAAGAAGGGTCTCGACCAGAAACGTCAACCATTCCTTCTCTCCAGAGATGCTGCCTGTCCCGCTGAGTTACACCAGCACTTTGTGTCTATCTTCTGAATGTTAATGGGGCCGTGTCAGTGGCTCTGGGGAGAGAGACCCCCTATCTTTATGCAGAGTGGATGAATGAAAGGTTTATAACTCTTTGTGATCGCTATGTGCTAATTAATCGGTTGCCACTTAATTCTAAAGCTTCCTTTTCTTCAGAGCGATTGCTCTTACTTAATCATAAGCAGCATACTGTCCCTGTACAAATTGTCACCTACTTTGTAATCTTTTACTAAGCACAGCTTGAAATTGTCAGATTAATTACAAAATGGACAGAAAGAAGTTATTGGACAAGTTTGCAATTATATTCAGTGGTTTTATGGTTAAATTAAAAAAGTTTGCAGATTCACAAATTATTTCCAGGTAAATGGATTTTCGGGGATAGTTGCAGGATAGTGTCAAGTATGTCATTATCATCGATTAGAAAAATAGTAAAATCTCCAATGAAAGTTGCATTTCTGTGCACATTTAGTTTAGCTTAGCTTTAGTTTTCGAGATACAACGCAAAAGCAGTCCCTTCAGCCCATCGAGTCCGCATCGACCAGCGATCCCCGCTCACTAACACTGTCCTACACACAATAAGGACATTTTACAATTACACTAAGCCAATTAACCCACAAACCTGTACGTCTTTGGAGTGGGGGAGGTAACCGAAGATCTCAGAGGAAAACCCACGCAGGTGATGGGGAGAACGTACAAACCCCGTACAGACAGCACCCGTAGTCAGGATCGAATCCGGGTCTCAGGCACTGCAAGCGCTGTAAGGCAGCAACTCTACTGCTGCGCCACCGTGCCGCACATATATATAATATACATATATATATATATATATTAATATATTAATATATATATCACTAAATATATTTCACTGTGCAAAACTTGTCTTTAGTAAACGCCACAGCAATAAACTTATGGACAGAGAGTTTCAGAAAGCCGCTGTTAATGGTAAAAATGTATCTATGCATACATGTATCTGTACACTACAAACGGCTCAATTGTAAACATGTATTGTCTTTCCGCTGACTGGATAGCACGCAACAAAGCTTTTCACTGTACCTCGGTACACGTGACAATAAACTATCTAACTACATTTAACATAGAAACATAGAAACATAGAAAATAGGTGCAGGAGTAGGCCATTCGGCCCTTCGAGCCTGCACCGCCATTCACTATGATCATGGCTGATCATCCAAATCAGTATCCCATCCCTGCCTTCTCTCCATACCCCCTGATCCCTTTAGCCACAAGGGCCACATCTAACTCCCTCTTAAATATAGCCAATTAACTGGCCACATCTAACTCCCACTTAAATATAGCCAATTAACTGGCCTCAACTACCTTCTGTGGCAGAGAATCCCACAGATTCACCACTCTCTGTGTAAAAAATGATTTTCTCATCTCGGTCCTAAAAAATTTCCCTCTTATCCTTAAACTGTGACCCCTAGTTCTGGACTTCCCCAACATCGGGAATAATCTTCCTGCATCTAGCCTGTCCAACCCCTTAAGAATTTTGTAAGTTTCTATAAGATCCCCCCTCAATCTTCTAAATTCTAGCGAGTACAAGCCGAGTCTACCCAGTCTTTCTTCATATGAAAGTCCTGCCATTAAAGATGAGGGAGATGGATTGTGGCAGTAAACATATAAATCACGGCTACAGGAACCATTTCATTAAAAAAATACGTAAAAATAAAACAGGGTCTAGTTCTACCATGAGGGGAAATGTTAGTGTGTAGGAAAGAACTGCAGATGCTGGTTTACACCGAAGATAGACACAAATGCTGGTGTAACTCAGCGGGTCAGGCAGCATATCTGGAGAGAAGGAATGGGTGACGTTTCGGGTCGAGACCCTTCTTCAGACTGGTTAGGTACTCCAGCGTTTTGTGTCTATCTTCAGTTTAAACCAGCATCTGCAGTTCCTTCTTACACAACAACTATTTTGTAATCTGTTTTCACTGAGGAAGGCACGATAAATGGAGCAGAAATGATGGGGTATCGAGAGCCCAATGATAAAGAGAGATGCAGAGTAAATCATCCCTCTGGACAAGGCAGAGGGAGGGTGAAACTGGGCAGGCAGTGCCCCCAGCCTTCCTGCATCACTGCCTTGATGGAACATCGCTGCAGACACAGCACATGAATGATGCTGATGGCCCTAGATTATGAAACAGGCTAGAACAGATGGAGGGTGGAAACACCACAATGTCCATGTTTAAATGAGCCGGGCATCTGTTTCAATGTGAGTGATTAACGTGGCAGCAATGGGTAACAGTGCACAGTACGATGTAATACACATAGACGGGCAAATATGGTCAACCATCAACAACACTGTGAATAAACACCAGGCTAGGGGAAAGAACAACCATAGGAAAGATGTGTAGCAAGGAACTGTAGATGCTGGTTTACACTGAAGATGGACACAAAGTGCTGGAGTCACTCAGCGGGATAGGCAGCATCTCTGGAGAGGTTAATGGGTGACGTTTTGGGTGAGAACCTTCTACACACCGTAGGAAATATTGCCTATATTTTCAAGAATATTTCTTAGGTTTGGGTTTATTATTGTCATGTGTACCGAGGTAAAGTGAAAAGCTTTGTTATGCATGTTATCTGACCAGATCAGTTAAATGCTATACATAAATACAATCAAGACAAACTCGTCCAATAGGTAGATCAAAGGGGAAGATACAGAGTGCAGAATATAGTTCTCAGCATTGTAGCACATCAGTTCCACTGACAAAGTTGAACGTCCGCAATGGGGTAGAGGTGAATCGGACAGTGCCCTAGCTTATGGAAGGACCGTTCAGAAGCCTGATAACAGAGGGGAAGAAGCTGTTCCCGAGTCTGGTGGTGCGCACTTACAAGCTTCTGTACCTTCTGGCTTGTTTTTGAGGTACAGGTACAGTTTAAAGGATTAAGATTTTTATAGTGTGAGTGAGTTGATTTAATCTGGGGGTAAGCCATGTCAGTTGAGATGGGCCCCATGGTTTACTCATCCTGCAACTTCTGGTGACTACGTTTGCAGGAAGTGTGTCCAGCTGCAGCTCCTGGCAGACCGCATTGAACGGTTGGAGCTGCGGTTGGATTCATACTGGAGCATCCACGATGCTGAGAAAGTCGTGAATAGCACGTACAGCGAGTAGGTCACACCGCAGGTAAAAGGTAAGAGGACAGAAAGGGAACGGCTGGCCAATAGCCAGCGTAGCAGTAGGCAGGTAGTGCAGGAGTCCCCTGCGGTCATCTCCCTCCTAAACAGGTATACCATTTTGGATACTGTTGGGGGAGATGGCTCATCAGGGGAATGCAGCAGCAGCCAAGTTCATTGCACCATGGGTGGCTCTGCAGCACAGGAGGGGAGGAAAAAGAGTGGAAGGGTTATAGTAATACGGGATTCAATTGTCAGGGGAATAGATAGGCGTTTCTGCGGCCGCAAACGAGACTCCAGGATGGTATGTTGCCTCCCTGGTGCAAGGGTCAGGGATGTCACTGAACGGCTGTAGAACATTCTGGAGGGGGAGGGTGAACAGCCAGTTGTCGTGGTGCATATTGGCACCAACGATATAGGTAAAAAATGGGATGAGGTCCTACAAGGTGAATTTAGGGAGCTAGGAGATAAACTTAAAAGTAGGACCTTAAAGGTAATAATCTTCGGCGGCAGCGGCAGCAGCAGCGGAGACCTGGACCGGCACCGAGGCTGTGGCGGCAGCGGCAGCAGCGGCGGAGACCTGGCCCGGCACCGGGGCTGTGGCTGTGGCTGTGGCGGCGGCGGCAGCAGCGGCAGCGGAGACCTGGCTCGGCCCTGGAGCTGTGGCGAGGCAGCGACCACCCGCGGAGTTTGAACCGTCGCCTCGGCGCAGAGGGAGAACAAAGAGGGAAGAGCCAGAGACTTTAAGATTTTGCCTTCCACCACAGTGAGGAGGTGTTTGGTGAACCCACTGTGGTGGATGTTAAATTTGTGTTGATTGTGTGTTTTTGTCATTTTTTTAAATTATATGTATGACTGCAGGGAAACAGAATTTCGTTCAGACCGAAAGGTCTGAATGACAATAAACGAATCTAATCTAATCTAATCTAATCTTTGGATTACTACCAGTACCACAGGCTAGTCAGAGTAGAAATAGGAGGATAATCCAGATGAACACGTGGCTTGAAAAATGGTGCAAGGGGGAGGGATTCAAATTTCTAGGGCATTGGAACCAGTTCTGGGGGAGGTGGGACCAGTACAAACAAGACGGTCTGCACCTGGGCTGGAATGGAACCAATGTCCTTGGGGGAGTGTTTGCTAGTGCTGTCGGGGAGGATTTAAACTAGTGTGGCAGGGGGATGGGTGCATGAGCAGAGAGACAGAGGGGTGTAAAATGAGGATAGAAGCAATAGGTAGCAAGGTGAAAAGTAAAAGTGGCAGGCAGACAAATCCAGGGCAAAAATCAAAAAGGGCCACTTTTCAACATAATTGTATAAGGGGTAAGAGAGTTGTAAAAACAAGCCTGAAGGCTTTGTGTCTCAATGCAAGGAGCATTCGTAATAAGGTGGATGAGTTGAATGTGCAGATAGCTATTAATGACTATGATATAGTTGGGATCACGGAGACATGGCTCCAGGGTGACCAAGGCTGGGAGCTGAACATCCAGGGATATTCAATATTCAGGAGGGATAGACAGAAAGGAAAAGGAGGTAGGGTAGCGTTGCTGGTTAGAGAGGAGATTAACGCAATAGAAAGGAAGGACATTAGCTTGGAGGATGTGGAATTGATATGGGTAGAGCTGCGAAACACTAAGGGGCAGAAAACGCTAGTGGGAGTTGTGTACAGGCCACCTAACAGTAGTAGTGGAGTTGGGGGATGGCATTAAACAGGAAATTAGATATGCGTGCAACAAATGTAAAACGGTTATAATGGGTGACTTCAATCTACATATAGATTGGGTGAATCAAATTGGCACGGGAGGATTTCGTGGAATGTATGCGGGATCATTTTCTAAACCAACATGTAGAGGAACCAACAAGAGAGCAGGCTATTCTAGACTGGGTATTGAGTAATGAGGAAGGATTAGTTAGCAGTCTTGTGGTGCGTGGCCCCTTGGGCAAGAGTGACCATAATATGGTTGAGTTCTTCATTAGGATGGAGAGTGACATAATTAATTCAGAAACAAGGGTTCTGAACTTAAAGAAAGGTAACTTTGAGGGTATGAGACGTGAATTGGCCAAGATAGACTGGCAATTGATTCTTAAAGGGTTGACGGTGGATATGCAATGGAAGGCATTTAAAGACTGCATGGATGAACTACAACAATTGTTCATCCCAGTTTGGCAAAAGAATAAATCAGGGAAGGTAGTGCATCCGTGGATAACAAGGGAAATCAGGGATAGTATCAAAACAAAATATGAAGCATACAAATTAGTCAGAAAAAAAGCAGCCTAGCAGAGGACTGGGAGAAATTCAGTCCAGCAGAGGAGGACAAAGGGCTTAATTAGGAAAGGGAAAATAGATTATGAAAGAAAACTGTCAGGAAACATAAAAACTGACTGCAAAAATGTTTATAGATATGTGAAGAGAAAAAGATTAGTTAAAACAAATGTAGGTCCCTTGCAGTCAGAAACAGGTAAATTGATCATGGGGAACAAGGACATGGCAGATCAATTGAATAACCACTTTGATTCCGTCCTCAGTAAGGAAGACATAAATAATCTGCCGGAAATAGCAGGGGACCGCGGGTCAAATGAGATGGAGGAACTGAGTGAAATCCAGGTTAGCCGGGAAGTGGTGTCAGGTAAATTGAATGGATTAAAGGCCGATAAATCCCCAGGGCCAGATAGGCTGCATCCCAGAGTACTGAAGGAAGTAGCCCCAGAAATAGTGGATGCATTAGTGATAATTTTTCAAAACTCTTTAGATTCTGGAGTAGTTCCTGAGGATTGGAGGGTAGCTAATGTAACCCCACTTTTTAAAAAGGGAGGGAGAGAGAAAACGGGGAATTACAGACCAGTTAGTCTAACATCGGTAGTGGGGAAACTGCTAGAGTCAGTTATTAAAGATGGGATAGCAGCACATTTGGAAAGTGGTGAAATCATTGGACAAAGTCAGCATGGATTTATGAAAGGTAAATCATGTCTGACGAATCTTATAGAATTTTTCGAGGATGTAACTAGTAGAGTGGATAAGGGAGAACCAGTGGATGTGTTATATCTAGACTTTCAGAAGGCTTTCGACAAGGTCCCACATAAGAGATTAGTATACAAGCTTAAAGCACACGGTATTGGGGGTTCAGTATTGATGTGGATAGAGAACTGGCTAGCAAACAGGAAGCAAAGAGTAGGAGTAAACGGGTCCTTTTCGGAATGGCAGGCAGTGACTAGTGGGGTACCGCAAGGCTCAGTGCTGGAACCCCAGCTATTTACAATATATATTAATGATCTGGATGAGGGAATTGATTGCAACATCTCCAAGTTTGCGGATGACACAAAGCTGGGGGGCACTGATAGCTGTGAGGAGGATGCTAGGAGGCTGCAAGGTGACTTGGATAGGTTGGGTGAGTGGGAAAATGCATGGCAGATGCAGTATAATGTGGATAAATGTGAGGTTATCCACTTTGGTGGCAAAAACAGGAAAGTAGACTATTATCTGAATGGTGGTCGATTAGGAAAAGGGGAGATGCAACGAGACCTGGGTGTCATGGTACACCAGTCATTGAAAGTAGGCATGCAGGTGCAGCAGGCAGTGAAGAAAGCCAATGGTATGTTAGCATTCATAGCAAAAGGATTTGAGTATAGAAGCAGGGAGGTTCTACTGCAGTTGTACAGGGTCTTGGTGAGACCACACCTGGAATATTGCATACTGAATATTATAGAAACTTACAAAATTCTTAAGGGGTTGGACAGGCTAGATGCAGGAAAATTGTTCCCGATGTTGGGGAAGTCCAGAACAAGGGGTCACAGTTTAAGGATAAGGGGAAACCGAGGACCGAGATGAGGAAAACATTTTTCACACAGAGAGTGGTGAATCTGTGGAACTCTCTACCATAGAAGGTAGTTGAGGCCAGTTCATTGGCTATATTTATGTGGCCCTTGTGGCTAAAAGGATCAGGGGGTATGGAGAGAAGGCAGGTACAGGATACTGAGTTGGATGATCAGCCATGATCATATTGAATGACGGTGCAGGCTCGAAAGGCCGAAGGACCTCCTCCTGCACCTATTTTCTATGTTTCTATGTATCTGCCGGACGGGAGCAGGGAGAAGAAAGAATGACTGAGGTGGGACAAGTCTTTGATTATGTTGGCTGCTTTTCTGAGGCAGCGTGAAGTATAGATGGATTCAATGGCGGTTTTATAAGGCAGCGTACAAAAAAACTGTCACATAAAATAACGGGCCATGGGGATTTGGAGTGATATTCTGGCATTAGAAATAATATTGTTTGAGAACACAGAACAGAATGTTGGAAGATAGTACATTTTCACGTTGACAAATTGTTGCTCATGGAATGCCTTTGGGATCAGTATTGGCCTCTCTCTGTCCATAATCTATAATAATGATTGAGATGAAAACTGTCCAAGTTTTTGATGATGCACGTCTAGGAGAAGTGAGCTGTAAGGAGGTCATGAAGAACATGCAAGATCAGTGCTTAGGAATGGAAGTGCCTGGCAGAAGTAAAGATGAGAACAAATATAGTTATTTACTTTGGTAAGAGGAATTGAAAACGAGAATGTATTTTTTAAAGTAGATGCTTTGGTTTGCTAATCCCTTCCTAATTGATTGCTTTGATGCATTATAGGCCAGGACAACATCTATAAGACACTTGGACAGGTCCATGGATAGGACAGGTTTGGAGGGATATGTGCCAAACATGGGCAGGTGGGACTAGTGTAGATGGAGCATGTTGGTTGGGATACTGCATGAGTATATACTGTAACTCTAAAGATGCATTTTTGCAATTTTTAATTTGTAATTGTTAATTATTGGTCTTTTTAAGTATTTATTGCTCTCAGGTAGTGTCCACAGTGTATTCTATGTATTTTATGTCTGCGTTCGTTTGTTGGTTGGGGGCTTCTGGACATCTGAATTTCCCTGAGGGGATCAATAAAGTATTTATTATTATTATTATTACTACTATTATGCTCCTTAATCTGGCTATCTTCCAGCATTTTCTATTTTTATTTCAGCTTTCCAGCATTTCTGTTCCCATATAAATTCAGCTCGTTCCCTCCGAAGGCAAGGAGTCAAATCATTAGAATTAAATGTAACTATTAGATAAGGGGATTCGAAGTTTTTGCAATAGATTTTACACCCCATAGTAAATTAAACATTTCCATCTGCCTATTGATAAGATTAGCTTCTTCAAGGGCATCAGAATTAATCGTGTTATGTAGTTAGTTTAGTGGATGAATTTAAATTAACTTCCTCTGCCTGTCTCCACAATCTGTACTGCAGCTTTGATACTGTTGGAAAAGTAACTTCATGGGGATTACATTCCAATGTTAACTCCACACAAGTGTCTCTGAGCTTCCTTGCGTTGTGTTTATAGAAACATAGAAAATAAGTACAGGAGTAGACCATTCGGCCCTTCAACCCAGCACCACCATTCAATATGATCTTCCAAAATCAGTACGCCGTTCCTGTTTTCTCCCAGTATCCCTTGATTCTGTTAGCCCTAAGAGCTAAATCTCTCTCTCTCTTGAACACATCCAGTGAATTGGCCTCCACTGCCTTCTGTGGCAGAGAATTCCACAGATTCACAACTCTCTGGCTGAAAAATGTTTCCTCAACTCCATCCTAAATGGCTTACCCTTATCCTCAAACTGTGACTCTTGGTTCTGGGCTACAGGCTGAAATAGACTGATGTAGATACTACAGACTGAAATAGTCATAGAGACGTACAGAATGGAAACAGGCCCTTCAGCCCAATTTACCCAATCTGCACAACTCACCCAATCTACACAACGGCGGCACGGTAGCGCAGCGGTAGAGTTGCTACCTCACAGCACCAGAGACCCAGGTCCAGTCCCGACTACGGGTGCTGTCTGTACGGAGTTTGTACATTCTCCCCATGACCACATGGGTTTTCCCCGGGTGCTCCGGTTTCCTCCTACACTCCAAAGACGTGCAGGATTGATTGTAGGTTATTGGCCTCGGTAAAGATTGTAACTTATCCCTAGTGTGTGAAGGATAGTGTTAGTTGCGGGCTCGGAGAGCTGATGGGCCTGTGTCCACGCTGAATCATAACTAAACTACACTGCCTGCATTTGGTCCACATCCTTCAAAACCTTTCCTATCCATGTACCTGTCATTTAAATGCTGTTATTGGACCTGCATCAACTACCTTCTCTGGCAGCTTATTCTATCTATATAGCCACCACTCTCTGAATGAAAAGGTTGCCCCTTGGGTTCCGATGAAATCTTTCTTCTCTCACCTTAGACCTACGTCTTGATTCTTGATTAGTACGGGTGTCAAGGGTTATGGGGAGAAGGCAGGAAAATGGGGTTGAGAGGGAAAGATAGATCAGCCATGATTGTCAGGTGGAGTAGAGCTGATGGGCCGAATGGCCTTAATTTGCTCCTAGAACTTATGAGTTTATGATTCGGAAGCCTCTGGTTCTTAATTCCCATCCTCTGGGTAGGTAAAACAATTTGCTGGATATTCAAAGACATTACAGTGACCGACACAGTTTGCTCGTCAATAAACAATTTGTACAACACCAGTGATATGAATGATAATAGATATGGAATCTGACAAGCAGAACAATATGTCAGATTAAACTTCAATTAGAAGAAAATGTGTGGAGTTCTTATTGAATAAAGAAGGAAATTAGATAAAATTGCTTCAGAATACAAAGCTATAAAATGTAGTAAGTATCACAAGAGACAGAGCATTCCTGTAATGTGCAGAAGAATCACCAAACTGAAGATAGATTCAAAGTGAAGATAGACACAGAACGCTGGAGTAACTCAGCGGGACAGGCAGCATCTCTGGAGATAAGGAATGGGTGACGTTTCCGGTCGAGACCTTTCTTCAGACTGATGTCAGGGGAGAGGGAGATACATAAAAAAGGACGTGTAAGGTATGAAAATAGGACAAAGGGGATAAAGCCCAAGGAAAATGTAGAATAGACAATATAATAGAAACATAGAAAATAGGTGCAGGAGGAGGCCATTTGGCCCTTTGAGCCTGCACCGCCATTCATTGTGATCATGGCTGATCATAGAATAACAACTAAGCAAGCAGAGATAAAATGTAGTCGGAGAGTCAGACTGGTCGGGGAACTGAGAAGTGGGAGGGATGGAGAGAGAGGGAAAGCAAGGGTTACTTGAAGTTTCCTGCAAGGTGTTGATGCAGTGCAAAATTGTACCGACCTGAGTGTGTGAAAGGCGCTATAGAAATGCAAGTCTTTCCAATACACAAATATTTAAAATAATCCCCACAATAGATAATGGGAATATCTGGAGAGACATAGAAATAATTCTGCATTTCAGAATGGATGTGGAGGCTTTGGAGAGGGTGCAGAAGAGGTTTGCCAGAATGCTGCTTGGATTACGGGATATTAGCTATAAAGGAAGGTTAGACTTGGACTCCGGAACGTCGGAAGTTTTTAGTCTTGGAGTTACAGCATGAGATACAGGTTGAGGGGAGATCTGGTCGAAGTATATAAAATGATGAGAGACATAGATATGGTAGACAGTGGGAATGCCAAAGACTGAAAGGACAGCTTTAACATAGAAACATAGAAAATAGGTGCAGGAATATGCCATGCGGCCTATCGAGCCAGCACCGAAATTCACTATGATCATTGCTGATCATCCAAAATCAGTGCCCTGTTCCTTCTTTTTTCCCCATATCCCTTGATGCCGTTAGCCCTAAGAGAGAGACACAAACACAAACACAAACACTGCAGCCAGCCGTCTTTTACCTTCCTCTTCATCACGGGTGTGAATTTCAGACAGAGCTCCCTCGCTTTCCCTCGCTTTTTTTTGTCTTGTTCAGTTAAACTTTTGGTTATTAGATTGTGTTATGTGTGTAGGAGGGGCTGAAACAAGGCTCTCTGTCTCTCCCTTCGGGGGAATGTGACTTTCTTGTCATATCCCCCTTCTCTTCCCCCGTCTGAGCTGAGGCCTAATGGCGGAGCTGGCGGCCTCCAACCTGCGACCGACCTCGAGGTACTAAATGGCCGACCACTTATTCTTAAATCCCTGGTTCTGGACTGCCCCAACATTGGGAATGTTTTTACACACAGAGCGGTTGGTGCCTGGAATGTGCTGCCAGGGGTGGTGGAGGCAGATACGATAATGGTGTTTAAGGCATAGCAGATGGAACATTCCTGCTTATTCACGGGTCTAAATGACTACTTATTCGTTAAGCAAGTTCTGGTTAAAAAGGATAAATGGTTCCCCACATCCAGAACGTCCTGACATTTCTCACAGCGTGGGGTGGATAGGGTTTTGTTCCAAGGGTGAAGGAATCGGATTACATTGCGGGAGCTTCATATTCAGAGTAATGTGACATTACTTCTTTGCCAACACAAAGACAAAAATATAATTCAAGCCATTGTCTAATTTGCACAGTTGCTTTGATTTCCATTCATTATCACACTGAAGTGGAGAACAGAATCTCTCCCATATGGCCCATAGTTTTCCCTGATCTTGCTTTCTCGAATCTACTCTTTGTTCTTTTGAATTAAAGATGGTTTTGATAATTATTCTAGTTCAGTTCAGTTTTGAGAAACAGGCCATTCGGCCCACCAAGTCCACACCGACCAGCGATCCCCGCAAACTAACACAATCCTACACATACTTGGGACAATTTACAATTACACCAAGCCAATTAACCTACAAACTGTACGTCCTTTGCAGTGTGGGAGGAATCCTGAACACCCGGAGAAAACCCACACATGTCATGAGGAGAACGTACAAACTCTGTACAGACAGCACTCGTAGTCAGGATCGAACCCGGGTCTCTGGTGCTGCGAGGCAGCAACTCTACCGCTGCGCCACCGTGCCACCCGACTCTACTGTTAAACCAGAATTACAAATACATCTTCTTCATGCATAGGCACATGATATGATTTTTATTTTTCTATTTTATGCTGACCATGAAAATAACTCTTCCTTAGAACATATGTAGAACACAGGACAGTACAGCACAGGAACAGGCCCTTCAGCCCACAATGTCTGTGCCGAAGCCGAATATGATGCTCGATTAAACTAATCTCCTCTGTCTGCACGTGATCTATACTCATCCATTCCCTGCATATCCATGTGTCTGTCCAAACACCATTTAAAAGCCACTATCACACCTGCCTCACCAGCGCCCAAACACCTGTGTTAAAAAAAACTTGACCTACTGTATACATCTTTAAACTTTGCTCTTCTCACCTTAAAGCTACACCCTCTAGTCTTTGACATTTCCATCCTGGGAAAGAGGTCAAAGGAAATCTGCAGAAGTTTTTAAATCAATATTGTT
Organism: Leucoraja erinaceus; assembly: GCF_028641065.1. NCBI lineage: Eukaryota > Metazoa > Chordata > Chondrichthyes > Rajiformes > Rajidae > Leucoraja > Leucoraja erinaceus. The sequence goes on along the minus strand of NC_073392.1, from coordinate 1,309,214 downwards.
TGAACATCCACATCAGTTAACCACAAGTAAAGCATCGACAACTGGGATTGTATATTTGTTATCATCTGAGTTTGAAAGGATAAATTTAAGGTACTTAAAATGTAGTGAGATAAATGTGAATTGGCAAATGTAATCCTGCTGCTTGTGCATGAAATGGCAGTTTTGTATCACATCAAAGGGAATAATAAATGGATCACCGCTATCATCTCACTCTTCATTTTGCATTTTAATTTAAAATGCAAACTACTCAGGATCAAAGTTTGCAGCTTAAATACTGAGCAAAACGTCGGTAACACTCAACTGCATTGCACATCATCTTCAAAACATAGATAACAGTTTGCAATTATCTTCAACTGAATTCAGTTTACTGTGCAATCACGAGAAATATTCACTGAGTATTCTGGCAATGTACTTCAGCAAACATGTGGTGACTAAGGTCCAACAGCCACTGGACTACAGAGCACACACTATACCCAAACCTCCTGCCATTCACCACCAATTATCCCCACAGTTCTGTCCTCATTATATTAGCAAATCCTTTAATACCTATCTCTCAACGTCTCGACTGTGTCTTTTGGCAATTTACTTATCACACAAATCCACAAAGGATTAAAACGTATCTGAAAATTACAGCAACTTATTAATTACATTCATTACATTGGGTACGTGTTTCTGTTTAATCTTGTCAATAAATATGTGTATGGTTTCCTGCTCTCTAAAGCTCAGGACCATTAAACACATCAACTTTAACAAAATAAACAACAATTCCAGTGGTTTAACATTTTAAAACAGTTGCTAAACATTTTAACTCCCCTTCCCATGCCAAGTTAAACCAATCTCCTCCGCCTGCACGTGATCCTTACCCCTCCATTCCCGATGATCCTCCAGTGCTTCTACGCAGCGGCGGTGGAAAGCATCTTGTCCGGGAATATTATCATCTGGTTTGGGAATTGCTCTGCCAAGGACAAGAAGGCTCTGCAGAGAGTAGTGCGCTCGGCCGAACGCACTATGGGAACTTCACTCGCCCCCCTGCAGGAACTATACATCAGGAGGTGCAACTCCAGAGCAAATAAAATCATGAGAGACCCCTTCCACCCCTGCAACGGACTGTGCCAGCTGCTACGGTCAGGCAAACGCCTCCGTTGCCATGCGGTGAGAACGGAGAGGTTGAGAAGGAGTTTCTTCCCAGAGGCCATTCGGCTGTAAACTCCTCTCACCAGGGACTAACTCTACTGAATGTTTTTCCTTCCATTATTTATTATGTAAAAGAATATGTGTGTTATGATTGTGTTTATAGTTTGTTTGGTTGTTTGTCTTTTGCACAAAAGTCCGCGAGCATTGCCACTTTCATTTCACTGCACATCTCGTATGTGTATGTGACAAATAAACTTGACTTGACTTGACTTGACACACACACATATACACACACACACACACATATATACACACGCACACACCACACCTATATATACACACACACACATATATCTACACACACACACACACATATATATATATATATAAATATATATTTCAAAGGCTGCTAGATTCACAAAACATAATGATTGAATTATTAGTACCACTGGTTAGTTATTGGAGGCCAAGGACCAGTCACATGTTATTGTCTACATTGCTCAAAATCAGAACCAGGTTTGTAACTAAGTATTTCCTGGATGAGGGTTCTGTGTAAAACTTGTCTTCATTTTGAATGAACCTTTACCTTAAGGAAGATTAGATGAAATAATCTATTAAATCGTCTCCCGCCAATATTGTCACTAAGCGTGGAGCTCTTCGATAATTTGGAAAGCATTCCAACAACCCAGTGATGAGCTGGTTGGGTTATACTCTTCCCAATCAGTCAATATTTCCAGGGGCATTACCAATGTGTGCTCAACCTGAAAATAACAAATATTTCACTTTGGAAGAGGGTCTCGACCCAAAACGTCACCCATTCCTTCTCTTCAGATATGCTGCCGGGCCCGCTGAGTTACTCCAGCATTTTGTGTCTATCTTCGGTGTAAACCAGCATCTGCAGTTCCTTCCTACACGTCCATGGCAGTCGCCTGTCTTGCGCATGGTGCTTGGTGAAGGTGACTACATCCCTGGTCACATCCTCCATGAAATTGTTCAGCACCCCGCGGTAGATCAGACCCAAGAACCGTGCAGAGCCAGGCCTTCATGGTGGGAAAGCCTCAGCTCCATAACCTGGACAACCCTGCGGACAAACGTTCTCCCACACCACCCTCACATTTTCTTACACATTTTACTTGGGAACGTCTTTTATAAAGACTAAGGTGAAGCAGATTTTGAACTGACCCGCTTGTTGTTCCTGTCTGCTTGGACCAGGGTGTTGTTTAAACACGGTTCCACGTAATGGATATCTTCATTATACTGAGGAAGCAAACACACAAATGATCTCTTCAATAAATCATCCTCTCTGATCGACCTGACTGGTACAATGACAACAGTCTGTGCGTAAAGCTCATCATTAAATGAAGAGTGTTTTACAATTTTAAAATTGTTAAACTAGATGTTGATGTTTTACACCAACCTTCACACCTGTTATAATCAGCTTCTCATCCTGGCCAAGTGTTTCAATTAATCCTATCCGATACCAAAGGGTAGTAAGATTGAATGTAGCTAAATATTCCTTTCTTTCACCAGACTCCTTCATTTCTCGGTAACTTTTTCCTTTTGGTGGAGTTTGTGTGGCATCTCCGTCATGCTCACACACTTGATATGATTTTACATTTTCTATTTTATGCTGACCAAGAAAAGAATTCTTCCATAGAACATATGTAGAACATAGAACAGTACAGCACAGGAACAGGCCCTTCGGCCCACAATTTCTGTGCCATATCCATGTGTCCATATCCTTGTGTCCATATTCTTCCTTTCCCTGCATATCCATGTATTTTTAATGCCACTATCACACCAGCCTTCACCACCGCCCAAACGCCGGTGTTAAAAATAAACTTGAGCCGCACATCTCCTTTAAACTTTGCCCCTCTCACCTTAACGCTACTACTCTAGTCTTTGACATTTCCACCCTGGGAAAAAGGAAAAAGGAAAAAGAAAATCTGCAGATTGATTTTAATTTTTCAATCAATATTGTTTGAATATCCAAATCATTTAACCACAAGTAAAGCATTAACAGCTCTCATTGTAATTTCAAAATGTTTGTTATTCATGTGATAGGAGCAGAAATAGGCCATTCGGCCCATCAAGTCTGTCATTCAATCATGGCTGATCTATCTCTCCCTCCTAACCTCATTCTCCTGCCTTCTCCCCATAACCTCTGACACCCAAACTAATCAAGAATCTATCTATCTCTGCCTTAAATATATCCACTGACTTGGCCTCCACAGCCTTCTGTGACAATGATTTCCACAGATTCACCACCCTCTAAAGAAATGTCTCCTCATCTCCATCCTAAAAGAACGTCCTTTAATTCTGAGGCTATGTCTTCTAGTCCTAGACTCTCCCACTAGTGGAAACATCCTCTCCACTTCCACTCTATCCAAGCCTTTCACTATTCTGTATGTTTCAATGAGGTCCCCCTTCATTCTTCTAAACTCTGGCGAATATAGGCCCAGTGCTGACAAACGCTCATCAAAGCTAACCCACTAATTCCTGGCATCATTCTTGTAAACCTCCTCTGGACCCTCTCCAGAGCCAGCACATCCTTCCTCAGATTTGGGGCGCAAAATTGCTCACAATATTCCAAATGTGGCCTGACCAGCACCTTATAGAGCCTCACCATTACATCCCTGATTTTGTATACAAGCCCTCTTGAAATAAATGCTAGCATTGAGTTTGCTTTCTTTACTACCGATTCAACTTGCCAGCACATCCTTCCTAATCAGCAACTGTCATTGTAATTTCAAAATATTCGTAATTATCTGAGATATTTAGTGGAGGTTTGAACTACATTGAGCCATGGGCCATGACGGTCCGTGTGTGAAGTTTGTTCCCCATCATCAGTACGGCAGGAGCTGGCTGGACATCCTCAATGTTGCAAATAGCTGAGGGGTTCTGACTGTCTACGCTATCGACGTCTCCCATCATTTTAGAAACTTCTCTCAGGTCTCCCCACTCAGGTCTCCTGGCGTTCCAGAAAAAACAATCCATGTCTGTCCATCTTCTCCCTGTAGTTAATCTGGTAAACCTTCTCTGCACCCTCTCCAAAGCCTCCACATCCTTCCTGTAATGGGGTGACCAGAACTGTCCAACATGCTCCAAATGTGGCCTGACCAAAGTCACAGAGCTACATCATGACTTCCTGACTCTTACATTCAATGCCTTGAGCAATGAAGGCAAGTGGCCATATCCAGCTTGACCCTTCAACTTTCCAGCACATCCTTTCTAATCAGCAACTGTCATTGTAATTTCAAAATACATGTATTTTGCGCACGATAGAATGTATCTACTTGAGCCACAATCTTTGCCAACGTCCTAAACTTTCTCCATCATCAATAGCCTGAAAATCCCCTTCCCTTCAGTTAGGCTGTGTATACTTACACCTGCAGGATATGTGTGTTTGTGTATGTGTGCATGCGTGTATGTGTGCATGTGTGAGCACGTGTGTGTGTGCGTGCGCATGTGTGAACTTGTATGTATGTGTGTGTGTGTGTGCGTGAGCAGGTATGTGTGAGCGTGTATGTATATGCATGCATGTGAGTGCATGTGTGAACGTGTGTGTGTGTGCTTGTGCGCATGCATGTGTGAACATGTATGTGCGTGTGCACATGTGTCAGTGCATGTGTGTGAACGTGTGTGAGTGTGGGTGAGCGTGAGTGAGCGTGTGTGAGTGCGGGTGTGAGAGTGTGTGTGTGTGTGTGTGAGTGCGTGCGTGTGTGCGTATGTGAGCGTGAGTGTGTATGTGTGAGAGTGCGTGTGAGAGGGTGTGTGTGTGTGAGTGCGTGTGTGCGTGTGTGAGCATGTGTGAGTGTGTGTGTGAGTGCGTGTGAGCGTGTGTGAGTGTGTGTGTGTGTGAGCAAGTGTGAGCGTGTGAGCGTGTGTGAGAGTGTGTGTGTGAGTGCGTGTGTGCGTGAGCGTGAGTGTGTGAGCGTGTATGCGCGTGTGTGAGTGTGTGAGCGCATGTGCGAGCGCGTGTGAGTGTGTGTGTGCGCGCGTGTGTGCGTGCTTGAGTGAGCGTGTGTGTGCGTGTGTGAGTGCGTGTGTGTGCATGTGCGAGCGTGAGTGCGTGTGTGTGCGTGTGTGAGCGTGAGTGCGTGTGTGCGCATGTGTGTGTGTGTGTGCGTGTGTGTGTGTGCGTGTGTGTGCACGTGTGCGAGCGTGAGTGTATGTGAGAGTGTGTGCGTGTGTGAGCATGAGTGTGCGTGTGTGTGCGTGTGTGAGCGTGTGTGTGTGCGTGTGTGAGCATGAGTGAGCGTGTGTGTGTGTGCGTGTGTGTGAGCGTGTGTGAGCGTGTGTGCGTGTGTGTGTGTGTGTGTGAGCGTGTGTGTGTGCGTGTGTGCGCGTGAGTGAGCGTGTGTGTGTATATGTACTTGTACTGACCATGGGAACAACTTGCTTGTGGTTTACATGCAGCGTGTGATTGAGACACACATTCCACAGCACTGATGACGAGACCTCACCCCACCATCACATGTTTTACGTACATGAACAATGGTTGAAACTAGAATTCACCATCACTATTACGTAACTCGATTAGCTACCCAAACGGAAATATTATACACAAGGCCAAGTACTTACTGCAATGATATTGAAAAAGTCATCATCTCCAAGTGTGTCCAAGATGGATGAAACTGTCTGCTTGGCTATTGTCATACGAAGTCCCTTCATGCTTCCACTGACATCAACTAAAATGATCACATCTTTGGGAGAGGTGGCGGCCTGAATGTACCTGGGGATAACAACACAGAAAGCTGCAACTCAAGGTCTTCAAGGTGATAGGAAGCATGCAGGTACAGCAGGCTGTGAAGAAAGCTAATGGCATGTTGACCTTCATAGCGAGAGGATTTGAGTATAGGAGCAAGGAGGTCCTACTGCCATTGTACAGGGCCCTGGTGAGACCACACCTAGAGTATTGTGTACAGTTTTGGACTCCTAATTTGAGGAAGGACATTATTGCTATTGAGGGAGTGCAGCGTAGGTTCACCAGGATGACGGGACCGACATATGATGAATGAATGGGTCGACTTGTATTCACTAGAATTTAGAAGGATGAGAGGGTATCCAAAATTCTTAAGGGATTGGACAGGCTAGATGCAGGAAAAATGTTCCCGGTGTTGAGGGAGTCCAGAACCAGGGGTCATAGTTTAAGATCGGCCATTTAGGACTGAGATGAGGAAAAACTTTTTCACCCAGAGAGTTGTGAATCTGTGGAATTCTCTGCCACAGAAGGCAGTGGAGGCCAATTCACTGGATGTTTTCAAGAGAGAGTTAGATTTACATCTTAGGGCTAACGAAATCAAGGGTTATGGGGCGAAAGCAGGAAACGGTTTTGGATGATCAGCCATGATCATATTGAATGGTGGTGCTGGCTTGAAGGTGCCGAATGGTCTACTCCTGCAGCTATTTTCTATGTTTCTATGTTTCCGGGATGGTTTGCAACAACACACAGTGGCTGTGAACTATACCCTACCATTTGCGAGTCCTGCAGTCAAATGCAATGACACCGTTTTCATCGGGTTCCCACTTTATACCTGCCGCAAAGAAACAAGAACGTTAGCAAAATGATTCCAATCAGAAGGAAATGCAAGAGAACGATAGACCACATTGAAGATAGACATAAAATGCTAGAGTAACTGGAGAGAAGGAATGGGTCAAGGCCCTTCAGTCTGAAGAAGGGTCTCGACCCGAAACGTCACTCATTCCTTCTCTCCAGAAATACTACCTGTCCAGCTGAGTCACTCCAGCATTTTGTGTCTCCCTTTGGGTTTAAACTAGCATCTTCAGTTGCTTCCTGCACGATTAGTCCACATCTGTTGGCAAGTATCGTCCAAAATAATAATGATACATATTCTCCTAAATTGTGCAATTTCATTTAGCATAAAGACAATGAAGGAGCATCATTGCTGTACATTTCTTGTTGTAAGCACTTTCACACTGCTGACTTCTTTCCAAAATCAAACTAATAGCTTGATTGTGCCTGGTCTAGAATGCACCATTAACCTGCAGAACTTAATGTACACTCAAGGTTAGGAAACGTGATAAAGGTTCTTTAGGAGGAGACGGCCAAGTAAAATAAAAATCGATGCACTGCTAGCTTTGAGGCCATAGATTTTCTTCTCAGTCCTGGAATACTTTAGATGCACAGGAACACAATGTCTTTTAAAAAAGAAAGTTGTGGTGCCCTGTTACAGTCACCTTCAGGAACCTTTAGTGTCAGCTCTGTAGGACATTGATCAGGCCGCATTACAGTATTGCATGCAGTTCTGGTCGCCGCATTACAGGAAGGATGTGGAGAGGTTGCAGCAGAGGTTTATCAGAGTGATGCCTGGATTAGAGGGTTTCAGCTACAGGGAGAGGTTGGACTGACGGGTTATTTTATCTGGAGCGCTGGTGGTTGCAGGGAGACCTTGAAAGAAGTAAATCAAATTATGAGAGGCTTAGATAGAGTAGACAGTCTGAACCTCTAATACTTAGAGGGCACAGCTTCAAGGTGAGGGGAGCAAAGTTTAAAGATGATGTGCGGGGAACCACAGTCTAGCCTGGACTAGTGTAGATGGGACACCTGAGTTGGCATTGGCAAGTTGGGCCAAAGGGCCTGTTTCTGGGCTGTATGACACTATGACCCACACCACCCTGGCCATGCTCTCATCTCACCTCTGCCATCGGGAAGATGGCACAGGAGCCTGCAAACCGTGAAAACTGTGACCTCCAGGTTCAAGAACTGCTTCTCCTCAGCAACCATCAGGCTCTTGAACACCACAAAACACTGACTAAATTATGAACTGTCTTGACTTGCTCAAAAGATGTCAGGCTTTTTGCACAGGTATTGGAGTTATGAATTGATTGTTTTTTTTGTTACCTATGAGTATTGTGTTCAGAGGCCTGTTGTAAATAAAAACGCCATTGTTCCACTGTCAGTACATATTCAACGCTCTTGGCTCCCCGTCTCTGGTCTGAAGGGACTGCCCCAGTGGAAGAGCAGTTCACTGGGCAAGCAACTTTGACAATTCCCCGGCCAGGCAGGTACAGTACGATTAAAGTTACTGCCACAACTACACCAACTACACAGCTTTAAGACCAAAAGCAACAAGTCTCCACAAACTTCACACAAACTGCGGGCAGCAGAATAGTATTCATGTTCTCAATTTGAATCACAATTACTGCAATAGATCTAACTGTATTTCATTTACCTTTTTATTGATAAGGTTATTTGTAAACCAGATCTGACACTTGTTTTGACACATGAAGTGCAATTAACATCTGTGTAGATCCAAACAAAGCTTGAAAACTTCGCACAGCAAAAACCACCAGCTATTAATCCCACCTCCCAAAGTCATCCAGAGAGTTGTGAATCTGTGGTTCTCTGCCACAGAAGGCAATGGAGGCAAGTTCACTGGATGTTTTCAAGCTCTTAGAGCTAACGGAATCAAGGGATATGGGGAGAAAGCAGGAACGGGGTACTGATTTTAGAAGATCAGCCATGATCATAATGAATGGCGGTGTTGGCTCGAAGCCCAATATCCTTATAAAGCTTGCCAGGCATTCTGTCCACCTATTCCTGTGTCACCTGTAACACCTGTGAAACTTCACCTATCCATGTTCTCCCGAGAGATGCTGCCTGACCCCACTGAGTTACTCCAGCACTCTGTGAAACGTCACCTATCCATGTTCTCCACAGATGCTGCCTGACCCGCTGAGTTACTCCAGCACTCTGTGAAACGTCACCTATCCATGTTCTCCACATATGTCACCTATCTCCAGCATTCTGTGAAACGTCACCTCCCCATGTTCTCCAGGGATGCTGCTTGCCCACTGAGTTACTCCAGCATTTTGTGTCTATCTTGGGTGTAAAGCAGCATCTGCAGTTCCTTCCTACACACATCTCTGGGTTGGTGAAGTTACTGCTAAGCCGAGTATTTCAGGAGGCAATGTCACTTTAACTCGTGCAGTAGATTTAGCTTTCACCGTGTGTGTGTGTGGAATAGTCGAGTTGAAAAGGTGGCTGCAACACAATAGCAGCGTGTCTTGTCAGCAGCAGCAGAGGCAGCAGAAAGGGAATGAATAAGCACACTGCATGGGGGATAAAGAGGAGATTATTCTCACATCCTTCACGCTGGCAGGTCAATGGAAGTGAAAAGCTCAATTCAGTGGTGGGGAAATGTGATGGGCGCCCACCATCATTACATTGCCACTGTCTGAAGCTGCAGATCCATCCCCAGCCCCATAGACTGACATCACTCCAGATGATGCAGCAGATCCATCTCCATAGAAACATAGAAAATAGATGCAGGAGTAGGCCATTCGGCCCCTCGAGCCAGCACCGCCATGCAATATGATCATGGCTGATCATCCAGAATCCCCATATCCCTTGATGCTGTTAGCCCCAAGAGCTAAATCTAACTCTCTCTTGAAAACATCCAGTGATTTGGCCTCCACTGCCTTCTGTGGAAGAGAATTCCACAGATTCACAACTCTCTGAGTGAAAAAGTTTCTCCTCATCTCGGTCCTAAATGGCCTAGCCCTTATTCTTAAACTGTGACCCTTGGTTCTGGACTCCCCCAACAGCGGGAACATGCTTCCTGCCTCTAGCGTGTCCAAACCCTTAACAATCTTATATGTTTCAATGAGAATCCCTCTCATCCTTCTAAACTCCAGAGTGTACAAGCGCAGCTGCTTCATTCTCTCAGCATATGACAGTCCCGCCATCCCGTGAATTAACCTGGTGAACCTACGCTGCACTCCCTCAATAGCAAGAATGTCCTTCCTCAAATTAGAAGAGCAAAACTGGACAAAATACTCAAGGTGCGGTCTCACCTGGGCCCTGTACAACTGCAGTAGGTCCTCCTTGCTCATAAACTGAACTCCCCTCGCTGTGATCTCCAGCCCTATAGACTGACTCCGGTCCAGATGATGCAGCAGATCCATCCCCAGCCTCATAGACTGACAAAGAGGAAGAAAGATTCCAAGGGGAGTAAGGGGCGACCGTGGCTGACAAGGGACGTCAGGGACAGTATAAAAATAAAAGAGAAGGAATCCAACGTAGCAAAGATGAGTGGGAAGCAAGAGGATTGGGTAATGTTTAAAGAAGGTAAGCTAGCCAAGAATATAAAGGAAGATAGTAAACGTTTATTTAGGAATGTGAAGAGGAAAAAATTAGTTAAGACCAAAGTTGGTCCCTTTGAGAATGGCAGGCAGTGACTAGTGGGGTACCGCAAGGCTCGGTGTTGGGACTGCAGCTAATTACAATATACGTCAATGATTTAGATGAAGGGATTCAAAATAACATTAGCAAATTTGCAGATGACACAAAGCTGGGTGGCAGTGTGAACTGTGAGGAGGGTGCTATGAGAATGCAAGGTGACTTGGACATGTTGGGGGAGTGGGCAGATGCATGGCATATGCAGTTCAATGTGGATAAATGTGAGGTTATCCACTTGGGCAGCAAAAACAGGAAGGCAGATTACTATCTAAATGGTGTCAAGTTGGGAAAAGGGGAAGTACAACGGGATCTGGGGATCCTTGTTCATCAGTCTATGAAAGTAGGCATACGGGTACAGCAGGCAGTGAAGAAAGCGAATGGCATGCTGGCTTTTATAACAAGAGGAGTTGAGTATATGAGCAAAGAGGTCCTTCTGCAGTTGTACAGGGCCCTAGTGAGATCACACCTGGAGTATTGTGTGCAGTTTTGGTCCCTTAATTTGAGAAAGGACATTCTTGCTATTGAGGGAGTGCAGTGTTGGTTTACAAGGTTAATTCCCGGGATGGCAGGACTGTCATATGCTGAGAGAATGGAGCGGCTGGGCTTGTATACTCTAGAGCAGTGGTTCTCAAATGGGGGTACGTGAGATTTTAAAATATAGGCCTACATATATTTAAAAAGTAGCAACCATGCAAAAATCCTTTAAAAATAATTATTCGTCTGCATTTGTGTAGTTTTTTTTCAAATGTTTGAATTTTGTATGTGTTTATCAGTTCCAAAGTTTAATAAATCAGACACTGATGGCACAGTGCTCTGTTTTAAGTCTTTTTTTTTTTCAACCAAAAATGCTTTGCGCTGGTTAGGGGGTACTTGGCTGAAAAAATATTTCACAGGGGGTACATCACTGAAAAAAGGTTGAGAACCACTGGTCTAGAGTTTAGAAGGATGAGAGGAGATCTTATTGAAACATATAAGATTGTATACGCCAGTTAGATCCTTTATTTGTCATTCAGACCTTTCGGTCTGAACGAAATGTCGTTGCCTGCAGCCATACATGTAATAATAAATAACAAAACACACAATAAACACAAATTAACAGGAGCGCCGAGTCGTGCTACTGCCCGAACGCCGCCACAGCTCGAAGACGGCACAGTTGGTGAGTCCTGGCTGGCTCTACCTCCAGAGCCTCGAGGTCGGTCGCAGGTTGGAGGCCGCCAGCTCCGCCATTAGGCCTCAGCGCAGACGGAGGCAGAGAAGGGGGATACGACAAGAAAAAGTCGCATTTCCCAAAGGGAGAGACAGAAAGCCCTGGTCCAGCCCTGGTCCACACATAACACAACCTAATAACCAAAAATTTAACTAAGCAAGACAAAAAAAACAACACAAAAAAGTAAAAACAGACGGACTGCAGGCGAGCCGCAGCCGTTGAACAATGCCCCCACTTCCACCGCCAGTCCCTGCATATCCACGTCCTATCCAAAAGTCCCTTTCTTGATATCAGCTGCTTAATTCCATTATATATCCAATCTTTTCAAGGCAAGATACTGACTGCGATGATATTGCAAGGGTCATCATCTCATAAATGCCACTTTCGTATCTGCCTCCACCACCACCCCTGGCAGCGCGTTCCAGGCACCCACCACCCTCTGTGCATGGTTAAATAACACAGGAGGTGACGAATGGGGATCGTAAACAATGACTTTACATAGAAACATAGAAAATAGGTGCAGGAGGCCATTCGGCCCTTCGAGGTGATCCATTGTGATCATGGTTGATTGTCCCCAATCAATAACCCGTGCCTGCCTTCTCCCTATATCCCTTGATTCCACTAGCCCCGTGAGCTTTAACTCTCTCTTAAATCAATCCAGTGATTTGGCCTCCACTGCACTCTGTGGCAGGGAATTCCACAAATTCACAACACTCTGGGTGAAAAAGGTTTTTCTCACCTCAGTCTTAAATAGCCTCCCCTTTTATTCTAAGACTGTGGCCCCTGGTTCTGGACTTGCCCAACATTGGGAACATCTTTCCTGCATCTAGCTTGTCCAGTCCTTTTATAATTTTATATGGTTTTATAAGACCCCTCCCCTCATCCTTCTAAACTCCAGTGAATACAAGCCTAGTCTTTTCAATCTTTCCTCATATAACAGTCCCGCCATCCCAGGGATCAATCTCGTGAACCTACGCTGCACTGCCTCAATCACAAGGATGTCCTTCCTCAAATTAGGAGACCAGAACTGTACACAATACTCCAGATGTGGTCTCACCAGAGCCCTATACAACTGCAGAAGAACCTCGTTAAAGCCCTGTCTCACAGTAGGAGCTGACCCACGAGGTACCCCGAGTGAAAGACTCGTGGTTGTGTACGAGATCCCAAGTGTATGATCAAGAGTTTAACCGAGTTCCCACGGGTATGACAAGTTTGCCGTTTACTTGTCATTTCTGCGATGTTCCAAGTTCGTCTCCCGAGTTGCTCTTGAGCCAATCCTGATTGAAGGTCTGTTTTAATAAGCAACAAAATTAAAGAAGACATCTCCATTCTGGGGCTTTGATTTAAAGATAGAATTCAGCGCGGCCGCATCTATTGATGATCTGGATGAAGGTGTGGTAAATTGGATTAGTAAGTATGCAGATGATACTAAGATAGGTGGTGTTGTGGATAATTAAGTAGATTTCCAAAGTCTACAGAGAGATTTAGGCCATTTGGAAGAATGGGCTGAAAGATGGCAGATGGAGTTTAATGCTGATAAGTGTGAGGTGCTACATCTTGGCAGGACAAATCAAAATAGGACGTACATGGTAAATGGTAGCGAATTGAGGAATGCAGTTGAACAGAGGGATCTAGGAATAACTGTGCGTAGTTCCCTGAAGGTGGAATCTCATGTAGATAGGGTGGTAAAGAAAGCTTTTGGTATGCTAGCCTTTATAAATCAGAGCATTGAGTATAGAAGTTGGGATGTAATGTTAAAATTTAATTGGTCTCACAAGGCATTGGTGAGACCAATTCTGGAGTATGGTGTACAGTTTTGGTCGCCCAATTATAGGAAGGATGTCAACAAAATAGAGAGAGTACAGAGGAGATTTACTAGAATGTTGCCTGGGTTTCAGCAACTAAGTTACAGAGAAAGGTTGAATAAGTTAGGTCTTTATTCTCTGGAGCACAGAAGGTTAAGGGGGGACTTGATAGAGGTCTTTAAAATGATGAGAGGGATAGACAGTGTTGACGTGGATAAGCTTTTCCCATTGAGAGTAGGGAAGATTCAAACAAGAGGACATGACTTGAGAATTAAGGGACAGAAGTTTAGGGGTAACATGAGGGGGAACTTCTTTACTCAGAGAGTGGTAGCTGTGTGGAATGAGCTTCCAGTGAAGGTGGTGGAGGCAGGTTCGATTTTATCATTTAAAAATAAATAGGATAGTTATATGGACGGGAAAAGAATGGAGGGTTATGGTCTGAGTGCAGGTAGATGGGACTAGGGGAGATTATGTGTTCGGCATGGACTAGAAGGGTCGAGATGGCCTGTTTCCGTGCTGTAATTGTTATATGGTTATATGGAAATCTCACCTGCCTGTTTCAGTGACAGGCACCCGCCGCCAGTGAATGGAGACAACCCCATCTGTCTCTCCCTCCATTCTCCATCCTCTCTCCTCCAACTCCCATCCCCCCACCTTTCCCTCCCAACTCCAGTCCCGTCCCGACCCCCTGGGAAACTGAAGGGAGCGACAATCTGCTGCCTGCCCGCTGAGTTAAAGAGTTCCCACGGTAGACTCACGATACACTAAGGTAAACGCACGGGCCACTACGTTCTTACAACGAGTTCAAATGTTTCAATTCTTAACCACGAGAGTAAATTTGACTCGTGGAAAACTTTAAACATGTTTGATTTTTTTCAAGAGTTGACATGTTTCACGGGTACCTGCCGTTAGCGCCACGAGTCTCTAAGTTGCGTACACGAGTTCCGACGTTACAGCTACATTAATCATACGTTATTACCACGAGTTTTAACTCGGGGTACCTCATATGTCAACTCGCACCGTGAGACAGGGGTTTTACTCCTATACTGAAATCCTTGTTATGAAGGCCAATATTCCATTAGCTTTCTTCACTGCCTGCTGTACCTGCACGCCAACTTTCAGTGACTGGTGTACAAGGACGCCCAGGTCTCGCTGTACCTCCCCCTTACCTAACCTAACCCCATTGAGATAATAATCTGCCCCCTTGTTTTTGCCACCAAAGTGGATAACCTCACATATATCTTGGTTCTTCTTGGTTTCTTGGTCCTCCAAAATATTCCAAATGGAATTTAAACTGGTGGTGAAGGTGATGAAGTATATTATACTGCATCTGCCACGCATCTGCCCACTCACTCAATCTGTTCAGCTCACCTTATATTGATCCAAATAGAAAATCAGTTATTTTATCAATTCAGTTGAGTTTATTGCCACGTGTACCGAGGTACAATGAAAAGCTTTTGTTGCGTGCTAACCAGTCAGTGGAACGACAATACATGATTACAATCGAGCCGTTTACAGTGTAAAGATATCCCGCAGTCAGACGACACTGAACAGCTGCCTGAGCCACTGAGTTACTCTAGCATTTATAGATTTTGCAGTACTGTTTCTGGAGTTTGGAAGTACCGCAGATCTCCTGTTATACGTCCAAATCGCGAAGCTAGGTGCAGTTATTATTCACATCATTGTTTCTCACACAGAGCAGTTTATAATAATTTTCATACCTGGATACTGTCTGAAAAATCCATTGGCGCTGCCAAAGTATTGCCATATCAGAGAAGGGTCACGCTCAAAGTTATCGACAAAAACTTTGTTCAAAGCTTCAGACCAGAAAACTCCATTAACAATCGCTGGATCTGTAAAATAAGCAAAGACAAAACATTTGTATTGCATCTGCCACAATGTTCACATGTACACGAGAGAGCTTGTTATAGCAGCAAGAAGCCAACACAGGTTGGTGACTGACATTACTGAAGAACTGTGGTAGGAACCAGATGGTCAACGACTGGTGAAGCTGTATGTAGAATCCAGACACATCTAGTTTAGTTTAGTTTACAGATACAGCGCAGAAGCAGGCCCTTCGGCCCACCGAGTCCACGCGCCGACCAGCAATCGCCCCGTACACTAATACTATTCTTCACACAATAGGGACAATTTTACCGAACCCAATTAACCTACGTTCGTCTTTGGAATGTGGGTGGAAACCGATGCACCCAGAGAAAACCCACGCGGTCACAGGGAGAATGTATAAACTTCGTACAGACAACACCTGGGATGGAACCCGAGTCTCTGGCGCTGTTAGTTTGCCTCTCCCACCTCAAAGCCATGCTGTCTCGGCATTGAGGTTTCCACCCAGGGTAAAACGTATGGACCATCTACCGTATGTGCGCACGGCAAAATCTACTGTTTACCAATTGTAACCAAACCTGAACATTGGGTGAGGTTAGAATCAGACTACAGATAAATCATTCAAACATTACAACAGCAAAAAAAGGCCCAGAGTGCTGGAGTAACTCAGCGGGTCAGGCAGCATTCCTGGAAAACATGGATAGGTGACGTTTCACAGAGTGTTGGAGTAACTCAGCTGGTCAGGCAGCATTCCTGGAAAACATGGATAGGTGACGTTTCGGGTCAGGACATTTCTTCAGCCAACAGTGACTGCATTTCACAAATCTATTCATTGACTGTGAACACGTCTGGTGAGTGAGATTTTAAAAGCCATGGTTTAAATGCAGGTCCTTTCTGCCTTTCTCTTTGAATCAAATCAGAGATAAGGTTCACTGGCCTGTGGCGCTGGAGGTTGTTTAGAATCAGCCCCTCTGCAATAGACTGCACAACTTAAAACTGGAAATAATCGCAGGGAGAAAGGAGTGTTGAGCAGTGAGATGGTGTACCGTCAGCTGTGGCTGTAGGAGACTAATGGGTCGATTCACAACTGTACTATTGACCCCTGTATCCACAGGAGCTTTTATGTTCAATCAATCCTGGCACTCTGCGATCAAATTGCTATTAGCTGCAAAGTCCCGGCAGCAAGATATTGACAGCCATTCCGGCAACGATACCCTGCACTCCAACTAGCTTACACCATCATCATGAGAGGAATAGATCGGGTAGACGCACAGGGACCCTTGACCAGAGTAGGGGAATCGAGGACCAGAGGACATAGGTTTTACGGTGAGAGGGGAATGATTTAATGGGAACACGAGGAGCAACGTTTTCACACAGAGGGTGGTGGGTGTATGGTGACATGCCTCAACTACCGCCTCTGGCTGCTCGTTCCCCTATTCTGGGTAAAAGACTCAGCAAATCTATACCCTGTACTGTTCTATGTCCAAGTTCATGAGTTCATAAGGTCATAAGTGATTGGTGCAGAATTAGGCGTTTTGGCCCATCAAGTCTACACTGCCATTCAATCATGGCTGATCTATCTCTCCCTCCTAACCCCATTCTCCTGCTATCTCTCCCCATAACCCCTGACACCCGTACTGATCAAGAATCTATCTATCTCTGCCTTCAAAGTGTTGAAGTATGTTTCGAATAGGGGATTCCTCTGTTCCCGCCTCTGTGGAGAGTAGACTGCAATGTCACAAACAATGTCCCTGGCTCTGGGCATGAGCTAATGATGAGAATCAGTGTGGGAAGGAACTGCAGATGCTGGTTTAAACCAAAGTTAGATGCGAAATGCTGGAGTAACTCAGCGGGACAGGCGGCAACTCGGTGGCGATCCTTCTTCAGACTGAGTGTCAGGGGAGAGGGAAACGAGAGATATAGACGGTGATGTGGAGAGATATAGAACAAAGGATTAACTAATATGCAAAAAAGTAACAATGATAAGGGCAGAAGTTCATTGTTAGCTGTGGGCTAGATGAAAATGAGTTACAGACAATGAAACTCAGCAGGAATCGGTCCTCATTATCAGCAGCTTGCAGCCAGATGGGCATGTTGGCATTATGGCATGTTGGTATGTTGGCATTATGGCATGAGCATGTTGGCATGCTGGCATTATGGCATGTTGGTATGTTGGCATGTTGGCATTATGGCATGTTGGTATGTTGGCATTATGGCATGTTGGTATGTTGGTATTATGGCATGAGCATGTTGGCATGTTGGCTTTATGGCATGTTGGTATGTGTTGGTATGTTGGCATGTGGGTATGCTGGCATTATGGCATGTTGGTATGTTGGTATTATGGCATGAGCATGTTGGCATGTTGGCTTTATGGCATGTTGGCATGTTGGTATGTTGGCATTATGGCATGTTGGTATGTTGGCATTATGGTATGGCATGTTTGGCATGTTGGTATTATGGCATGAGGTATGTTGGCATGTTGGCATTATGGCATGTTGGTATGTTGGCATTATGGCATGTTAGCATGGTGGCATGTTGGCATGGGCATTTTGGAATGTGGGCATGTTGGCATGATGGCATATTGGCATTATGGCATGTTGGCATGTTAGCATGGGCATGTTGGGCTCTCTGGCACATGAAGACAGAAGTCATTGGCCTTTTGTTGATGCACCCTCTTACCCACCCCCCCCCCCCCCCCCCCCCCCCCCCCCCATTTAGAACTCAACAGAGAAGGATAAGGGGTTAATTAAGGGGGGGAGCATAAAAGAAAGCTTGCATGAAATATAAAAACTGACTGTAAAAGCTTATTTTGGTATGTAAAAAGGAAAAGATTAGTGAAGACAAATGTAGGTCACTTACAGTCAGAGACAGGTGAATTTATAATGGGAAACAAAGAAATGGCAGAACAGTTAAACGAGTACTTTGGTTCTGTCTTCACTAAGGAAGACACAAACAATCTCCCAGAAATACTAGGGGACCGAGGATCTAGTTGGAGGGAGGAACTGAAGGGATTCCACATTAGTCAGGAAATGGTGTTGGGTAAACTGTTGGGACTGAAGACAGATAAATCCCCAGGGCCTGATGGTCTGCATCCCAGAGTACTCAAGGAGGTGACCCAGAAATCGTGGATGCATTGGTGATCATTTTCCAATGTTCTCTAGACACTAGATCAGTTCCTGGGGACTGGAGGTTAATGTAACCCCACTTTTTAAGAAATGAGGGAGAGAGAAAACAGAATTATAAACCAGTTAGCCTTACATCGGTAGTGGGGAAGATGCTCAAGTCGATTGTTAAAGGTGTTATAGCAGAGTAATTTGGAAAGCAGTGACAGGATCGGTCAAAGTCAGCATGGGTTATGAAGGGGAAATCATGCTTGACTAATCTTGTGGAACTTTGAGGGAGTAATGGATGGATAAGGGAGAGCCAGTGGATGTGGTGTATCTGGACTTTCAAATGGCCTTTGACAAGGTCCCACACAAGAGATTAGTGTGCAAAAATAGAGCACATGGTATTGGGGCTAGGGTGTTGACATGGATAGAGAACTGGTTGGCAGACAGGAAGCATGGAGTAGGAATTAACAGGTCCTTCTCAGAATGGCAGGCAGTGACTAGTGGGGTGCCTCAAGGCTCGGTGCTGGGACCCCAGTTATTAACAAAAGCAGTGTAATGTAGATAATGTAGTGTAATGATGCAGTGTAATGTAAATAAATGTGAGGTTATCCACTTTGATGGCAAGAACAGGAAGGCAGATTATTATCTGAATAGTGTCAGATTACGAGAATGGGAGGTACAACGAGATCTGGGTGTGCTTGTACATCAGTCACTGAAAATAAGCATGCAGATACAGCGGGCAGTGAAGAAAGCTAATGGCATTGTTGGCTTTCATTGCGAGAGGAATTGAGTTTAGGAGCAAGGAAGTCTTGCTGCAGTTGTACAGGGCCCTAGTGAGACCGCACCTGGTGTTTTGTGTGCAATTTTAAGGAAGGACATTATTGCTATTGAGGGAGTGCAGCGTAGGTTCACCAGGTTAATTCCTGGGATGGCGGGACTGACATATGATGAAAGAATGGGTCGACTTGGCTTGTATTCATTGGAATTTAGAAGGATCTTATAGAAACATATAACATTCTTAAAGGATTGGACATGCTAGATGGAGGAAAAATGTTCCCGATGTTAGGAGAGTCCAGAAGCAAGGGTCACACAGTTTAAGAATAAGGGATAGGCCACTTGGACCGAGATGAGGAAAAATGTCATCACCCAGAGAGTTGTCAATCTGTGGAATTCATTGCCACAGAAGGCAGTGGCCAATTCACTGGATGTTTTCAAGAGAGAATTAGATTTAGCTCTTAGGGCTAACGCAATCAAAGGATATGGGGAGAAAGCAGGAACGGGGTACTGATTTTGGATGATCAGCCATGATCATATTAAATGGCGGTGCTGGCTCGAAGGGCCGAATGGCCTGTTCCTGCACATATTTTCTACGTTTCTTTCCTACATCCTACATCATTCCCTTCTACTGTATATCTCAAACAGAGGGAGTGAAGCAAATACAGGGGCCAAGTTAATCAGCAAATAAGTACTTTTGCACACGATTGATTGCCTGTAATTTTAATGATCATTACTTAATTTAATAAACCAAGAAACCAATACATTTGTGTGAGCTTCCATTTTTGAGCATTTTCATTTTCTGTCCACAGTTATAATGTGACTAACATCTGATATGTGCATCGAAGCATTAAATTGGATTTGTTTGTTGGAGAAACTCTGTGTCCTAACATTCAGGCAGCATTCAGTTTAGGTGAAGGACTGCAAGTTACATCAGGATCCCTTTTGACAAAATCAACTATCGACACAACATTCAAATTAAGGTTCAATCTACGTGCTTCTTTTACCCGATTTAGTTTAGTTTAGTTTAGAGATACAGCGCAGAAACAGGCCCTTCGGGCTACCAAGTCCGCACCAACCGCACATTAACATTATACCAAACCAATTAACCTACAAACCTGCATGCCTTTGGAGCGTGGGTGGAAACCGAAGATCTCGGAGAAAACCCACGCAGGTCAAGGGGAGAACGCACAAACTCCGTACTGACAGCATCCGTAGTCAGGATCGAACCCGGGTCTCTGGCACTGTGAGGCAACTCTACCGCTGCGCCACCGTGCCGCACTGTTGTTAGTTTGTTTTTGAGCAGTTTTGTTTAAACAGTCTTGTGTACTGTAGACTGGGTGTGGACAGTCTTGTGTACTGTAGACTGGGTGTGGACAGTCTTGTGTACTGTAGACTGGGTGTGGACAGTCTTGTGTACTGTAGACTGGGTGTGGACAGTCTTGTGTACTGTAGACTGGGTGTGGACAGTCTTGTGTACTGTAGACTGGGTGTGGACAGCCTTATGTACTGGAGACTGGATGTGGACAGTCTTGTGTACTGTAGACTGGATGTGAAGAGGATGTTTCCACTATGGGATGGGATGGAATCTTTTATTTTATTATCACAGTGAAATTCTTTGCTTGCGTACCCAAGGTATGCAAATAGTTACCACATAAAGGGCGCTGACGAAGTATCCTGTGCCAGGTCCTCTTTGACCCCCACCCCACCTCCCTCACGGCGGTCCCGCCAGGCCAGTCCCTGATATGAACATTGACTTCTCTAACTTCAAGTAGCTCTTGCTTTCCCTCTCTCTCTATTCCCTCCCCTTCCCAGTTCTCCCACCAGTCTTACTGTCTCCAACTACATTGTATCTCTGTCCCACCCATGCCCCTGACACCAGTCTGAAGAAGGGTCTCGACACGAAACGACACCCCTTCCTTTTCTCCAGAGATGCTGCCTGACCCGCTGAGTTACGCCAGCACATTGTGTCTATATTCTATGTTTTTCCTATTTATTGAGCACTATACAGGACTATATCAGAAATCTCAGTCTACCTTACCGAGCGGATGATGACAATAGGGTCTTTTATTTTGATGGTAGGTGGGTCAGGAGAAGTTCAGGCGAGTGGCATATGCAGAGGGGAGGTGGGGGTGGGAGGTCATTTTGAATTTACCCTTAAAGTTTGCTTGAAGATGGAAAGGAAAAAAAAGTAACAGCAATAATTAACAGAAAATAACACAATATTATAGAATGTACAGGAAGGAACTGCAGATGCTGGTTTGCACCGAAGATAGACGCAAAGTGCAGGAGTAACTCAGCGGGACAGGCAGCATCTCTGAAGAGAAGGAATGGGTGACCTTTCAGGTTGAGACCCTTCTTCAGACTGAGAGTCGCGTGAAAATGAGTCCAGAGATATGGACGGTAAGGTGTGAAAATGACAGATCAAAGCAGATGGTGTTAAGGAAATGTTCATTATTAGCACTCTCAGTCAGAAGAAGGGTCTCGACCTGAAACATTCCTTTTCTCCAGAGATGCTGCCTGTCCCACTGAGTTACTCCAACATTTTGTGTCTATCTACACTATAACAGGAGCCATGGCCACTATCATCAGGACATGTGATAGGAGCAGAATTAAGCCATTCGGCCCATCAATTCTACTCTGCCATTCAATCATGGCTGATCTATCTCCCCCTCCTAACCCCATTCTCCTGCCTTCTCCCCATAACCTCTGACACCCGTACTAATCAAGAATCTATCTATCTCTGCCTTAAATATATTCACTGACTTGGCCTCCATAGCCTTCTGTGGCAAAGAATTCCACAGATGCACTAATTGAAAAACATGGAATGATGTGAATGTACGATTGTACATTGTCACCCCAGCGATGTTGTTCAGCAGACCATGCAAACAGACCTCTCGTCTCCAGACGTGTAGGAATGCTGGTTTAAATCAAAGGTAGACACAAAATGCTGGAGTAACTCAGCGGGACAGGCAGCATCTCTGGAGAGAAGGAATGGGTGACGTTTCGGATCAAGACCCTTCTTTCGAAACGTCACCCATTCTTTCTCTAGTGTCCAGACCAGGTTTTGCAGTAACTAAGGAACGCAGCAACAATGGGAGCATGCAGCACAGGAGAGGGCATTGACAAACGCCCCCGGAACATTCAAACTAGGCTTTCTGCAGGCACCAACCCGCATAATCATCCTTCATTTAGGCCCGCTGCCTCCAAAGATAGTTGCTAGGATACGTGCAATATGGAAATATGAATAAATAGCATCCAGCCTCATGTTGTCCACAACAGGCTGAACTGTTTATGTATGTTTTTTAAAATGGTTCAATGTGTGATATGTCATGAAGCATTCCTGAAGGCAAAATTGCTACGCATGCAGGGCCAATACAACGTGTTTGCCTTCAGTCTGTGTTTTTGGTGCGATGTACAAAAGCTTCCATCGGGCCACAAACCTACTGCCGATCTATCAGCAGTGTTAACAAAAGCCGCTGATTAAATATGCTGGCTGAGCAGTAGAGAAGGCCCGGTTCATTAAATAAAAGTGACAGGAGGAGTGAGGAGCTCAGTGTTGATAAAACGTATCATTGACGGCACCTTTGTTTATAGTATTGCAATATGTGGACTGCAGCTTGCTGCTTTCATCCTCAATTATCACCTTCATCTAGAGTCACAGAGTGATCCAGCGTGGAAACAGGCCCTTTAGCCCAATTAGCCCACACCAGCCAACATGGCCCAGCTACAATTGTCCCACCTGCCCGCGTTTGGTCCACTTGCCCTTGCAACCACAGGAAATGCTACACTTGTCGTTTTACTCCCCCCTTGACTCCATTCAAGGACCCAAGCAGTCTTTCCAGGTACGGCAGAGGTTCACCTGCACCTTCTCCAACCTCATCTATCGCATCCGCTGCTCTAGGTGTCAGCTGCTGTACATCGGTGAGACCAAGCGTAGGCTTGGAGATCACTTCGCCGAACACCTCCGCTCGGTTCGCAGTAACCAACCTGATCTCGCGGTGGCTCAGCACTTCCCCTCCAATTCCAAATCCGATCTACCCGAGCCAGCTGCCTGCCCCTTTTCCGGGGTTACGTCCGTGCCCGGGTGGGATTAGAAAGGGAATACGCCCTGTCTGTGGGCACCCTGAGGGAGTTCCGGGACCGCTGGGCTCCGCAGGGTGTTGAATGTATCCTCAATAAGGATTGTATCATAATTGTATAATAGTTTATTATGGATATATGTTTGTATTGTATTTATGGTGGTGGGTTCTGGCTTGTTTTATTGTAGTGTAAATATTATTTTTTAATAATTGAATACATTTTTTGATATTAAAAAAAAAAAAAAAAATTCCAAATCCGACCTTTTTGTCCTGGCCTTTTCCATGGCCAGAGTGAGGACCACTGTAAATTGGAGGAGCAGCACCTCATATTTCGCTTGGGCAGTTTGCACCCCAGCAGTATGAACATTGACTTCTCTAATTTCAGGTAGTCCCTACTTTCTCCTCCCCTTCTCAGCTCTCCCTCAACCCACTGGCTCCACCTCTTCCTTTCTTCCTCCCGCCCCCCCCACCCTCACATCAGTCTGAAGAAGGGTTTTGGCCCAAAACATTGCCTATTTCCTTCGCTCCATAGATGCTGCTTCACCCGCTGAGTTTCTCCAGCATTTTTGTCTACCTTCGTGTTTGGTCGATATCCCTCCAAACCTGTCCTATACATGTATGTGTCCAACTGTTTCTTAAAAATTTGGGATAGTCCCAGCCTCAACTACCTCCTCTGGCAGCTTATTCCATACACCCACCGCCCTTTGCATGAAAAAGGTATCCCTCAGATTCCTATTAAATCTTTTTCCTCTGATCCTCGACATATGTCCTCTGATCCTCGATTGCCCTACTCTGGGTAAGAGATATTGAAATTGAATCTGAATTGTGCATCTACCCAATCTATTCCTCTCATGATTTTATACACCTCTATACGGAACTTGCTATCAAAACATGGAGGGGACGGGGGACACAATTTGTTGGTGGCCGCGCGCGCATGCGCGCACGCACGCACACACACACACACACACACACACACACACACACACACACACACACGAGCGCGAGGCTTCGGAGGCTCAATGCAGCTCAACTCTGCCTGTCTCTCCGGGTTAACTACAGCCCTGTCTGGACTGACGGGATACCAGCGCTGCTTCTCCGCGCTGGCCATATTCCCCGCAAGCCCAGGCAGGTTAACCATGGCGGGACAGGCAGAGTTGAGCTGGGTTTAGTGCTGTTTCTCTGCACTGGCTGTGGGCCTGGGGGCTTTGCTCGCGTCTGACTCCCGACCTCTCTGGCCACCCATGGGGTAGGCACTGGGGACAGCGCCGGAGAGCCGGCCGGGATCGACCCTGCCTGCGGATGAGGTGCAGGTCTGTGCCACGTTTCCCTCCTCAAATCGCCGCGCTCTATCCTCAGTCCCCCCCCCCACTCCTCCCTCCTCCAATCATCGCGCCCTCGATCATCAGTCCCACCCCCACTGTCTCGCGGAAGCGGAGATTTTAAAATACGGATCACAAAAATTTGGGGGGGGATGTCCCCACCTCTCTCAAAACATGGGGGTGCGTGTCCCCTCTGCCCCCCCCCCCCCCCCCCCCCCGGGTTTTCCGCCCCTGCCTCTATTAGATCAGATCTCCCGTAATCTGGTGTGGTTCAGCATTTCACCTCACCACCTCACCGCCACGACAGAGAGAAATGCTGGCCACAATGCCAGCGCATTTACATCAGCTTTAGAACTATTTTAATGGGGGAGATATTTGTATTGAGTAACTTGCACTAACCCCCGGAACATTTGTTTTAAGAATAAGGGGTAGGCCATTTAGGACTGAGATGCGGGAAAAAAAAGAGTTGCGAATCTGTGCAATTCTCTGCCTCTGAATTCACTGGATATTTTAAAGAGAGAGATAGATTTAGCTCTTAGGGCTAACGGAATCAAGGGGTATGGGGAGAAAGCAGGAATGAGGAACTGATTCTGGATGATCAGCCAGGATCATATTGAATGGCGGTGCTGGCTCGAAGGGCCGAATGGCCAACTCCTGCACCTATTTTCTATGTTTTTATGTTTTAATCTTGTTCGTGAAAAAGAATGTGTCTGTTTTACTTTTTGTTTTAGTGTGGCAGTACAGCAAGAGGGTGAGAGTTGTCATACAAGATGTCGCGACTTGTTAATGCTGACCATGTTGGCCCACTGTTAGTCCAGTTTCCAGCATTTGGCTCCTAGCCCTCGGCTCCCATCCTATCCACACATCTACTGAAATAGTGCAGCAAGTGTCTCTGTCAGAGCCGCAACATCTCCTTTGGGTCCTGTTGAGTTTGCTGTTCGTACCAGTTCAGTTCAGTTTAGTTTATTGTCACGTGTACCAAGGTACAGTGAAAAGCTTTTTGTTGCGTGCTATCCAGTCAGCGGAAAGACATTACATGATTACAATCGAGCCATTTACAGTGTGTAGACACATGATAAGGGAATAACGTTTAGTGCAAGGTAAAGCCAGCAAAGTCCGATCAAAGATAGTCCGAGGGTCATCAATAAGTTGGATACAGTAGTATTTCAACGCTGCTCTCTGGTTGTGGTAGGATGATTCAGTTGCCTGATAACAGCTGGGAAGGAACTGTCCCTGAGTCTGGAGATGTGCGTTTTCACCCTTCTGCACCTTTTGCCCGATGGGAATGTTAAATTTGCCAATTTAAAGTAACCCCTGCAGTCCCTCCAGTCCCCCACCCTAGCCATCCTCGCAGTTCCACTGTTTGCATCCTTGTATCCCATTCTCTTCCCCAGCCAACAATGGGCCATTATGGACTCCACCCTTCCTTGGTCATCTGTTGTCGGCCCTGATTTGTTATCCATGTTCCCCGGAGATGCTGCCGGACTTGCTGAGTTAATCAAGTACTTTGTGTCTACCTTGAGTTCATTGATATGTCGTTTAATACTATTTTTAATTATTTTGAAGACATTTCAAAGTCTGTCAGAGACACTTGTAACATCTAACGTTGAACCCTACAGGTGGACACAAGGAACTGCAGGTGTTGGAATCTTCAGAATACAAAGTGCTGGAGTAACTCAGCGGGTCAGGCAGCATCTGTGGAGAACATGTATAGGTGATGTTTCACAGAGTGCTGGAGTAACTCACTGTATCTTGAAACTAAACTAAACATACTGTTCAATGTTTTACCATATGATCCTCATTCAATTAAAATTAATTTTAGGCTCACTGTTTTTCTAAGCTGCTTTCAAATAAAATCAAGCGATGCTTCCACACTGATTGGCAACATTCCATCCTGCACCTATTTTCATAAAATGTGTAATGGTGGGAATTATGTGGCTTCTCAAGGAGTTAATTCTTGAATTAATTATCTGTCTGGCCAAACACGTTCACTTAATATGGAGAATTAAATCACGCTATCATTAGATAAGTTTGTTCTGCATAATTTACCAGTATCAGTATAGAATGAGCTTTGTTGCTGAAAGCTATGAAATCTTTGCAGCAATTAAAATACTCTGTAGTTCCCCAGAACTCACGCAATCTGCATTTAACTGCACTGAAATATGAACCACAACTATTTTTAGATTAGGCAAAAGGAATTTTCCAATTTAACAACTAAAGGAGCTATGAATATCATTTGGTCGGAAAAAAACCCAATTTAATATGCTGTTGAGGCAGGAGTATTGTGTTAGGAAATACTTGGATCTAATGTCTTCATTCCGTTCAAGCACTCAGCTCTCTAAACAACACTCTGACATTTCACAACATTGAACTTCTATGCTATTTTCTTCAATATTGTTATTTAACCTTGAAGATAATTTTGACCTCATTGATGCTTGGAATGCAATATAAATACTTGAGTAGGCAGGAAATGATCAAACGCAGTCTACCTTAGTCTAGTTTAGTTTAATTTAAAGATATGGTGTGGAAATGGGCTCTTCGGCCCACCGAGTCCATGCCGAACAGCGATCTCCACACAATAGTTCTATCCTACACACACACTAGGGACAATTTACAGGAGCTAATTAACCAACAAACCTGCACATCTTTGGGATGTGGGAGGAAACTGGAGCACCCAGAGGAAACCCATGCGGTCACGGGGAGAACGCGCAAACTCCGTACAGCCAGCACCCGAGGTTCTGGATCGAACCCGGGTCTCTGGCGCTGTGAGACAGGAACTCTACTGCTGCACCACCGTGCTGCCGAAATTGGGCTTCAAGAGGCCGAGGAGGCTCAGAGACTCTGGTGGGTATCCATGCTTGGAATACACAGACCAAGAGATCACTGGGCAATATGCAAGCCTTGTAACTGGGCCAGTGAAAGCCACAAAAGGCCAGTAAGAAACATAGAAACATTGCAGGTAGACAAAAATGTTGGAGAAACTCAGCGGGTGAGGCAGCATCTCTGGAGCGAAGGAAATAGGCAATGGTTCGGGTTGAAACTCTTCTTCAGACTTATGTGAGGGTGGGGGGGCGGGAAGAAGATAGGAAGAGGAGGAGCCAGTGGGCTAAGGGAGAGCTGAGAAGAGAAGGAGAAAGTAGGAACTATCTGAAATTAAAGAGGTCAATTTCACCTCCTCCAACCGCATCTATTGGCCAGAGTGAGGACCACCGTAAATTGGAGGAGCAGCACCTCATATTTCGCTTGGGCAATCTGCACCCCAGTGGTATGAACATTGACCTCTAATTTCAGATAGACCCAACTTTCTCGTCCCCTTCTGAGCTCTCCATCAGCCCACTGGCTCCTCCTCTTCCTTTCTTCTTCTCATTCGCCCCCCCCCCCCCCCCCAGCCTCACAGTCTGAAGAAGGATTTCGACCCGAAACGTTGCCCATTTCCTCCGCTCCATAGATGCTGCCTCACCCGCTGAGTTTCTCCAGCATTTTTGTCTACCTTCATTTTTCCAGCATCTGCAGTTCCTTCTTAAACATAGAAACATAGAAAATTGGTGCAGGAGTAGGCCATTTGGCCCTTCGAGCCAGCACTGCCATTCAATATGATCATGGCTGATCATCCAGAATCAGTACCCCGTTCCTGCTTTCTCCCATATCCCTTGATTCCGTTAGACCCAAGAGCTAAATCTAACTCCCTCTTGAAAACATCCAGCGAATTGGCCTCCACCGCCTTTTGTGGCAGAGAATTCCTCAGATTCACAACTGTCTGAGTGAAGAATGAGCAGATTTGGAAGTGTGGGAGTTCTCTGTGGTTCTACGTGGCAGCAACAGGGCAGCAGGTTAATATTCGCAGCACATAATGAGGACACCGCATGTCTACATTACCAGTCAAGCTATCTGAAGGAGTAGAAACTAGGAACTGCAGATGCTAGTTATACAAATCAAGATACAGAGTGCTGGAGTAACTCAGCGGGTCAGGCAGCATCTCTGGGGAACATGGAGTCTGAAGAGGGTCCCATCCCGAAACGTCGTCTATCCATGTTTTCCTGAGCTGTTCAGTTCTGTTTATTGTCACTTGTAACGAGGTACCGTGAAAAGCTTTTGTTGTCGAGATCCTGCTTGATGTGCTTAGTTACTCCACCACCCTGCAGCCTGTCTGTCTTTTTTTAGTTCTTTGTCCAGTTAAATGTAGTTGTTGTTTTCTTTTATACTTTTTTAGGCTGTGTACATGTGGGGGGGGGGGGGGCTTTTAAAATCTCTTCCCTGCACGGGAGACCCGGCCTCTTTCCTGTCTAGTCTCCGTTGTCGTTGGGACCTAGTACCGTGGAGCAGCCTCCAACCGGAACGACTTCCCACATTGAGATATTAAGACCTGGAGCGGGGCCGTACATCGCCCGGTGCCGCCTCAACGGTCGTGGGACTTACCATCCCCCGCCGGGGGCTTTAACATCAGGAGAAAAATGGAACACAGGGGAGAGAAAAGAAGGTACACAAAAAAGCTGGAGAAACTCAGCGGGTGCAGCAGCATCTATGGAGCGAAGGAAATGGGCAATGTTTCGGGCTGAAACCCTTCTTCAGACTGATCGGGGGCGGGGGGGGGGGGGGGGGGCGGGGACAAGAAAGGACAAAGGAGGAGGAGCCCGAAGGCTGGGGGATGGGAGGAGACAGCAGGGGGACCGAGGAAGGGGAGGAGACAGCAAGGACTAACAAAATTGGGAGAATTCGATGTTCATGCCCCCAGGATGCAGACTCCCCAAACGGAATATGAGGTGCTGTTCCTCCAATTTCCGGTGCTGCTCGCTGTGGCCATGGAGGAGAGAAAAGACTTTGCCTTCCATCACAGTGAGGAGGAGATTCACTGTGATGGATGTTTGTGTAAATTGAGTTGTTTGTGTGTCTTGTAGAAATTGTTTCTGTTTGTATGGCTGTAGAAACAGAGTTTCGTTTGAGGTTCAAATGACAATGAATAAATATTGTATTGTATTGTATTCTTCTAGTTTACAAGAATGATTCCAGGAATGAGTGGATTGGCATATGATGAGCGTTTGACGGCACTGGGCCTGTACTCGCTGGAGTTTAGAAGAATGAGGGGGGACCTCATTGAAACACAAAATAATGAAATACATAGATAGGTTGGATGTGGAGAGGATGTTTCCACTGGGAGAGTCTAGGACCTGAGGTCACAGCCTCAGAATTAAAGGGCACTCTTTTAGAAAGGAAGTGAGGAGGAATTTCTTTAGTCAGGAGGTAATGAATCTGTGGAACTCATTGCCACAGAGGACTGTGGAGGCCAAGTCGGTGGTGGGGAAGATGCTGGAGTCAATTATAAAAGATGAGATAGCCGAACATTTGGATAGCAGTAACAGGATCGGTCCAAGTTATCATGGATTTACGAAGGGGAAATCATGCTTGACTAATCTTCTGGGATTTTTTGAGGATGTAACTAGGAAAATGGACACGATGAGAGCCAGTGGATGTAGTGTACCTAGACTTTCAGAAAGCATTTGATAAGGACCCACATAGGAGATTAATGAGCAAATTCAGGGCACATGGTATTGGGGGTAGAGTGCCGGCATGGATAGAGAAGTGGCTGGTAGACAGGAAACAAAGAGTAGGGATTAACGGGTCCCTTTCAGAATGGCAGGCAGTGACTAGTGTGGTACCGCAAGGCTCGGTGCTGGGACCGCAGCTATTTACAATATACATCAATGATTTGGATGAAGGGATTCAAAGACACTTTATCAAATTTGCAGATGACACAAACCTGGGTGGCAGTGTGAACTATGAGGAAGATGAGATATCCATTTTGGGAACTTAAGGCATGCAGTGAAACTGAAAGCACAAGTGCATACTACAATTTTACAAGTTGGGAAAAAACAAGGGAAGGGAGATGGCAGGGGGGGGGGGGCAATAGGTGCAAAAATTCTACGGCGCTACATACATATATACATATATACAATGAAGTCCCCTGTTTGGGCGGTATGAGGGAGTGCAGTGTGGATTTGAAGGGATATAATTCTCGGGAGAAGCCGGGCGTGTACTTGTTTGGGATTTGATGCACGCTAGAGCGCCTTTACCAGAGGGCAGCAGGTCGAACAGTCCAGGAAGATGCTATGAGAATGCAGGGTGACTTGGACAGGTTGGGAGAGTGGGCAGATGCAAGGCAGATTAAGTTTAATGCGGATAAATGTAAGGTTATCCACTTTGGTAGCAAAAACAGGAAGGCAGATTACTATCTAAATGACGTCAAGTTGGGAAAAGGGGAAGTACAACGGGATCTGAGGGCCCTTGTACATCAGTCTATGAAGGTAAGCATGCAGGTACAGCAGGCAGTGAAGAAGGCGAATGGCATGTTGGCCTTTATAACAAGAGGAATCGAATATAGGAGCAAAGAGGTCCTTCTGCAGTTGTACAGAGCCCTAGTGAGACCACACCTGGAATATTGTGTGCAGTTTTGGTCCCCTAATTTGAGGAAGGACATTCTTGCTATTGAGGGAGTGCAGTGTAGGTTTACAAGGTTAATTCCCGGGATGGCGGACCTGTCATATGCTGAGAGAATGGAGCAGCCGGGCGTGTACACGCTGGAGTTTAGAAGGATGAGAGGATATCTCATTAAAACATATAAGATTGTTAAGGGTTTGGACACGCTAGAGGCAGGAAACGTGTTACCGATGTTGGGGGGTCCAGAACCAGGGGCCACAGTTTAAGAATAAGGAGTAAGCTATTTAGAACGGAGATGAGGAAACACTTTTTCACACAGAGAGTGGTGAGTCTGTGGAATTCTCTGCCTCAGAGGGCGGTGGAGGCAGGTTCTCTGGATGCTTTCAAGAGAGAGCTAGATAGGGCTCTTAAAAATAGCGGAGTCAGGGGATATGGGGAGAAGGCAGGAATGGGGTACTGATTGTGGATGATCAGCCATGATCACATTGAATGGCGGTGCTGGCTCGAGGGGCCAAATGGCCTACTCCTGTATCTATTGTCTATTGTTTATAAATAGTTTACAAAACTATACGATATAACTTTGTTTATCCCAGGAGGGAAATTGATCTGCCTACAGTCATAAAAACACAAAATCCATGAAATGAAATTAAAGTGGCGAGTGGAAAGGATTGGGGATGTGCAAAGATTGGGGGGGGGGGGGTGGTATGGGGGGGGGGGGGGGGGGGGGAAGTCTGTCTACTCCACGACAGAAGGTGGAGGAGTTGTACAGTTTCATAGCCATGGGGAAGATGGATCTCCTGTGGAGCTTTTAGAAAGGCAGATGAATATGCAGGGATTGGAGAGATATATACAGGAAGATGAGATTAGTGTCCCTTGGCATCATGTTAGGCAAGGACATTGTGGGCCGAAGGGCCTGTTCCTGTGCTGTACTGTTCCATGTTCTATATAGTGTTTCTAATATAAACCTAGATAGTGGGTGGTGGGTGTATGGAACGAGAGGATGTAGTTGAGGCAGGTACTATAACAACCTTTAAAAGACATTCGGACAGGGACATGGATGGGACAGGTTTAGAGGGATATGGGCCAAATGCAGGCAGGTGGGACTAGTGTAGATGGGGCATCTTGGTTGTCATGGACAAGTTGGGCCGAAGGGCCTGTTTCCGTGCTGTATCATCCTACGTGGGAGGAAACCAGAGCAGCAGTCTGGAAGAAAGATCATTGAATACCACAAAGACCAGAAGAGATTTCCTCAATTTGGAATTTGCTGTAATTGCCATTAAATGAGCAGCTTGCTGGGAATGAATTGAAAGGGGAATTTTCATTTCTATCTCTGGATTTCATTTTAGCACAATAGTCACTAACTGGCAAATCAGTCCATATTGACAGTTCATTTTGTTTCAGAGAGAAAAAGTGTTTCCTAATCCTATAAACTGCTCTTCAGGGAGTATTTCTCAGTACATTACCTGTGATATATCCTGCTTCATGTATGTCACTAACCTTGGACAATAGAAAGAGACAGCTGATCTAACGTTAAAAGCATGGTCGGCAATCAGTGTGCCTTCAACTCCCATCAGCCCACTGGGAACTGTTATAATACACTGAATATATACAGAGAGCTGTCTTTAAAATTCAGAATACATTTTGTATTGGAAAACTGTAGTAAATACATAGATCAATGTATTTTGCACAAAAAAAAAGAGAATTAGTTCATTATTTAAAAATTGTTAATTCTAAATGTTTTTACAAAAGTTAAACTTTAAAACTCTGATATGTTAAAAGTAATTGATAAATCAAAATGAAAAACAATTTTTCTGATATTCATGGTGTTCCATATTTCGCTTCAGTCAAAATTATTTTTTTAATGCTGAATAAGTCAGGGGGTTGTCAGAGGATGGTGGAGGCAGTTTCTCTGATGCTTTCAAGCGAGAGCTAGATAGGGCCCTTAAAAACAGCGGTCAGGAGATATGGGGAGAAGGCAGGAACGGGGTACTGATTGGGGATAGTCAGCCATGAATGGCGGTGCTGGCTCAAAGGGCCTACTCCTGCACCTATTGTCTATATTGTCAATAGTTTAAATCACATTCAATAGTTATGGCGACTTTGCTCAGAGGATTGATTGCAAATTGGTTTCCCACCTTGGTCTGACAACCTCTACATTTCTCTCCACCCCTCCCATGCTGCACCTAGACTCACATCTATGGCTACTGTCTGTGGCTACTGATAGTGGCTACTGATGGTGTCTACTGTCTGATTGCTGTTTGTGGCTACTGTTTGTGGCTACTGGTTGGCTACTGTTTGTGGCTACTGCTACTGTCTGTGGGTACTGTACGTGGCTACTGTGGCTACTGTTTGTGGCTACTGTTTGTGGCTACTGTCTGTGGGTACTGTCTGTGGCTACTGTTTGTGGCTACTGTATGTGGCTACTGTTTGTGGCTACTGTCTGTGGGTACTGTGTACTGTACGTGGCTACTGTCTGTGGCTACTGTACGTGGCTACTGTACGTGGCTACTGTTTGTGGCTACTGTTTGTGGCTACTGTTTGTGGCTACTGTTTGTGGCTACTGTTTGTGGCTACTGTCTGTGGCTACTGTTTGTGGCTACTGTCTGTGGGTACTGTACGTGGCTACTGTTTGTGGCTACTGTTTGTGGCTACTGTTTGTGGCTACTGTTTGTGGCTACTGTTTGTGGCTACTGTCTGTGGCTACTGTACGTGGCTACTGTACGTGTGGCTACTGTTTGTTGCTACTGTACGTGGCTACTGTTTGTGGCTACTGTTTGTGGCTACTGTTTGTGGCTACTGTTTGTGGCTTCTGTTTGTGGCTACTGTCTGTGGGTACTGTACGTGGCTACTGTTTGTTGCTCCAAATCTCATCAATTTGTGACCTTCCATTAAACTGGAACCGGAACACTTGCTCATGCCATTAACAAGAGAAATATTTAAACATTAAACTCGTTCATCTTTTTAACTTTGAACTGCTTGGAATGTGCACTCTGCTGCAGAGACATTCCATCACAGGAGCAGAGCCTGGAGTTTGTATAGCCCCCCTTTCCCCAATCTCTCATCGTCCTTAAGACAGACACAGAATGCTGGAGTAACTCAGCAGGACAGGCAGCATCTCTGGAGAGAAGGAATGGGTGACGTTTAAGGTCGAGACCCTTCTTCAGACTGAGAGTCATGGGAGAGGGAGACACAGAGATATGGAAGGGTAATGTGTGAAAACAAGAGATCAACGGAGACGAAGCTCAAGGAGAATGTAGAATAATTACAGAGGGGGAGCAGCGAGAGAGAATGTTGCAGAACTCTCTTTGGAGAGAGGAGAAGAACATCTTCAAACTACACACACCTTGAGCCCCAAACGTCACCCATTCCTTCTCTCCAGAGATGCTGCCTGTCCCACAGAGTTACTCCAGCATTTTGTGTCTATCTTCGGTGTTAACCAGCATCTGCAGTTCCTCTCTACACACTTCCTCTAATCATTGTTCCTTACACAGGCTGCAAAACTCACCATATCTCCCGCTCCAAGCTGCCCTGTGTTTCATTGACGCTAACACTGGCAGTTCAAACATTGCACCCACAATTGGCCGTGTTTATATCCCACACAATATGCACATCTGGGAAAAGAGAACGTTCGGCCCATCATGTCTACTCCGCCATTTAATCATGGCTGATCTATCTCTCCCTCCTAACCCCATCCTCCTGCCTTCTCCCCGTAACCCCAACACCTGTGGTGAAATGCCCAATGACTTATGTTTTCTCATCCATCCCCAATCTCTCAGCTGAAATCTTCATTAACAGCATTATCACATCCAAACAGGACGGTTCTAACGTGTAGCTGACAGGATGTGAGAAGGTGCAGCCAACAGCCTGAGCCAAGCTTGCTCCATCTCCTCATGGAAGATCATCAACACCACTACACTTCCTGCTCAGGAGGTAAAATTATTTCCAAGATAAAATAAACTAATTGCCACATGGGACCCAGCAGTCTGATTGGTGCTGAGATATC
Organism: Leucoraja erinaceus; assembly: GCF_028641065.1. Taxonomy (NCBI): domain Eukaryota; kingdom Metazoa; phylum Chordata; class Chondrichthyes; order Rajiformes; family Rajidae; genus Leucoraja; species Leucoraja erinaceus. The sequence goes on along the minus strand of NC_073392.1, from coordinate 1,274,298 downwards.
TAGCAGATAAAATTCAAGGAAATGCTGCCTTCAAATCAAAGCCATCAATACACAGAAGATCGACACAAAAAGCTGCAGTAACTCAGCGGGACAGGCAGCATCTCTAGAGAGAAGATGGGACACAAAAAGCTGCAGTAACTCAGCGGGACACGCAGTATCTCTGGAGAGGAGGAATGGGTGACATTTTGGGTCGAGACCCTTCTTCAGACGTGTCAGACTGAACTGGTCTCTGTACAATGGCACAGACAATAGACAATAGATGCAGGAGTAGGCCATTCGGCCATTCGAGCCAGCACCGCCATTCACTGTGATCATGGCTGATCTTCCACAATCAGTACCCCGTTCCTGCCTTCTCACCAGATCAACTCACTCCACCATCTTTAAGAGAATTGGCCTCCACTGCCTTCTGATGCAGAGAATTCCACAGATTCATAACTCTCTGGGTGAAAATGTTTTTCCTCGTCTCCGTTCTAAATGACCTACCCCTTATTCTTAAACTGTGGCCCCTGGTTCTGGACACCCCCAACATCGGGAACATGTTTCCTGCCTCTAGCATGTCCAAACCCTTAATAATCTTATATGTTTCAATGAGATCCCCTCTTACCCTTCTAAATTCCAGTATATAAGCCCAGCCGCTCGATTCTATCAACATATGACAGTCCCGCCATCCCGGGAATTAACCTCGTGAACCTAAGCTGCACTCCCTCGATAGCAAGAATGTCCTTCCCAAAATTTGGAGACCAAAACTGCACACAACACCCCAGGTGTGGTCTCACTAGGGCTCTGTACAACTGCAGAAGGACCTCTTTGCTCCTTTATGGTCCATGGATCATTATACTTCAAGCGCTGGAGTGAGGCTTGGCTTCTGATCATCAATGTAGCTGTTGCCTTACACTAGGAAGATCTTGTAGCTGGCATTGCTCCACTGAATTTACTCAATGAAGTAGAATCACTTTGAATTTCAGAGGCAAACTTTAAAGAAACATGAATTTTGGCTTCCCTCCAGAGATGCTGCCTGTCCCGCTGAGTTACTCCAACATTTTGTGTCTATCTTCGGTGTAAACCGGCATCTGAGGTTCGTTTTGTCTGCTCCACTGTGAAATCTTTTCAAGGCATTCCTGCCCTGAAGAGGTTCTCCTCCATTCTTCAAAGAGAGTTCTGTAGCATTCTCTCTCGCTGTTCCCCCTCTGTGACACCTTACCCTTCCATATCTCTAAACTCCCTCTCCCCTGAATCTCAGCCTGAAGAAAGGTCTCGACCCGACACGTCACCCATTCCTTCCCTCCGGAGATGCTGCCTGTCCTGATGAGTTACTCCAGCATTTTGTGTCTGAATGATATGAATGAGGCAGGCTTCATGGGTCAATGGCCATGGGTCAAGAGTCATAGGTCAAGAGGCAGAGGGCAGAGGCTAATGCTAATTTTACCAGAAGCAGAACAATGAAATACTTGCTGCAACTTAACAGGCCCACTAACTCAATAACAGTTTGACAGGCAGCATCTCTGAAGAGAAGGTGACGTTTTGGGTTGAGGCCCTTCTTCAGATCTCTCTGGAGATGTTGCCTACCCCACTGAGTTACTCCAGCAATTTGTGTCTATCTCCGGTGTAAACAAGCATCTGCAGTTCGTTCCTTCCTGCACAAATACTGTCCCTCATGTATCCATTTCTGTGCAAATCTACCCCAGTGCGGGCTTTAAACAAAACTCCATAACCCCTGGCTCATTCCTTTCCAAATTGTCATCCTTTATCATTGGGAAGCTTTAATTTCCGCACAGCAGGGCGCTGAGAGAGAGTGCTGATAACATCAGGCACACGGACCACTCTGCTTGCTCAAGTCAGCCAAATGTGTTATCTCTCTCAGCACATGGAGGAAGCGTGAGATTAACAGCTCGGCGACTGGGCAAGGAAAGGAAATTAGAATGAACCGATGCCAAATCAGTTACCTCCAGAAATAACAAAGGCAGATAAAACGAGTGGATTTACAGAAAGGAAGCGTGAATGTGAAAAATACTTCCATAAATCCCCCAGAACCGTGATCTGAAGGAGAATCATTCATGCAAGAGTTAATTTTCAGTGTCATTAACCTTGCTGCACCTAAATTCTCATTTACCGCATTGTTAAAGACGCGTCTGAACTGGAATAGACAGGAACAACTTCCTCCTCTGCCTTTTCTTCCAACCAAATATAATTTTGTGTAAGTAGACACAAAAATCTGGAGTAACTCAGCGGGTCAGGCAGCATCTGTGGAGAACATGGATAGGTGACGTTTCACAGAGTGCTGGAGTAACTCAGCGGGTCAGGCAGCATCTCTGGAGAACATGGATAGGTGACGTTTCACAGAGTGCTGGAGTAACTCAGCGGGTCAGGCAGCATCTCTGGAGAAGGAATAGGTGACGTTTCAGGTCAAGACCATGCTTCAGATCCTTCTTCTTAAACCAGTCTGAAGAAGGGTCTCGACCCAAAACATCACCCATTCCTTTCCAGAGATGTTGCCTGTCCTATTGAGTTACTCCAGCATTTTGTGCCGATTATTAACCTGTATATTATTTCCTGAGCCCGCGTTGCTTCCTAAAACATTCCAACAGAAAGTTACCATCAGTTGTCTGCTGATTGTCTGATCGTGTTTGTCAATGGGTGTCAAGGGTGATGGGGAGAAGGCAGGAACATGTGTTTAGGAGGCAGAGATCAGCCATGATTGAATGGCAGAGTACTCGATGGGCCGAATGGCCTAATCTACTCCTATAACTTGTGACTTTGTGACATAACACAGATACTGTTTGACCAGAGCAGAGGCCTCAACAATTATAAACTGCAATAAACACAGCTTGTTATGAGATGAAGGGCCAACATTGTGCAGGAACGTTAGAAGATGAGTTTGAAAAAAACAATAAGATTGCAGAATTGTCAAATGTGGAATGGCCAATTATTGATATATAACATTATTAATAATTTTTGTTAAACACCTATTGGGTTACAGAATTGTGCACCACAAGAGATCTACAGTCCATGAGTAGGTAACAGATAGATTGTACTGATCTGCCTTAAACATTTGCAGTGGTATCAAAATGAAAAGTTCGTCAGGTTCTGCTCAATCTATAATGGAGATGCTGGAATCATGACAAAGCACAAAGTGCTGGATAACCAAAAGGTCAGGCAGCGTCTGTTGAGGGAATGGACAGATGATGTTTCAGTTCACAACCTTGGTCTGTCCGTTCACCTCCACAGATGCTGCCTGACCTTCTGAGTTCCTCCAACACTTTCGTGTTTGGCTCATAATCTCCAGAACGGTGTTTTACACATTGTCGAACTGCAATCTGAGACACAAGGAACGGCAGAGGCTGAGATCCCCATTAAAACACAAACACAAAGGGCAGCCACGGTGGTGCAGTGGTACAGCATTTGCAGTGCCGGAGACCCGGGTTCCATCCCGACTACAGGTGCTGTCTGTACGGAGCTTGTACGTTCTCCCCGTGACCTGCGTGGGTTTTCTCCGAGATCTTCGGTTTCCACCCACACTCCAAAGACGTACAGGTTTGTAGGTTTATTGGCTTGGTAAATGTAAAATATTGTCCCTAGTGTGTGTAGGATAATGTTAGTGTGTGGGGATCACTGGTCGGTGCGGACTCAGTGGGCCAAAGGGCCTGTTTCCATGTTGTATCTCTAAACTAAACTAAACAGAGTGCTGGAGTAACTCAGTGGGTCAGGCAGCATCTGTGGAGAACATGGATAGGTGACGTTTCACAGAGTGCGGGAGTAACTCAGTGGGTGGAGGGAATGGACTGGTGACGCTTTGGGTGGGAACCCTTCTTCAGATGGTGTTTCACCTATCGTGGGTTCAGTTGCAAACATGAAGACTATATTGATGGCAACATTTGGCAATTAACAAAGGAGCTGTGAGCCGCAAATGCCACAGTTATATGAGAGTGAAATGGTCTTTCACTTGAGTGGGGATCTGAGCCAGGCCATCAGCATGCAATATTCTCTTCATTTCATGGGTGATTTCCTTGATGTTTCATAACGCTCCTTGCAAATCAGAACATTAAGTGACAATCCACTACAGGGATGGATCATCTGCCAGGCAGAGAGAGCAGCGTTTGCAGCCACCGTGTCAATATTCATCACAAAAAGAGCCAAGAGTTTTGCAGGTGAAACTAGAGTGATACTCTATCCAGTTGATCACAGGGAATATATTCCACATTCTCTACCTTCCTCTCAATCAACAATCGATGGGTGATGTGCTAAAAGGTCGGCTTACAAGCCTGCCGTTTAATTTACATTAAAGCACAAGTCATGCAAGGAAAGTATTAGCAATTAAGACCCATGCAACACAAGAAACATCAAGCCAGGGAACAGACTACATTCTTGAACTCGTTCAGCTGCATCTAGTATATTCATATTGTTACGTGGAGAGGTGAACAGGGATTATGCTGCTATTGGTCAGCTGCCTACGGTACATTCACTGATTGGGAAGGAACTGCAGATGCCGGTTTACACCGAAGACAGACACAAAATGCTGGAGTAACTCAGCGGGTCAGGCAGCATCTCTGGAGAACATGGATAGGTGAAGTTTCAAAGAGTGCTGGAATAACTCAGCGGGTTGGGCAGCATCTATGGAGGGAATGGACTGGTGATGTTTCGGGTCGGGTCCCTTTATCAGTCTGAAGAAGGGTCCCGACCCAAAACGTCACCTGTCCATTCCTTCCCCAGGTGCTGCCTGACCTGCTGAGTTACTCCAGCACTAGCTGTTTTGATCAACAATCTGAAACAGATCTCTTCCCAGTTTCTGCTCCTAGAACCTGTGAACTGTGGGAAACTGGAGATCGATTAGATGAATATAATTTAACAAACCAAACCCTGAACTGTTTGAATTGTGAACAAATGTAGACAATATATTTAAATTGAACACACAAGATGCATTTACATACTGTTTTGAAGAGCAGAGTACTAATTTCAAAGTGTGGTTTCCCACAATGAAAGCTTCCTGCAGTTTGTTAACGTGCCAGAGCTGGCAGACGCTGAACAAATGATGTCAAGTTGTGCCTACCTTTGTTGTACTTGTTGGTGGGTATCTGGACAGCACTTAAGCTGATGTTAACAGGCAAGTTGTTAAAATGCTCATTAGGTTCCAGAATAAACTCCTTCCCAAGTTCCACGTAGCTTCCGCTTTCATCCTTTTCGTTTATTAAGACAGCATTGAAGTATTCATACTGCAAACAAAATACACTCATTATGGATAATTAATTCATTGCAACCCCAGTAGAAGACACAGGAGGACATTATCATCAGAAACAGGATCACATTTGCACACAGTCGGTACAGCGTAACATTGGGGAATATAAAATACACAACATTTTAAACAATGTTAATGTGGCTATCGAAGGTAACCGTGCCAACAAATAACTCTGATTGGCAGCATGAATGTCACATCAGTTTTGATTGTCACTTTGATTGATTCAAGTCTCTCGATATAATGAACCATATAAATTACCATGATTTTAACATTCTGTAGTATAACTTTGCCGTCTCAAAATTAAATGAGAATAAGGATCAGAGAGGTGTTTTCTTCATGTCATATAAATGCAGTCAGGATGGAATAAACTGAGGCAGTGACAAAGATTGCAGGAGATGAAATGTAAACCAGCATCTGCTGTTCCATGTGCCCTTCTGTAATTTTAAAATTGGTGGTGCTGGCTCGAAGGGCCGAATGGCCTACTCCTGCACCGATTTTTCTATGTTTTTTTCCAATGATATCCAACATAAACACAAAATGTGTTGGATGGAACTGCAGGCGCTGGTTTAAACCAAAGAAAGACACAAAAAGCTGGCGTAACTCAATGGGACAGGCAGCATCTCTGGAAAGAAGTGATGGGTGATGTTTCGGATCGAGACCTTTCTTCAGACTGTGAGTGGGTCCAACATAAGTTGTATTTGCACTTGGTGGGAGAAAGGTCATGTGGAAGCGAGATGGAGATCACTGGGCAAACTGTTCAGAGGACCCAGTCCTTTAATCAGACTTCATTGCAGAGACAGTATCAGCTGCGATCTAAATGAGGAAGCATGAAGTGATTAGCAGCTTGCAATTATGATCTGAAATATGATGCTGCCGGGGAGATGCGGATATTTCTCACACCGCTGTGATTGCCAGCAACAAGGACACACATCAATCTGCATTGCAAGGTTGGCATGGCGTATTCGAAATAGATCAACACAAAATGCTGGAGTAACTCAGCGGGACAGGCAGCATCTCTGAAGAGAAGGAATGGGTGACGTTTTGGGTCGAGACACTTTAATTCCCCTTCCCACACAGACCTTTCTGTCCTCCGTCTCCTCCATTGTCAGAGACAGGCTAAACACAGTGTTTAATTGGAAGAACAGCATCTCATATTTCTCTTGGGCAGCTTACAGCCCAGTGGTATGAATATTGATTTCTCTCACTTCAGGTAGCCCCGGCATTCCCTCTCTCTCTAGCCCTTCCACACCCAAGTCACACTAGCTTCTCGTTTTCACCCTACAAATAGCTAACAATGGCCAGTTTCCTTTATCATCGTGACTTTTTTGCTCATTCATTGTTCTTTATCTCTACACCTCACCGTCTACCTCTCGTTTCCCTTATCCCTAACCAGTCTGAAGAAAGGTCTTCACCCGAAACATCACCCATTCCTTCTCTCCAGAGATGCTGTCTGACCCGCTGAGTTACTCCAGCATTTTGTGTCTACCTTCGATGTAAACCAGCATCCGCAGTTCCTTCCTGTACATAACTCAACAGAAGTTGCCTATGGGCGGGGAAATGGGTGCCAGAGGTTTAGTCTAGTTTTGTCTAGTTTAAGTAAGTAAGTAAGTTTATTGGCCAAGTATTCACATACAAGGAATTTGCCTTGGTGCTCCGCCCACAAATAAAACATGACATACAGTTACGAATGACTCAGAAAACACTAAACATTAATAATAATAAAATATTAATGATAAAACACCATTGATCAAGCATGTGAACCAACAAAATACCAGATCAAAGGGAGGCTACAGATTTTTGGCTGTTGAGTAGAGCAACTACTCGTGGATAAAAACAGTTTTTATGTCTGGCTGTGGCAGCTTTGACAGTCCGGAGTCGCCTTCCAGAGGGAAGTGATTCAAAGAGCTTTTGGCCAGGGTGAGATGGGTCAGAGATGATCTTGCCCGCTCGCTTCCTGGCCCTTGCCGTGTACAGTTCGTCAATGGAGGGAAGGTTGCAGCCAATAACCTTCTCTGTTGATCGGACAATTCGTTGCAGCCTCCAGGTGTCGTGCTTGGTGGCTGAGCCAAACCAGACCATGATGGAGAAGGTGAGAACAGACTCTATGATGGATTAGTTTATCGTTCAGTTTATTGTCACGTGTACCAAGATACAGTGAAAAGCGTTTTAGTCTCTAAATGCAGCAGCATATTTACTTTAGAGCTTCTATGGGGAAGAAGAAACTGGCCCTTCAGCCCAACCTGTCTACACCAACTAAACTAATCCCATTTACCTGTCTCTGGTCCGTCTCCCTATAAACATTTCCTATTCCTAACTGTCCAAGTGTCTTTTAAAGAATGGATCGACTGGGCTTGTATTCACTGGAATTTAGAAGGATGAGAGGATCTTATAGAAACATATAAAATTCTTAAAGGATTGGACAGGCTAGATGCAGGAAAAATTTTCCCCGTGTTGGGGGAGTCCAGAACCAGGGGTCACAGTTTTAAGAATAAGGGGTAGGCCATTTAGAACTGAGATGAGGAAAAACGGTTCCACCCAGAGAGTTGTGAATCTGTGGAATTCTCTGCCACAGAGGGCAGCGGAGGCCAATTCACTGAATATTTTCAAAAGCAAGTTAGATTTAGCTCTTAGGTCTAACGGAATCAAGGGGTATGGGGAGAAAGCAGGAATGAGGAACTGATTCTGGATGATCAGCCATGATCATATTGAATGGCAGTGCAGGCTCGAAGGGCCGAATGGCCTACTCCTGCACCTATTTTCTATGATTCTATGTTTCTAAATGCTCGAACGTCCTGTTTAGCACGGACACTGTGGGCCGAAGGGTCTGTTCCTTTCCTGTTCTGTGGTCTAACTACACCTGCAGTAATATGCAGCAATATCGTCAAATGCCACTCCCATAATGACACATAAATTGATCCCTTTATCAGTGCAGAGAGCAAATTACAAATCACTGCCACCGAGGCAGTTTATGCAGCTACAAAGGGCTGGCCTCAACAGGTCTGTGGCAGTGAACGGGTCACCTGGCGATTTATTGCAGGCATAGAGACAATGATCCCGGAGACGAATGCGTTAACGTACGATGAGCGTTTGACGGATCTGGGCCTGCACTCACTGGAGTTGAGAAGGATGAGTGCAGGCCCAGGTCCCAAGAGTGAAAGGCCTGGATGGAGTGGATCTGGTGAGGAGAGGAGAGGGTGTTCACGTGGACTGCTCCTGTATATCGAGGGCACGCCAACTGGACTTTGACTAATGGCCCAAAAATGGCTTTACCCGCATGTGTAATAAATGCAGAAATAATTTCACTGTGAAGCTGCATATGTAACAAATAAAACATTATTGACTAGTGACTATGTTTCCACTAGTGGGAGAATCTAGGACCAGAGGGCACGGCCTCAGAATTAAAGGACGCTCCTTTAGGAAGGAGATGAAGAGGAATTTCTTCAGTCAGAGGGTGGTGAAACTGTGGAATTTCTTGCCACAGATGGCTGTGGATGCCGTCAGTGGATATATTTAAGGCAGAGATAGATCAATTCTTGATTAGTACGGGTGTCGGGGGTTATGGGGAGTAGGTAGGCGAATGGGGTTAGGATCAGATCAGCCATGATTGAATGGCGGAGTAGACTTGATGGGCCAAATGGCCTAATTCTACACCTATGACCAAAGGTCTAAAAACATATACCCAAGGGGCTGAATGAAATTGGCAAAACATGTTGTCTCTCTCCACAGGCGTTTTAGTTTCATTCAGTTTAGTTTATTGTCACGTGTACCGAGGTGCAGTAAACACCTTCGCTCAGCTCGCCTGGACCTACCTGATCTCCCGGTTGCTAAACACTTTAATTCTCCTTCCCATTCCCACACAGACCTTTCTGTCCTGGGTCTCCTCCATTGTCAGAGTGAGGCTAAATGCAAATTGGAGGAACAGCATCTCATATTTCTCTTGGGCAGCTTATACCCCAGTGGTATGAATATTGATTTCTCTCACTTCAGGTATCCCCGGCATTCCATCTCTCTCTATCCCTCCCCTCGCACCAGCTTTTCGTCTTAGCCCAACAAACAGCTAACAATGGCCCGTTTCCTTTATCATCGTTACTTTTTTAGATATCTTTCATTCATTGGTCTTTATCTCTCCATATCACCATCTATATCTCTCGTTTTCCTTTCCCCGGACTAGTCTGTCGAAGGGTCTCGACCAGAAAAGTCACCCATTCCTTCTCTCCAGAGATGCTGCCCGTCCCGCTGAGTTACTCCGACTTTTTTTGTCTATCTACAGTGAAAATCTTTTGTTGCGTGCTAACCAGTCAGCAGAAAGACAATACATGATTATAATCGAACCGTCCACAGTGCATTCCTTTGTCTACTGTTTGTTCTCAGTCTACGGCCAGTCATATACCCGCTGTTCTAAATCCACTGCACTGCAGATGGTGGATTTAGTTCCCTAATCCATCTCCTCTGTGTATAGAGTGTGAATACCGATCTCCACAATGCCATCACCCATGGATTTAACTACATCTTCAGGAGTCATCAACAAAAAAAACTATTATCCTCAACCCTCTCCCCCACTGCAGAAGATATATCGTTTCATAAGGTCATAAGTGTTAGGAGCAGAATTAGACCATTCGGCCCATCAAGTCTACTCCACCATTCAATCATGGCTGATCTATCTCTCCCTCCTAACCCCATTTTCCTGCCTTCTCCCCATAACCTCTAACAATGTACTAATCAAGAATCTATCACCACCTTAAAAATATCCACAGCCTTCTGTGGCAAAGGATTCTACAGATTCACCACCCTCTAAAGAAAAAAAAGACTAAAGAAATTTCTCCTCATCTCCTTCCCGAAAAGAACGTCCTTTAATTCTGAGGTGGAGAGGAAACATCCTCTCCACATCCATTCTATCCAAGCCTTTCACTATTCTGTATGTTTCAATGAGGTTCCCCCCATGTTCTTCTAAACTCTGGACACTCTCCTTGAAAAACTGCAGTGGAGGTACAGGGGTCTGAAAGCCCTGACCACCAGGTTCAGGACCAGACACTTCCCAACAACCAAGGAGAATTACGAGAATGCTGACAAGACACAACGACCTGAACTATAGGGAGAGGATGTGCAGCCTGGAACTTCAGATTCAGATTCAGAAAACTTTATTGTCTGTCGTAACAGAAAATCTTCTTTGACGTGGCTCAACATACAGACAGGACAATGTACTGATAAGCAGTCATACAACACAGATTTCTTTATTTCTTGGAACGCAGATGGATGAGGGATGATCTTATAGAGGTGTATAAAATCGTGAGAGGAATAGGAATTGATTACTACCGGGTTATGGGGATAAGGCAGGAGAATAGGGTTAGGAGGGAGAGATAGATCAGCCACAATTGAGTAGAATTGATGGGCTGAATGGCCTAATTCTGCTCCTATTACTTATAACCTTGGATAGGGTAAATGTAGAGTCTTTTGCCCAAAGTAGGGGAATGGAGAACCAGAGGACATAGGTTTAAGGTGAAGTGAAGTCAAGTCAAGTCACATTTATTTATATAGCACATTTAAAAAACAACTCTCGTTGGCCAAAGTGCTTTACATTTGTATAAGAATAGTAATAACAAACAAACTACATACATATAGCCCTCGCTCAGAGGACGTCGAGAAAGGCTTGGTAGTACAGATGAGTTTTAAGTCCCAACTTAAAGGAGTTGATGGAGGGGGCAGTTCTGATGGGAAGGGGGATGCTGTTCCATAGTCTAGGAGCTGCAACCGCAAAGACGCGGTCGCCCCTGAGCTTATGCCTAGACCACGGGATGTTCAGCAGCCCCAAGTCGGCCGATCTGAGGGACCTGGAGGTGGTGTGGTGGGTGAGCAGACGTTTGATGTAGATGGGGGCAAGCCCGTTGAGGGCTTTGAGGACATGAAGGAGGATCTTGAAATGTATACGGAACCGCACAGGGAGCCCGTGGAGAGAGGCCAGGATCGGGGTGATATGGTCCCTTTTTTCGGGTGCCTGTCAGGAGTCACGCTGCGGCGAGATTTAATAGGAACCGAGGGGTATCTTTTTCACACAAAGGGTGGTGGGTGTATGGAACAAGCTGCCAGAGAAGATAGTTGAGGCAGGGACTATCCCAATGTTTAAGAAACAGTTCGACAGGTACATGGATAGAATAGGTTTAGAGGGATATGGGCCAAGCACAGGCAGGTGGGACTAGTGTAGATGGGAATGTTGGTCGGCGTGGGCAAGTTGGGCTGAAGGGCCTGTTTCCGTGCTGTATCACTCTATGACTCTATGAGCATTAGCTTCTTGAACACTGCATTACGCAACCCACAACTGTGGATTTCTATGGACTGCGGTCGATTACGCTAAGATAGACACAGAGTGTTGGAGTAACTCAGTGGGTCAGGCAGCATCTCTGGAGAACATGGATAGGTGGTGTTTTGGGTCGAGACCCTTCTTCAGACTCTGGACTTTGGAAGTTTATTTCCCCGGTATTGTGGTTATTAATTGACTTGCTTTTTGGTCATCATGCATCATGTTTGTGTACGGTGTTTACGGACTTGTGAAGCTGCTGCAAGTAAGAATTCTATTGTTCAATTGTTGTTGCATCTGACAATGACACACTCCTCACCATTGACTTGCGTGATTTGTGAGTGTTTTCGGACATCTACTGAACAGCCAAGCTTGAAGATTCAGGTCACATCCCTTTAATCTGTCATTCCATAAGGTCCTTTAATCACCTTGAATCTCAATTATATCACCTGTTAATATTCTGTGCATGCAGCAACGCAAATTTGCTGTCCCTGCACAAAATTTAACTCTTTTCTCGTCCTTGTGAATCCTCTCTGTACCATCTTTACGCCACTATAAAACCATGTGATTGTCATATAATTCTATCGCAAGAGCAAACACTGTACAGTCACGGGCAAGAAATGTGTGCGGCACGGTAGCACAGCGGTAGAGTTGCTGCCTTACAGTGCCAGAGAGCCAGGTTCCATCCTGACTACGAGTGCTGTCTGTACGGAGTTTGTACGTTCTCTCCCTGTGACCAAGGAAGGAGAGATAGATCAGCCATGATTGAATGGCAGAGTAGACTTGATGGGTCAAATGGCTTATGTATACTCCTATCACTTATGAATTTATGAGACAGATTCCACCAGTTGTCAGCCTGACCCCGAGCCCTTTCTTCAAGGGGATGGCATTGATCGTCCATGGTACTAGTCTCAAACCCAGGATACGTTGTCCGGCCGTGGGCGATCGATCGATGATCGGCATGGACTTAGAGGGCCGAAGGGTCAGTTTCCATGCTATATTTCTAAACTTAACTCAATTAAATGAAGCCTGGTTAAGCCTAATCTCCTGAGCCATGATTAATGGTGAGTGAGTGGTCACTACTCCCCGATGGATTGCAACCTTGTCGTGGTCGGGGAGCTTGTGTGTCTCAGTGACCCCTAGAGCTATGCCAGCGGGAGATTCGTCTCCTGTTAGGGTCTCCCATGCTGGACAGGTGGAAGGGTAGAGGCGAGACGAAGAGCGATCCACTGGTCCTCCAGGTTGGAGGTTGAGCACAGGGCTAACAACCCTGTCTCGTAAAACTCATATGTTACAGAAACAGCAAAGCTGCCCTACATGCCAGGAGGCATAATAGGCAGTAAGTAAGTAAGAGTGGTCACTGCGATCTTGGGTAAAGTAGCCACATAGACATCAGCTCCGGCCAGTCACCGGCTCAAGGCCAACGTCACTGTCCAATGACAACACAGTCACCAAGCTGGCCGAGCAATCACAATGAAGATAGGCCAACGTGCACTGTAACAATGCGGGTCAGGCAGCATCTGTGGAGAACCATAGGTGACGTTTCCGAGTGCTGGAGTAACAATCAGCATCTGTGGAGAACATGGATAGGTGACGTTTCACAGAGTGCTGGAGTAACTCAGCGGGTCAGGCAGCATCTGTGGAGAACGTGGATAGGTGACGTTTCACAGAGTGCTGGAGTAACTCAGCGGGTCAGGCAGCATCTGTGGAGAACGTGGATAGGTGACGTTTCGCAGAGTGCTGGAGTAACTCAGCGGGTCAGGCAGCATCTCTGGAGAACATGGATAGGTGACGTTTCACAGAGTGCTGGAGTAACTCAGCGGGTCAGGCAGCATCTATGGAGAACATGGATAGGTGACGTTTCGGAATGGGACACTTCTTCAGCATATTTTGTCTGCTCCACTGCGAAATCTGCTCAAGGTATGCTTACTTTAAAGAAGCTCTCCTGAGATGCTGCCTAAACCACTGAGTTACTACAGCATTTTGTGTCAATCTTCGGTATAAACCAGCATCTGAAGTTCAGTATTACACACTAATTTTTGAAATCGGGTGAAGGCTTTGAACATTGTCTTGCTCCATAAATGGTCAACCGCTGACCGGAATCTCTACCCGATGTCTACGATGTACAACCCTTGTACACTCTACACTCCAGCCTATCCCACGGAGTTATAGGAATAAACAGTCATCATCATGACATTAACACAACCCATGAAATCAGCAATATTGTTTAATAATGAATTATAATAGAAAGCTTCAAGTATAAATGTGTGGGATGGAACTGCTGGTTTGCACCGAAGATAGACACAAAATGCTGGAGTAACTCAGCGGGACAGGCAGCATCTCTGGAGAGAAGGAATGGGTGATGGTTCAGGTCGTGACCCTTCTTCAGACTGACACTAAATATTTGTGAATGACCACAGCATTGTGTCAAATCTTCAATATATATCGTATTTTTATTTGATCTATTTAGCTCATTTTCTGAACAGTTTTGTGAGTTCCAATGATTATTGCAGAGGTATATATCAGGGTATAGCCATTAAAACAGCTTGCAAAAGCTTCACAAGAGATTACTACCTTGTAAAAAGGGAGGACGGTTGCCCACAATAAATCCACTCAGTGATGCTGTCCTACACTACGAGCATCAAGCACTTTACAGAAACATCAGCTTTCAACCCACTGCCCAATCACGTCAAGTTGTCGAGCATCTGGGGAGGTTAGACACGTAACGCTGGAGAAACTCAGCGGGTCAGTCTGAAAGTCAGGAGAGAGAGTGACGAGAGATATGTAAAGGTACCCAACAAATCACAGCCGGTAGTGACTCATGAATGGTGGAGCCCACAATGGTCCGTTGTTGCCTGTGGAAGAGGTGATAATAACAGATATAAACAATGATACTGGCAAGATACTAGACGAGGCTGGGGTAGCGATGGAGAGAGAGGGGGAACGCATCAGTGCCCAACGCATCACCGGTTCCTCGCTCCCCTCCATTGAGTCTGTCCAAAGCAAGCGCTGTCTGTAAAGGGCGCTCAGCATCGCCAAGGACTGCTCTCACCCCAACCATGGACTGTTTACCCTCCTACCATCCGGGAGGCGCTACAGGTCTCTCCATTGCCGAACCAGCAGGTCGAGGAACAGCTTCTTTCCGGCGGCTGTCACTCTACTCAACAACGTACCTCGGTGACTGCCAATCACCACCCCCCCCCAGACACTTATTATTATTTATTCAGGAGGGTACGTAACATTTGCATTTTTCAGCTTGAAATTGTGCAATATGGTGCATACTGTAGCGAGTCTTATAACTTACACTTGCATGCAATATATATGCTTTAAATTGGATTGGAGCGTTTTTGAAAGGGGGGGAGGCTGTGCGATCACTGATCACTGGCCTTGGGGGTACCTGGTGAGGGAGTGGAGCAACCGAGTGGGGAGAGGGTGTGGAAGAAGGGTAGGAACTTTTTGAAATTTGATGTATTAAAATCATGTTTTAGTGCACTGTAGAAGTATGATTTCAATGTTTTTTGTATGAAGTATTTTTAAGAGGTAACTTTTTAAGGGGTAACTTTATCCACACAAAGGGTGATGGGTGTATGGAACAAGCTGCCAGAGGAGGTAGTTGAGGCAGGGACCATCCCAACATTTAAGAAAAAGTTAGACTGATACATGGATAGGACAGGTTTGGAGGTATGGACCAAAAGCAGGTAGCGTAGCTGGGACATGTTGGCGGGTGTGGGCAAGTTGCGCCGAAGGGCCTGTTTTCACACTGTATCACTCTATGACTACATTATACCTCCACCATGCATGAATGCTTCAAAATCAAGTGATCGAGTTTTATTGCCATATACTCAAGCATAGAAACATAGAAAATAGGTGCAGGAATAGGCCATTCGGCCCTTCGAGCCAGCACTGCCATTCAATATAATCATGGCTATTCATCTAAAATCAGTGCCTCTTTCCTGTTTTTTCCCCATATATCCCTTGATTTCGTTAGCCCCAAGAACTAAATGTAACTCTCTCTTGAAAACATCCAGTGAATTGGCCTGCACTGCCTTCTGTGGCAGAGAATTCCACAGATTCACAACTCTCTACATGAAGAAAGTTTGTCCTCATCTCAGTCCTAACTGCCCCCCCCCCCCTTTATTCTTAAACTGTGACCCATGGTTCTGAACGCCCCCAACATCGGGAACATTTTGCCTGCAGTTACAGTAATTGAAAATCTAGCAGGCAAGCAGGATGCTTTCTCCAACCACCCCCATTTGAAGTCCACTACCTTCCACCGTTTCTACCCAGTGCTTCGTACTTACTTCCAGCAGCCACTAGTTGTCCTCCAGGATGCACCAAGCCGCAGCCTAATCGATGCCGGTCACCTGGGCAAATTCAACACAGAGACTCTCTATCTCTCCCCCCTCTCTTCCGCTCTCTCTCCTCTTAACCCCCCTCTTTCTCTCTCTCCCCCTCTATCTCTCTCCCTCCCCTCCCCTGTCTTTCCCCTCTCTATCTCTCCCCTCCTCCTCTTTCCCCTCTCTCTCTCCTCTCGCCCTCTGTCTCTCCTGTCCCCCCCTCTCACTCTCTCTCCCCTTCCCTCTCTTCTCTCTCCCCCCCCTCTCTCCCCCCCACTCTTCTCCCACTTTCTTGTTCCCTCTCCCCTCTGTCCCCCTTTTCCCTAACTCTCTCTCCCCCCTCCCCCCTACTCGCTCTCCCCTCTTCTCTCCCCCCCTCTCTTCCCCCCCTCCCTCTCTATCTCCCCCTCTCCACCCACTCTCCCCCTCTCTCTCTCTCCCCCCCTCTCCCTCTGCCTCTCTCCCCATTTCTCCCTCCTACCTCACTCTTCCCCTTGCCCTCTCTCCTCTTCTCTCTCTTTCTTATCTCTTTTTCTTTGCCCCCTATCTCTCTCTTTCCCCGTTTCTCTCTTTCCCTCTCTCCCTCATCCCCTCTCTCTTTTACCACCCCTCTCTTCCCCTTCTATCTCCCATTCTCTCCTACCCTCTCCTCCCCCTCTCTCTCTTCCCTCTTTCTTCCCTCTCACCCCTCTCTCACTTCCCCCCCCTCTCCCACCTCTGTCTCCCCTACCTCTCTCTCCCTCTTCTCTCTCTCCATTCACTCCCCCCGTCTCTTCCCTCTCTCTCCCCCCCCCCTCTCTCTTCCCCCACTGTCTCCCTGTCTCCTTCCACTCTCTCTCTCTCCACCTCCCTTTGCGAGTCTGTCCCTTCAGCACAGCAGCACAACGCCTCCGACGCCCGGGACATGCACTGTCCGGAGCTGCTCCATGGCCAGAGCTGCAGCGAGCGACACGCCGGCCCCGGCAAACACTCGTCCGTCCCGGCTCCCCGCATCTGTTCCGGCCGCTGGTTCTGCTCCCATCCCTCCCGCAGCCCCTGTGCTACAACACCCGCGGACCATGCAGTTTATCCGAGTTTTGAAATTTTCGTTGATCACAAACACTGAGCGTGAGAAATTTCTGGCGTGAGAGTTTGCTTGAGGGCGTGAGTCTCACCTCAAAGCGTGAGAGTTGGCAGCCCTGATACAGGATTACAATCGAGCCATTCGCAGTGTACAGATACAGGATAAGGGAATAACGTTTAGTGCAAATGTTTTCATTAATCTGTGTTAGTAAATCATGCATTTCCTTTTGTAGAAAGTAAAAATAGAAACATAGAGAATAGGTGCAGGAGTAGGCCATTCAGCCCTTTGAGCCAGCACCGCCATTCAATGTGATCATGGCTGATCATCTAAAAATCAGTACCCCGTTCCTGCTTTCTGCCCATATCCCTTGATTCCGATTCAAATGCATGATGCATTCCAGTGTACTCTATACTGACATTCACAGATTCAAAGAAGGGTCTCGACCCGAAAAGTTACCCATTCCTTCTCTCCAGAGATGCTGCCTGTCCCACTGAGTTACTCCAGCATGTCTCTCTTTATGCTTATCTAGGTTTAGGTCTATTACTGTCACGAGTACCAATGAACAGTGAAAAACTTTGTTATGCAGGCTATCCAATCAGATCAGTTAATACTGTACATCAATAGAAACATAGAAACATAGAAAATAGGTGCAGGAGTAGGCCATTCGGCCCTTCGAGCCTGCACCACCATTCAATATGATCATGGCTGATCATCCAACTCAGTATCCTGTACCTGCCTTCTCTCCATACCCCCTGATCCCTTTTGCCACAAGGGCCACATCTAACTCCCTCTTAAATATAGTCAATGAACTCGCCTCAACTACCCTCTTGCAGAAATGCCACGCGAGGATTGGGTAGAGGTGTGGTGGGTGAAGGTCAGAGCGGGACACAAAGTGGGGGACAGGATGAAGGTCAGTGTCTGATGTGACTGCAGGAAAAACTAAATCAAAGCCTACATCCTCTCCACAAGGCTGAGAAAATGTTTTGTTAATAGACTGTAAACGGATTTTTACACCATCTAATCGCAATGACACCGCACACTGAACAAGATATAGGTCACTTTAATTCTCAGAGTGTATTTGTAGAAAGAAATCTAACAGCATTTCATAATGACTTCACCCCACTGGTTTACAGTTCATTTGGCCTCTTCAATACGTTAGCAATCAATGCTGTGCGTCTAAACCCTTCCAGCTCAGCCATTACAAGCCTTTTAATATGTCAGAAGGTTCTTCACTGATTTCCCAGTTCAACCCGTCAGCTTGCAAAAAATAAGACAGATGTTTCAAGTAGTTTTTATGCATGACCTTGTCTATATAAAAGTATTTGTGTTTAATTGTGGAGATTTTACAGAGAATACAAAAACAGAGCTGTAATGCTGAGGCTCTATAAAGCGCTGGTCAGGCTGCATTTGGAGTATTGTGAGAAATTTGGGCCCCCATATCTGTGGAAGGACAGACTGGCTCTGGAGAGGGTCCACAGGAGGTTTACAAGAATTATTCCAGGAATGAGTGAGTGATGAGTGTTTCTCAGCACTGGACCTATACTCCCTGGAGTTTAGAAGGTTGAGGGGGGACCTCATTGAAACACATAATAATGAAAGGCTTGGATAGAGTGGATGTGGAGAGGATGTTTCCACTAGTGGGAGAGTCTAGGACCAGCGCTCATAGTCTCAGTATTAAAGAGTGCTCTTTTAGAAAGGAGGAGAGGAGGAACTTCTTTATTCAGAAGGTGGTTAATCTGTGGAAAATGCAAGAATTAACATCCCTATCCTTCAGCGTGTTCAACTACAAAGCTACTTTATATCTGAAGAAGGGTCTCTGAAGAACTGAAACGTCACCCATTCCTTCTCTCCAGAGATTCTGCTTGTCCCGCTGAGTCACTCCTGCATTTTGTGTCTATCTTCGATTTAAACCAGCATTTGCAGTTCCGTCCTACACATTTTGTCCTGCCTGCATGTAATCTGATTGCCAATTCCACTTTCAATTATCACTTTATTGAAAGAGCATTGACAAGATGGCAATCAATATATGCAGCCAAAAGTTCAAAAGGAGTTCAATTTAAAAAAAACGGAATCAAAAATGCATTTCAGGTCAGGACCATTCTTCAGTCTCAGGTAAACGATGAGACCAGGTGTCAAGGATTACAGCAGACTAAGTGAAGGGGACCATCTTATATTATAGGGCAGTGAATCTGACCCAGAAGTCAATGGATATTTTTAAGGTAGAGATAGATTGATTCTTGATTAGTACAGGTGTCAGCAGTTAGAGTCACAGAGTCATAGAGTGATACAGTGTGGAGACAGGCCCTTTGGCCCAACTTGCCCACGCTGTCCAACATGTCCCAACTACGCTAGTCCCACACGCCAGCATTTAGTCCATATCCCTCTAAACCTGTCCTATCCATGTACCTGTCCAACTGTTTTTTTAAATGTTGGGATTAGCCCTGCCTCAACTACCTCTTCTGGCAGCTTGTTCCATACACCTTTGGCCTGAAAAAGGGTCTTGGCCCGAAACGTCACCCATTCCTTTTCTCCAGAGATGCTGCCTGTCCCGCTGAGTTACTCCAGTTTATTGTGTCTATCTTCCATACACCCACGACCCTTTGTGTGAAAAAAAGGTTCATGGGCACAAGGCAGGAGAATGGGGTTAGGAGGGAGAGATAGATCAGCCATGATTGAATGGCAGAGTAGACTTGATGGGCTAAATATCCTAATTAAGCTCCTATCACATATACCTCTATCAGGCCATCATCAACTCCCAGTACGCGAGGAAAAGCTAACCTGGCCTAGCTAATGGCTACCCATCATTAACATTCTGGTCTGGGCAACATCCTGGTGAGTCTCCTCTGAGGATTTGTTTAGGAGCAAGGAGGTCCTACTGTAGATATACAGGGCCCTGGTGAGACCGCACCTGGAGTATTGTGTGCAGTTTTGGTCGCCAAATTTAAGGAAGGACATTATTGCTATTGATGGAGTGCAGCATAGGTTCACCAGGTTAATTCCGGGGATGGCGGGACTGACATGATGAAAGAATGGGTCGACTGGGCTTGAATTCACTGCAATTTTGAACGTTGAGAGGGGATCTGATAGAAACATATAAAATTCTTAAGGGATTAAACAGGCTAGATGCAGATAAAATGTTCCCGATGTTGGGGGAGTCCAGAACCAGGGTCAGTTTTGGAAAAAGGGGTTGGCCATTTAGGACAGAGATGAGGAAAAACTTCCACGACCAGAGGGCACAACCTCAGAATTAAAGGACGTTTTTTTAGGAAGGAGATGAGGAGGAATTTCATTAGTCAGAGGGTGGTGAATCTGTGGAATTCTTTGCCACAAAAGGCTGTGGAGGCCAAGTCAGTGGATATATTTATGCCAGAGATAGATAGATTCTTGATTAGTACGGGTGTCGGAGGTTATGGGGAGAAGGCAGGAGAATGGGGTTAGGAGGGAGAGATAGATCAGCCATGATCTATCCAAGCCTTTCACGATTCTGTACGTTTCAATAAGCTCCCCACTCATTCTTCTAAACTCCAGCGAGGTCAGGCCCAGTGCCGTCTAACGGTCATCATAGGTTAACCTACTCATTCCTGGGATCATTCTTGGAAACCTCCTCTGGAACCTCTCCAGAGTCAGCACATCCATCCTCAGATATGAATCTGGTGTCACACAGGGACGTCACTGTTTGCACACCTAGTTTAGTGTTTGTACAGTACTGCCCACAGCTGATCCATTCTCTCACCCCCCAATAATGCCACTGTGTCAGTACTGCCTCTGCTCTCCCATCCCCTGCACTTCTCCTGGTTTCGACAGGCGAGCAATTACTACAACACAGGAGGCTAAACCACACATAACCCTGTTACATCAGAAAGTGATAGTAACACAGCAGGAATTCATGCAGCCCCTTGGATACAAGCCAAATCTTCAAAAAGGCAAGCAAATCACGATCCAGTTTATTATCCACTTTATCTTTTATTTCTTCCCCTTTTAAGATTTTTGTACAATTCTCCTCCACCGTCCGTGCATTCCAAATAATATTAATGACATGTCCTCACACACCTCTCATTGTTCAGATGATCTTAAACAGACAGGACGCTGCAATGTGGGCAGGTAGTTTGCCGAGCAACAAGAATTATTCAACAAACATTATTATCA
The DNA here is from genome assembly GCF_028641065.1 of Leucoraja erinaceus. Taxonomy (NCBI): domain Eukaryota; kingdom Metazoa; phylum Chordata; class Chondrichthyes; order Rajiformes; family Rajidae; genus Leucoraja; species Leucoraja erinaceus. Next base: position 1,253,230 of record NC_073392.1, on the reverse strand, counting down.
GTATAAAACGTCACAACTTTAATATTGTGTGCTGCAAATCATTTTGTGAATGTTAGTAAACTAAGAAGGATTTTTCTAATCTCAAAATAAGACTGAAAATAAATCGTTGTTTCCAAATTCTGTACTGAAAAATACATGTTGATTGTTTGTGCTAGTTGTAGACATGAGGAACTGCAGATGCTGGAAACCTGCGTAAAGCACAAAGTGCTGGAGTAACTCAGCGGGTCAGGCAGCATCTCTGGAGAACATGGATAGGGCTTACATAGACATAGAAAACATAGAAAATAGGTGCAGGAGTAGGCCATTCGGCCCTTCGAGCCTGCACCGCCATTCAATATGATCATGGCTGATCATCCAACTCAGTATCCTGTTCCTGCCTTCTCTCCATACCCCCTGATACCTTTAGCCACAAGGGCCACCTCTAACCCCCTCTTAAATATAACCAATGAACTGGCCTCAACTACCTTCTGCGGAAGAGAATTCCAGAGATTCACCACTCTCTGTGTGAAAAATGTTTTCCTCATCTCGGTCCTAAAAGATTTCCCCCTTATCCTTAAACTATGACCCCTTGTTCTGGACTTCCCCAACATCGGGAACAATCTTCCTGCATCTAGCCTGTCCAACCCCTTAAGAATTTTGTAAGTTTCTATAAGATCCCCCCTCAATCTTCTAAATTCTAGCGAGTACAAGCCGAGTCTATCCAGTCTTTCTTCATATGAAAGTCCTGACATCCCAGGAATCAGTCTGGTGAACCTTCTCTGTACTCCCTCTATGGCAAGAATGTCTTTCCTCAGATTAGGAGACCAAAACTGTACGCAATACTCCAGGTGTGGTCTCACCAAGACCATGTACAACTGTAGTAGAACCTCCCTCCTCCTATACTCAAATCCTTTTGCTATGAATACTAACATACCATTCGCCTTCTTCACTGCCTGTTGCACCTGCATGCTTACTTTTAATGACTGGTGTACCATGACACCCAGGTCTCGTTGCATCTCCTCCTTTCCTAATCGGCCACCATTCAGATAATAATCTACTTTCCTGTTTTTGCCACCAAAGTGGATAACCTCACATTTATCCACATTATACTGCATCTGCCACGCATTTGCCCACTCACCCAGCCTATCCAAGTCACCTTGCAACCTCCTAGCATCCTCCTCACAGCCAACACTGCCCCCCAGCTTCGTGTCATCCGCAAACTTGGAGATGTTGCATTCAATTCCCTCGTCCAAATCATTAATATATATCGTAAATAGCTGGGGTCCCAGAACTGCGCCTTGCGGTACCCCACTAGTCACTGCCTGCCATTGTGAAGAGGACCCGTTCACTCCTACTCTTTGCTTCCTGTCTGCCAACCAGTTCTCTATCCACATCAATACTGAACCCCCAATACCGTGTGCTTTAAGTTTGTATACTAATCTCTCATGTGGGACCTTGTCGAATGCCTTCTGAAAGTCCAGATATAACACATCCACTGGTTCTCCCTTATCCACTCTACTAGCTACATCCTCGAAAAATTCTATAAGATTCGTCAGACATGATTTACCTTTCATAAATCCATGCTGACTTTGTCCAATGATTTCACCACTTTCCAAATGTACTGCTATCCCATCTTTAATAACTGACTCTAGCAGTTTCCCCACTACCGATGTTAGACTAACTGGTCTGTAATTCCCCGTTTTCTCTCTCCCTCCCTTTTTAAAAAGTGGGGTTACATTAGCTACCCTCCAATCCTCAGGAACTACTCCAGAATCTAAAGAGTTTTAAAAAATTATCACTAATGCATCCACTATTTCTGGGGCTACTTCCTTAAGTACTTTGGGGTGCAGCCTATCTGGCCCTGGGGATTTATCGGCCTTTAATCCATTCAATTTACCTAACACCACTTCGGTGAATCTGTGGAATTCTCTGTCACAGAAGGTAGTTGAGGCCAGTTCATTGGTTATATTTAAGAGGGTTGGATGTGGCCCTTGTGGCTAAAGGGGTCAGTGGGTATGGAGAGAAGGCAGGTACAGGATACGGAGTTGGATGATCAGCCATGATCATATTGAAAGGCTGTGTAAGCTCGAAGGGCCGAATGGCCTACTCCTGCACCTATTGTCTATGGATCTATGACTGCGTCCAACTGCTGTCTGGTTCGTTGATCGATTTGCTAGATATGAACTGTTTTGGGAGAGAAAAATGCTCACAGCAGACCAAACGTGTTAAACAGAAATTGGTCAGATATTGAGCTTTACACAGTGAGAAATCATGTGAAATAATCACTGAATGTAATTTTAAATGAATGTACCTGCATATTATACTGTTTAGTTTGGAGATACAACCAGAGAGTCCACTGTACCTGCATGTTATACTGTTTAGTTTGGAGATACAACCAGAGAGTCCACTGTACCTGCATGTTATACTGTTTAGTTTGGAGATACAACCAGAAAGTCCACTGTACCTGCATGTTATACTGTTTAGTTTGGAGATACAACCAGAAAGTCCACTGTACCTGCATGTTATACTGTTTAGTTTGGAGATACAACCAGTTGTCCACTGTACCTGCATGTTATACTGTTTAGTTTGGAGATACAACCTGGACTCTCTGCTGTTGCTGCTGATGCTGTTGCTGCTGCTGCTGCTGCTGCTGCCGGAGAGTCGGAGGCTCTCTACAGGTCTGTGGACGACGGCGCCGAGCCCACGGCTCCCTGGAGGGAGAGCGCTTTTCGGGGCTTCTGCGGCGGCGACTTCTCCCGCCCGAGTTGCGGGGTCGAAGAGCTCCTGGAGCGGGGCCTGACACCGCTGCCCCGCGCGGCTGGAATGGCCGCGGGACTCTGTGAGCGCACGCCGGGGGCACCAACACCAAGACCCGGTGTGCGACCTCGCACCACCCGGCGTGGCTTCAATGGCCGCGGGACAATCGCCATCGCCAGCCGGGGGCTATGACTTTGACTCTGACATCGGGGGGGGGAAGAGTGCAGTGGAGAGATACGTTTATTTGGCCTCCATCACAGTTATGTGATGGATGTTTATGTTAAATGTAATTATGTTGTGTCTGGGGTCTATTTGTGTGTTATGTATGGCTGCAGAAACGGCATTTCGTTTGGACCTCCAGGGGTCCAAATGACAAATAAATTGATTCTGATTCTGATTCTGATTCTGATACAACCAGAAAGTCCACTGTACCTGCATGTTATACTGTTTAGTTTGGAGATACAACCAGAAAGTCCACTGTACCTGCATGTTATACTGTTTAGTTTGGAGATACAACCAGACAGTCCACTGTACCTGCATGTTATACTGTTTAGTTTGGAGATACAACCAGACAGTCCACTGTACCTGCATGTTATACTGTTTAGTTTGGAGATACAACCAGATAGTCCTCTGAGTTCACACCGACCAGCGATTTTTGTTACAGATTTGACCATTTTACTTGGCGGCCAATCAAACGCTGTCTCTAAGGGGGTTGCATTCAATCACCAACCAGCTTGCCTTAAAATTCCTGTCCAATCACATAATGCAGTTTAATTGTAATGAGCTGCTACGGTAAAGGTTGCAAGCCAGCGGAGCTACTGACGGGCAAACGGGAGGGAGCAGGAGAGATTCACACAGTGTATAATCCATCACACCTAGTGTACAATTTTATAATATATACTAAATAATTGGGCTGACACCTTGGCTGGGAATCTGGGGTTCACCAAAATTGTTCCCAATTGGGCCCCGCACCCCCTAAGGCCGGCGGCCCTGCCTGAAGAAGGGTTTCGACCCGAAACATCGCCCATTCCTTCTCTCCAGAGATGCAGCCTGTCCCACTGAGTTACTCCAGCATTTTGTGTCAATCTTCAAACTACATATCTGTACGTTTATGGAGTGTGGGAGGAAACCGGAGCTCCAGGGGAAAACCCACGCAGGTCACGTGGAGAACGTACAAACTCCGTACGGACAGCACCCGTAGTCAGGAATGAACCCGGGTCTCTGGTGCTATGAGGCAGCAACTCTACAGCTGTGCCACCGTGCCACCACTTGCATCTTTTGGTGCAGTAGGTTTCATGTGTCTATTGTTCATTATTCAGAATCATTGACATCCACTTTCACTATCATCCACGGGGAAGGTGCTGGACTAGGCCGTTTTCAGCAGATTTAAAGCATCTTCTGGTCACTTCAATATAAATCTTCAAAAGCAACATACCTCAGCAAAAATACTGTAAAAATGACTAGCACTTTGCTAAGATGATAATTTGCTTACCTCCAAATCTGAATTATATTCGTGCTGTAAATGAGCGTTTTCAGCGGCTTCAACCAGGCGCTGTAAAGAGGAAACAAAGTCCAACAAAGTTAAACAGGTTAAATAGCAATATTATTCAGTATTCACATTTATACATCGATTTATGATACGATGATACGATACGTCATTGACACACGTACCGAGGTATGGTGAAATTCATTTTTGTATACAGTTCAGTACAGGTATCACCATACATAAGCACTTAGATAAGCACATCAGATACCGTACTACATCACATCCCCAATCCTTTCCACTCGTCACTTTAATTTCATGTATCTTGTGTTTTTATGACTGCTGGCAGATCAGTTTCCTTCCTGGGATAAATAAAGTTCTATCGTATCGTAAGATCAACAAATGCATGGAAACATTACTGCATCTTTCAGAAATCCTATTGCAGATGGCTTGTTCGGCATCATGGGGACAGTATGACATTATGGGCTGAAGGGCCGAATATAAATATACCAAACCTCCTTCCCAAAATGCAACAAAGAGCAGCCACCGTTTAACTCCAGGTGAATATTGTTATTTATCACACAGCAGCTGTGATTCTGTATATTTTTGGCAGGATCTGGAAAGGATTTTCAGTGGGAATGCATCTGTGAGGTGACAAGATGTTTAACATCCCTGGGCATCAGTGGAATGGACAGATAAGTTGTTGGCTCAACATCCTGTCTGCAGCAGTGCAGCGGGTAGAGCAGCTGCCTCACGATGCCAGAGACATGGGTTTGATCTTGACCTCGGGTGCTGAGGGTGTGTAGTCTGCCTGGACATTGCGGGCCGAAGGGTCTGTTACTGTGCAATGCTCTAGTTTAATAACCTCCAGCAGTCAGTTCACCCAACAGTGTGTCTTAGGAGTGTGGAAGGAACCCAGGCCACTGTCTGACGCCAGCATAGTTGTTTAAGCTTATTAGTATCACGTGTACCAAGGTACAGTGAAAAGATTTGCATTCCACGCTCTACAAACAGATAATACTATCCGTAAATAAAATAATTTCTCAACTGCAATAGCTAGAGAAAAGGGGAAGATACAGAGTGCAGAATATAGTTCTCAGCATTGTAGCGCATCAGTTCCACAGACAAAGTCCAATGACCGCAATGGGGTAGAGGTGAATCGGACAGTACCCTAGCTTTTGGAAGGACCGTTCAAAAGCCTGATAACAGAGGGGAAGAAGCTGTTCCTAAGTCTGGTGGTGCGCACTTTCATGCTTCTGTGCCTTCTGCCGGACGGCAGCAGTGACCATGGCACTCTGCTCTGTGTCTCATTCCTGTTTATAAACAGCGCCTGAGATCAGCATCAAATCCAGGTCTCTGGGGCTGAGTGACAGCATTAACAGCCATGCCACCATGTAGACACGAGGAACTGCAGATTCTGGCTTACAAAAAAACACACATAATGCCTGAGTAACTCAGCGTGTCAGGCAACATCTGTGGAGAACATGGATAGGTGACATTTCATAGAGTGCTGGAGTAACTCAGCGGGTCAAGCAGCATCTCTGGAGAGAAGGACTGGGTGACGTTTCAGGTCGAGCAGTTCGGTGTAAACCAGCATCTGCAGATCCTTCTAACACTGGAAGTTGCTGTAACAAGATGACTCGCATGCCGGGGCACCGGTAGAATGGGCAGATACTGTCAGTCATAGAAACATAGAAACAGAAAATGGGTGCAGGAGTAGGCCATTCGGCCCTTCCAGCCTGCACCGCCATTCAATATGATCATGGCTGATCATCCAACTCATTATCCTCTACCTGCCTTCTCTCCATACCCCCTGATCCCTTTAGCCACAAGGGTCACATCTAACTCCCTCTTAAATATAGCCAATGAACTGGCCTCAACTTCCTTCTGTGGCAGAGAGTTCCAGAGACTCACCACTCTATGTGAAAAATGATTTTCTCATCTCGGTCCTAAAGGATTTTTCCTTTATCCATAAACTGTGACTCCTTGTCCTGGACTTCCCCAACATCGGGAACAATCTTCCTGCATCTAGCCTGTCCAACCCCTTAAGAATTTTGTAAGTTTCTATAAGATCCCCCCTCAATCTTCTAAATTCTAGTGAGTACAAGCCGAGTCTATCCAGTCTTTCTTCATATGAAAGTCCTAACATCCAGGGAATCAGTCTGGTGAACGTTCTCTGTACTCCCTCTATGGCAAGAATGATTTTCCTCCGATTTGGAGACCAAAACTGTACGCAATACTCCAGGTGTGGTCTCACCAAGGCCCTGTACAACTGCAGTAGAACCTCCCTGCTACTATACTCAAATCCTTTTGCTATGAATGCTAACATACCATTCGCTTTCTTCACTGCCTGCTGCACCTGCATGCCTACTTTCAGTGACTGGTGTACCATGACACCCAGGTCTCGTTGCATCTCCCCTTTTCCTCATCGGCCACCATTTAGATAATAGTCTACTTTCCTGACTTTGCCACCAAAGTGGATAACCTCACATTTATCCATATTATACTGCATCTGCCTTGCATTTGTCCACTCTCCCAGCCTATCCAAGTCACCTTGCAGACTCCTAGCATCCTCCTCACAGCTAACACTGCCCCCCAGCTTCGTGTCATCCGCAAACTTGGAGATGTTGTATTCAATTCCCTCGTCCAAATCATTAATATATATTGTAAATAGCTGGGGTCCCAGCACTGAGCCTAGTGGTACCCCACTAGTCACTGCCTGCCATTGTGAAAAGGACCCGTTTACTCCTACTCTTTGCTTCCTGTTTGCCAACCAGTTCTCCATCCACATCAATACTGAACCCCTAATACCGTGTGCTTTAAGTTTGTATACTAATCTCTTATGTGGGACTTTGTCGAATGCCTTCTGAAAGTCCAGATATAACACATCCGCTGGTTCTCCCTTATCCACTCTACTAGTTACATCCTCGAAAAATTCGATTCGTCAGACATTATTTACCTTTCGTAAATCCATGCTGACTTTGTCCAATGATTTCACCACTTTCCAAATTTGCTGCTATCCCATCTTTAATAACTGACTCAAGCAGTTTCCCAACTACCGATGTTAGACTAACTGGTCTGTAATTCCCCATTTTCTCTCTCCCTCCCTTCTTAAAAAGTGGGGTTACATTAGCTACCCTCCAATCCTCAAAAACTACTCCAGAATCTAAAGAGTTTTGAAAAATTCTCACATGCATTCACTATTTCTGTGGCTACTTCCTTAAGTACTTTGGGATGCAGCCTATGTGGCCCTGGGGATTTATCGGCCTTTAATCCATTCAATTTACCCAACACCACTTCCCGGCTAACCTGGATTTTACTCAGTTCCTCCCTCATTTGACCCGCGGTCCCCTGTTATTTCCGGCAGATTATTAATGTCTTCCTTAGTGAAGACGGAACCAAAGTAGTTATTCAATTGGTCTGCCATGTCCTTGTTCCCCATGATCAATTCACCTGTTTCTGACTGCAAGGGACCTACATTTGTTTTAACTAATCTCTTTCTCTTCACATATCTATAAAAACTTTTGCAATCAGTTTTTATGTTCCCTGCCAAGTAATTGGCTCAACATCATCTGTGCAGCAGTACAGTGGGTAGAGCAGCTGCCTTTCTCCAGGAGGACTGCTGCAGATTTTGTATCTCACTCTGAAGCTTTTGATGCTGCCATTGATCGGCTGATGGTACACAAAATTGCTGGAGAAACTCAGCGGGTGCAGCAGCATCTATGGAGCGAAGGAAATGGCCGAAACCCTTCTTCAGATGATTGTCAGTCGATAGAGCAGATGCTGCTGCTTTCAGCTTTCCCTCAGCATGGGCTCGCTCCCGTGAGGGCGGTCTGGCTCGGGGCTGGAACGGCGCTCCCGTGAGGGCGGCCTTGCGCGGGGCTGTGACTCTCCCGTAAGGGGCTGTGGTGCTCCCGTCGGAGAGGCCCAGCTCGAGGGTGGTATGGAGCTCCCGTCGGAGCGGCCCAGCTCGAGGGAGGTACGGCGTTCCAGTCGGAGCGGCCCAGCTCGAGGGAGGAACGGCCCTCACATGAGGGCGATCCGGCTAGGGGCTGGAACGGTGCTCCGGTGGCTCGGACGGCGTTCTGGCGGCGGGCCAGCGGCTGGGTCCGCTGGACTGGAGGGCGGCAGCTTCGACCACCCCGGGCCGCGGTGTTTGAGCCGGCCCGTTTGCGGGGTTCGGTGAGCCGCGGGACTGTTTGTACCATCGCCCGGTGGGGTATCGCCTCAGCGCAGAGGGAGAAGAGGAGGGAAGAGACTGCAGCCGTAAGATTTTTGCCTCCACCACAGTGAGGTGTTTGGAGGACTCACTGTGGTGGATGTTAATTTGTGTTTATTGGTGTATATTATTGTATTATTGTATGTATGACTGCAGGCACGAAATTACGTTCAGACCGCAAGGTCTGAATGACAATAAAGGTAATTCTAATTCTAATTCTTACACAGCAGTGCTGCAGAGCCTCAGGCAGCTGGGATATTCTTCCAAACGCTCTCCCTAATCCAAGGTTAAAGGCAGGCACAGCACATCAATACAGAGGCTGCATCAATACTTCTAATTGTTCCACTCATCCACACACAGAGCAACGGCTCAACAGAACACTGACGGGAATCACAACATGACATTATTCCATTACATTTTTCCTCACAGAGCAGGCACAATTTTTCCAATACTGCCCTAATTTTGGACATTGATATCGAGATTGAACAGTGCAGCTATTTTTGTGAACAAGCAACATAGAATAGTTGTAACCACATCTAAGCCATCGTTTAGGGCGGCATGGCGGCGCAGCGGGTAGAGCTGCTGCCGCACAGCGCCAGAGACCCGGGTTCCATCCTGGCTACGGATGCTGTCTGTACGGAGTTTGTATCTTCTCCCCGTGACCTGTATGGGTTTTCTCCGGGTGACAGTAGGTGCAGGAGTAGGCCATTCGGCCCTTCGAGCCAGCACTGCTGGCTCCGGTGCTCCGGTTTCCTCCCACACTCCAAAGACGTGCGGGTTTGTTGGTGAATTGTCTTGGTATAAATGTAAATTGTCCCTATTGTGTGTAGAATTATGTGAATGTTTGGGGACCGCTGGTCGGCGGGCCAAAGGACCCGTCTCTATAAACGAAACACGTTGTGTGAGTTATGTTTAGTTTATTGTCATGTGTATCGAGGTAAGTGAAAAGACTTTGTTGCGTGCTAACTCGTCAGCGGAAAGACAATACATGATTACTATCGAGCCGTCCACAGTGTACAGATACATGATAAGGGAATAACAAATAAAGACTCAAAATGCATGATGCGCTGATATGTTCACCATAAAGTCAGCCTTTTTGAAATGTATTTTGAACCTCTAAGATACATATACAATCAGAGTTTTACTGTCTACATCTCTACATCGGTGAGATCAAGCGCAGGTTTGGCGATCACTTCGCCCAACACCTCCCCTCAGTTCGCAATAACCAACCTGATCTCCCCCTCCCATTCCGAATCCGACCTTTCCAGAGTGAGGCCCAGCGCAAATTGGAGGAACAACACCTCATATTTCGCTTGGGTAGTTTACACCCCAGCGGTATGAACATCGACTTCTCCAATTTCAGGTAGTCCTTGCTTTCTCCCTCCTTCTCATTCCCTTCCCAGCTCTCCCACAGCCCACTGTCTCCACCTCTTCCTTTCTTCCCCTCATCAGTCTGAAGATGGGTCTCAACCCGAAACGTCACCAATTCCTTCTCTCCATAGATGCTGCCTCATCTGCTGAGTTTCTCCAGCATTTATGTCTACTGTGAGTTGGTTTATTAAGATTGTAACGTTAATCTTGTTGTTTTCAAGAGAGAGTTGCATTTGGCTCTTAGGGCTAACGGAATCAAGGAATATGGGAAGAAAGCAGGAATGGGGTACTGATTCTGGATGATCAGCCATGATCATATTGAAGGCTGGTGCTGGCTCTAAGGGCCGAATGGCCTAATCCGGCACCTATTTTCCATGTTTCTATGTTAAAACCTGGACACACCTCAACAATATGTGAACAATGCTTCCCCTTTGCAGGTGAGTTTTCACAGGGCTCACTTACACTCACATCAGGTCTCTGCTTCCTGTCATTGTGAGGCAGAAGGCTGTGAAATGCGCATATGTGGAAATTGTTAACTTTGAGATTTATGCTTTAAAATGGTCAATGTGATATGCATGGAATGGACAAATCAGTTCAATTCAGTTTAGTTTAGTTTATCGTCACGTGTACCGAGGTACAGTGAAAAGCTTTTGTGTTGAGCGCTAACCAGCCAGCGGGAAGACTAAGGATGATTACAATCGAGCCGTCCACATTGTACAGATACAGGATAAAGGGAGTACCAAATAAAGACTCATTACCAATGATGCGCCGAGATTTGAGAGATACATTCTTGACTAAAGGGTATGAGCAATGTAAACTGTGCCTTGCTGCAGGTTGAAAGGTTCACATACAGGAGATTTTGAAGGGCCAGGATTAATTAATCAGGCTGTTAAATATTTATTATGGACAGCAGGATTACTTTGTAGGAGTATCTAGTACAAAATCAAGTAAGTTATACCAATCCTATAAGTCTCCACTAGAATACTAATTCCAATTAAGACGTCAGGCCTGCAAAAAAATGCACAATATATATTTAAATGACACTGTACCTGGATACAGAATTGGCCAAATCAGTCTGAAGAAGGGTCTCGACCCGAAACGTCACCCATTTCTTCCCTCCAGAGATGCTGCCTGTCCCACTGAGTTACTCCAGCTTTTTATGTCAATCTTCGATTTAAACCAGTGTCTGTAGTTCCTTCCTACACAGAACTAGCTTCATGGAAGGAGACGGAGAGCAATGGTGGAAGGATGTTTATCGGACTGGAGGCCTGCAACTGGTGGTTTGCTGCAGGGATCAGTGCTGGGACCAGGTTTATCCATCCGAGATTTACCAGGAGCCAGGATTTAATTTAGTTTAGAGACACAGCGCAGAAACAGGCCCTTCGGCTCACTGAGTATCTATATGCACACGCACACACATGCACACAGTATGCGTACACACACAGCGCGCACAAGCACGCAAACACACACAGAGCGCACACAGACGCACATGCACACCAGTACCTTGCACTAAACGTTATCCCCTTATCCTGTATCTACACACTGTAAATGGCTCGATTGTAATCATGCATTGTCTGGTTTGCACGCAACAAAAGCTTTTCACTGTACCTCGGTACACGTGACAATAAACTAAACTAAATGATGTTTCGGGTCAGAGTAAGTGTAGGGGAGGCAGGACAAAGTGTGGCAGGTTATACAGTGTCCTCCATAATGTTTGCGACAAAGACCCATCATTTATTTATTTGCGTCTGTACTCCACAATGTGAGATTTGTACTAGAAAAAAATCACATGTGGTTAAAGTGCACATTGTCAGATTTTAATAAAGGCCATTTTTTTATATATTTTGGTTTTACCAGGTAGAAATTACAGCAGTGTTTATACATCGTCCCCCCCTATTTCAGGGCACCATAATGTTTTAGACACAGCAATGTCATGCAAATGAAAGTAGTCATGTTTAGTATTTTGTTATGTTACTCCCATCAGCAGTTGTATCATCAATGAAGATAAGTGAGCCAGTACCTTCAGCAGCCATACATGTCCAGGCCATAACACCCCCACCACCGTGTTTCACAGATGACGTGGTATGCTTTGGATCTTGGGCAGTTCCTCTCTCCTCCATACTTTGCTCTTGCCATCACTCTGATACAAGTTAATCTTCTTCTCATCTGTCCACAAGACCTTTTTTCCAGAACTGTGGTTGATCTTTTAAGTACTTCTTGGCAAACTGTAACCCAGCCATCCTATTTTTGCAGCTAGCCAATGGTTTGCATCTTGCAGTGTAGCCTCTGTATTTCTGTTCATGAAGTCTTCTGCGGGCAGTGGTCATTGACAAATCCACACCTGAAGAGTGTTTCTGATCTGTCGGACAGGTGTTTGGGGATTTTTCTTTATTATAGAGAGAATTCTAACATATAACAATTACAGTACGGAAACAGGCCATCTCGGCCCTACAAGTCCGTGCCGAACACCTTTTTTCCCCTTAGTCCCACCTGCATGCACTCATACCATAACCCTCCATTCCCTTCTCATCCATATGCTTATCCAATTTGACTTATCTTTCTTCTTATGATGTTCCAAACAGTTGATATTGGTAAGCCTAAGGTTTGGCTGATGTTTCCAACAGTTTTATCCTTGTTTCCCAGTCTTATAATGGCTTCTTTGACTTTCATTGGCACAACTTTGGTCCTTATGTTGATAAACAGCAATAAAAGTTTCCAAAAGTGATGGAAAGACTGGAGGAAAGACTAGGTGCTGAGAACTCTCTTATACCTGCATTAAGGAGGCAATTAAACACACCTGAGCAATTACAAACACCTGTGAGGCCATGCGTCCCAAACATTATGGTGCCTTGAAATGGGGGAACTATGTATAAACACAGCTGTAATTTCTACATGGTGAAACCAAAATGTATAAAAATGGCCTTTAATAAAATATGACAATGTGCACTTTAACCACATGTGATTTTTTTCTATTACAAATCTCAAATTGTGGAGTACAGAGGCAAATAAATAAATGATGGGTCTTTGTCCCAAACATTATGGAGGGCACTGTAGGTAACCCGAGTGTGGTTAATGAAGATAGACACAAAATGCTGGAGTAACTCAGCGGGACAGGCAGCATCTCTGGAGAGAAGGAATGGGTGATGTTTCGGGTCGAGACCCTTCTTCAGACTGATCAATGTCTGATTTAATGAAGGTTGCCCACAATGGCATTTCGGAAGTCGCAATGTTGCTGTGGCCCTCCGTGCGATATCATTGCTCCCACATCAGAGTCAAAGAATTTGTGGACTCGGCTCTTTTGGGAAAAGTGTTTGAAGAGAGTAGTTGGCACATAATTAATCTGGGTCTGTGGAGTTCTTCTGCAAATCATGGAGGATCAAGGTTTCAATTAAGAGCCAGTCACACGATTCAGCTGCTGTCAGAATGCTGCCGCAAAGCATCCACATAGAAAGGCAATTTGTCAGCAAGACACAAATGTGAAACCTTCAACTCTCAACACCGCACAATGCCACGCACGGTGCCACGCACAACGAGAGTGACCGCTCTAAAACCACCTACCACGCTGACACACAGACACAGACACACACAGACACGCTGATACACACAGAGACACGGAGACACACAGACATGTAGAAACATAAACAATAGGAGCTGGAGTAGGCCATTCAGCCCTTCAAACCAGCACCGCCATTCAATATGATCATGGCTGATCATCCAGAATCAGTACCCCGTTCCTGGTTTCTCCCCATATCCAATGATTCCGTTAGCCCTAAGAGCTATCTCTTGAAAACATCCAGTGAATCAGCCTCCGCTGCCTTCTGTGGCAGAGAATTCCACTGATTCACAACTGTCTGGGTGGAAAAGGTTTTCCTCTTCAATTTGCTCACCAATCCTTCTCTCCCACCTCCAGCCAGCAGAAACCTATCACAGGAGAAGCGACAAAATGTGTAGGCAGATGCTGGTTTAAGCTCAAAGACAGACGCAAAAAGCTGGAGTAACTCAGGCAGCATATCTGCTCCGTCCTGATCATAGGTCAACAAAATAACGTCTACTCCGTTAGTCTCTCTTCACAAACGTTGCTTGTCATAGCACCTAGAACACAGATGAGTACAGCACAGGAACAGGCCCTTTGGCCCACAATGTCCGTGCCCAACATTATGCCAAGTTAAACTGATTGCCTCTGCAAGACAGTTCGGAGCCGATCCTTTCTACTGTGAGTCCCACGTCCACAGCTCACCGCTGATGTCCTTGTACTCAGCACCGTTTTCACCGGCCACCCAGGTTATTCCTCCTTCAGTGTGCTTTGTAGTTTAGAGACAGAGGGTTGGCCCGCTGAGACCACACCGCCCAGCGCTCACCCGTACACTCCGCACGTGATCCATACCCCTCCAATACATTCATAAATGAATGAATGATTGATACTTTATTGTCACAGGTGACAAGTCACAATTATATTCTTTGCTTTGTACACCCAAGGTATGCAAGGAGGAACTACCTAAAGGGCGCGGACAAAGTTATATAGTAGTCCACAAACCATTTCTAACACATTCCACTGGTGGTCCCCCAGTTCTCAGCGGGCTCCCCACTCCAGGTCCTCCTTTGTTCTCCAGCACCCACAGAGCCATGTGCCTCTCTTAAACACTAGGAGCATCGAGGATAATTGATCCTTTAAGGCATCAGAATGGATGGACAGAGTGGCAATGCTGACTGTGTTGGACCAGGCAATGTTTCAGGTCAAGACTACTCCTCAGATTGATCAGAAAATTGTCTGTCCATTCCTTCCAGAGATGCTGCCTGACCCGCTGAGTTACTCCAGCACTCTGTGAAATGTCACCTATCCATGTTCTCCACAGATGCTGCCTGACCCGCTGAGTTACTCCTGCACTCTGAAATTCTCACGCACTCACACTGATCACAAATTTCTCACGCTCTGTCGTGAGAAATTCTCTGATCAACGAGAACTTCAAAACTAATATCAACTGCTTGTGTGGGAGTCTGTTGACAAGACAGCAGCATTATTATTCTCTGTTATTCTCACTTGACCGAACCGTCACACACCTCCAAAGCATGTCCCCATGCAAATTTACATTGAAAGACACAGACCGGGCAGTGAATGTGTGTCACCCAGCGCAACATGTAAGGCCATGTCCTGCTCCCGGCAGTAATCGGAATTTAAGGATTTACGGGAAGCGGCTGACATGAGCGAGGCAGTCGAGTGGCAGGAGAGAGGTACATGGGCCGCGGAACCGGGGGGGCTGCAGCCCTTCCACTTTTTTGGCTAGACATGTTTCAATGTCTCCGGCTTTGGGCGAGGCGCTGCTGTGCTCAGAGCAACCTGGTTGTGGGTGTTGGAGAGCCGGGGTTGGAGGGAGGGATGGAAGCAGAAGCAGCGGCGGGGGCAGATGCGGACTGGGAGCCGGGGCTGGCGAGTGTTTGCCGGGCTGGTGAGTCGCTCGCTGCACCTCTGGCCATGGAGCAGGCTCAGTGCAAGTGTCCCGGGCCGTCAGAGGCGTCGGAAGCGTTGCACCGCGGCCGTGAGAGTCTCTGTGCTGAATTCGCCCGGGTGACCGGCATGGACCAGGCTGCGGCTCGGTGCATCCTGGAGGACAACCAGTGGCTGCTGGAAATAAGTACCAAGCGCTGGGTAGAAACGGTGGAAGATAGTGGACTTCAAATGGGGGTGGTTGGAGAAAGCATCCTGCTTGCCTGCTAGATTTTCACTTACTGTAACTGCAGAGAAAATGTTCCCGATGTTGGGGGAGTTCAGAACCAGGGGTCACAGTTTAAGAATAAGAGGTAGGCCATTTAGGACTGAGCTGAGGACAAACTTTCTTCACGCACAGAGTTGTGAATCTGTGGAATCCTCTGCCACAGACGCAGTGGAGGCCTGATGTTTTCACGAGAGAGTTACATTTAGCTCTTGGGGCTAGCGAAATCAAGGGATATGGGGAAAAAACAGGAAAATGGTACTGATGTTAGATGAACGGCCATGATCATATTGAATGGCAGTGCTGGATCGAAGGGCCGAATGGCCTATTCCTGCACCTATTTTCTATGTTTCTATGCTTGAGTATATGGCAATAAAACGCGACCACTTGATTCATGCATGGTGGAGGTATAATGTAATCATAGAGTGATACAGTGTGAAAACAGTCCCTTCGGCCCAATTTGCCCACACCTGCCAACATGTCCCAGCCACACTACCTGCTTTTGGTCCATATCCCTCCAAACCTGTCCTATCCATGTATCAGTCTAACTGCTTCTTAAATGTTGGGATAGTCCCTGCTTCAACTACCTCCTCTGGCAGCTTGTTCCATACACCGACCACCCTTTGTGTTGAAAAAGTTACCCCTTAAAAAGTTACCTCTTAAAAATACTTCAAACAAAAAATATTGAAATCATACTTCTACAATGCACTAAAACATGATTTAATACGTTAAAATTCAAAAAGTCCCTACCATTGGAGGGGGGACACCCCCCACCCAAACTCCCCCCACTCGGTTGCTCCACTCCCTCATCGGGTACCCCCAAGGCTAGTGATCAGTGATTGCTCAGCCCCCCCCCAACTTTCAAAAACACTCCGTGGCCCCTGGTTCAGACAGAGAGCACTGCCAGATGTGAGCCGGGAACTGAGGTCAGTTGTCCGTGATGTCTGGATCCCAATGCTCAGCGCTTCGTGTTTCGGAGTTGACCAATGTTATTGATTTGTAATTAGCCCGATTTGTAATTAGTTGACAAAACATTAATTTATTAATCTGGAATATCCAGGGGGATGGGATGAGTGAAATATTAAATTGGCAAGCAAGGTGTCAGGCCGTCTGTCGCAACATATAGCCCTGATAACCCATTATTTCCTTCAGTTAAATATTGGGACGGTAGCACTATTGTCATTTACGACTCAACTATTATGTTTGTTTACCACCTTTCACTGACTATTTCTACCACCCCCCCAAATTCCTTTGACAGGTTGAATAGAAATGTCCCCAATCTCGTTGTTTTATTAATTGAACACGTAGATGAACATCCTCAAGGAGTGTAATCAGATGGAAACTGATTCAGATGCGATGTTTAAGAGCTTGTTCGAGGAAGGGGCATATTTTAAAGGAGTGACAGAGATACTTGCAGGGGAATGCGTGAGGAGGTTATTATTTGTCTTTATCTTTAGCTTGAACCAGGACATCTGAAGATTCAAAGTTTAATATAGTAATTGTGCTAATACTGATTCCAACCAACCACGTAATGAATATCATTCATTCCGGAGGTTTTACTTTTCTGATGCCATTTAAACTTCACTTGGATTTCAATCACTTCAATGTCAAAGTAATTGGGAATGGGGAGCATTGGAACAAAAATTTGCCCTTGGTACATATTAACTGCAATATAATAATGTATGCATGTATGGTAGGTGCAATCAAAACACAGATCTTGTTATCATTGTTGTGTTATGAATACCACAGAAAATATTATGTACTCACAAGATCACATTAAATAGAATATTATTGCTTAAATATATATTGTTATTGGACTTAGTATATCGGAAAAGATTAAAAGGTTAATTGGCTTCTGCAAATTGCCCCCAGTGTGCAGGATAGAGCTAGTGTATGGGTGATTACTGGGTGACGTGGTCTCAGTGCACCGGTGCTCTGTCTCTAAACTACAAAGCACACTGAAGGAGGAATACCTGGGTGGCTGGTGAAACATTGTGCTGAGAACAAGGACATCAGAGGTGAACTGTGGATGTGGGACTGACACTAGAAGGATCAAGGCTCCGAACTGTCTTTCATCTCGTTCACAACTTGTTTGACTCAGTCAACACGTTTCCAGAACCCACTTTGTCAGCAGTATTCCTTCCTCAGCAATCCTGCTCTCTAGGTCCTGCCTGCCTGCCTGCCTCAGTTGCTGCAAGTGTTATTTCATCTGTATAAATAGATTATAATCGAAGGTCACCACTCAATGCCTGAATTATTCTCGCTGCCAATTCACCCAATCGCCTGCTGTGCATGCTTCAAATAGCTTTCCTTTATTTTTAAGATTCAAAGCAAAGTGTGATGACATAAAACTAAAGAGCAGATGATAGTGAAAAGAACAAATCCCCAGCGAGCTTGCAGAGATGCGAAGGACAGAAATAGACAGAAATGGTCAAATGGATTGGGAAAGGAAATTGCCAGAATGTCCAGGACTAAACTGGAAAGTGTTTACATTAGACAGCTGAGGCTGGTGGTACAGCATGGTGCAAGTAACATTACAAACACTAAATCAAAGGTCTCCAGCTTTTGTGGAAGACCATGTATCTACCTTCACCCATGGTTAGCGTTTGGTGGAGCAGCAGTGGAGGCCACCACAGCCACGCTTGGCCTGGCCCACCCTGCAACACCGCCAGGACAACAGACCTTCATGGTCAGATCAAGATCCCTGCACTTACAACTGTGACTTGGAAATGGCCCCTATCTGGCGACTGTATACTGTTGTAGGAAGGAACTGCAGATGCTGGTTTAAACAGAAAATAGACACAAAATGCCGGAGTAACTCAGCGGGACAGGCAGCATCTCTGGAGAGAAGGAATGGGTGACATTTCGGGTCGAGACCCCTCTGTCCAGAGATGCCACCTGTTCCGCTGAGTTACTCCTGGACTCTGTACACCGTCTCAGTGTACTAATACTATACACATTCTGTATCCGAGTTGCTTCTTTAATACGTATTCATGCATATGTATAACTATACTTGAACCGGTGGCGCAGTTGTAGAGTTGCTGCTTTACAGCAAATGCAGCGCCGGAGTCCCGGGTTAGATCCCGATTACAGGTGCTGTCTGTACAGAGTTTGCACGTTCTCCCCGTGACCTGCATGGGTTTTCTCCGAGATTATCGGTTTTCTCCCACACTCCAAAGACTTACAGGTTTGTAGGTTAATTGTAGGCTTGGTATGAAATGTAAATTGTCCTTAGTGTGTGTAGGATAGTGTTAGTGTGCGCGGATTGTTGGTCTGTGCGTTGGGCCGAAGGGCCTGTTTCCATGCTTTATCTTTAAACTAAACTAAACTTAACTGAACTCTGTCCAAAAATGAATTTCACTTTACCTCGGTACATGAGACAAATCAAGATCCGTTGAGAGTAGCATTGAACCATCGCTTTGAGCTGTGTGAAGCTCTCTCCTGCTGTATACATCAACCATCCAATGCAGGGCTGTCCCCACAGACTGGCCAACACTAGGCATGGATCTCACCATCTGAACCTGCACCTAGACCATGGCCCTGGTTACCACACAGCAAAAGCTTTTCACTGTTACTCGGTACACGTACACTAAACGGAACTAAACTAACTAGAGGACTTGCCTGTCCATCGGCCTGGGGCCAGAGATACAGGGGCAAGAGCGACCTCCTGGCCTCATGCCCAGAGCAGGTCCAGACCCATCTCCAGCCTTCATTGAAGGGATCTACAGGAGATGCTGCCTCAAAGAGGCAGCCAGCATCATCAGAGACCCACACCACCCTGGCCACCCTCTCACCCTGCCATCGGGAAGAAGGTACAGGAGCCTAAAAAGTTCTTGCTTCTTGCCAACAACCATCAGGCAATTGAACACCACAACACCAACTATAAACTGCTTTAGTTACACCATGAACTTTGGGCTGTGTCTTTTGTGTACACTGGATAGTTGTTTTTATATATTAGACTATTTTAATGCTTGTTATTTATGTGTTCTATTGAGTACTATATTTACAAACCTGTAAGAATGTCATTGTTCCGTTCTGGTACATATGACAATAAACATTCTTGACTTCGACACAGTGCGGCCAAGCTGTGGGGGTGTGGAGAGACAGGGACTTTAAACATGACTGAAGATATTAGTATGTTCTGAGCTACAGGGATAGCTGAGTAGTCTGGGACTCTATTCCTTGGAGCGCAGGAGTATGAGGCGTGATCTTATAGAGGTGTATAAAATCATGAAAGGAATAGATCGGGTAGATGCACAGTCTTTTGCCCAGAATAGCTGAATCGAGAACCAGAGGACATAGGTTTAAGATAAAGGGGGAAAGATTTAATAGGAATCTGAGGGATATCTTTTTCCACACAAAGGGTGGCGGGTGTATGGAACAAGCTGCCTGCAGAGGTAGTTGAGGCTGGGACTATCCCAACGTTTAAGAAACAGTTCGACAGGTACATGGATAGGACAGGTTTGGAGGGATATGGGCCAAGCGCAGGCAGGTGGGACTAGTGTAGCTGGGAAATGTTGGTCGGTGTGGGCAAGTTGGGCCGAAGGGCCTGTTTCCACATTGTATCACTCTATGGCTCTATGAATCTATGTTGTTAGGTACAGTTAAAATTAAATGTGTTTGACATGAATGACTTCAAAAGTGGGTTGGATTATAAAACGGCCCTCCGCACATAGCTAGATGTGCACCAGTGATCTTCAGAGCGGAGGAAGAGGAAAACAGACCTGGCATTGTCAGACAATAATAAACCAAGAACCGAACTGAAGATGACTGCCGTTCATACAAGCATGAAGGTAATGGCAGTGAAGACCAGCAACTCATTGCCAATGATGTTTCCCACCCCAGTGTGAAGTGATGGCTCCAGATGTCATCTTCTCCCTTCAGGAAGTATCTCCAAATTGCAAATAGAATTCCATTGTTTAGGAAAGTGAGGAAGAATAAAAAGACAGGAAATGACAGTGACACTTCTGCTGTGGAAGTTATTAGAATCTATAAGTCTGGAATAACAAAGTACCCCGTTGAAAAATATGTGCTGGCTGCAGAGGCAGTGTGGATGAGAGGGGAGCTCATCTCACACCAAGATGATGCCCTGCTTCTCAGTGTCCACCTATCACTTGTCAGGCCCCACCCCTACTACATCTGTCTGAAGAAGGGTCTGGACCCTCAAACTATCTTTGATCAAACTTTGCTGGCTTTACCTTGCACTAAACGTCATTCCCTTATTGTAGTTCAGTGCATGTTCCTTTAACATAGTGACCTCCCCACCACTAACCACTCCCCATTGTCTCCAGTATAATTGTAGTGTCCCCACCTCTAGCTCGCTCTCTAGCTCCAGTGATGACCACGGACAGCTATTGCATAGTGTGTATTAGTGAATGTAATAAACAGTTATAGTAAAAGACTCTGTGTAGAATCAAGTCATTTTACACTTATCATGTGTCTGTACACTGTAAATGGGTCGATTGTAATCATGTATTGTCTTTCCACTGACTGAATAGCACACATCAAAAGCTTTTCACTGTACCTCGGTACACGTAACAATAAACTGAGCTAAAACTGAAACAAAACGTCATCTGCCCATTCCCTCCACAGATGCTGCCTGGCCCACTGAGTTCCTCCAGCACTCTGTGTATAACATGAAGGAATATTTGACACACTCTCTCTCTCCATCTGTCACCATATCATTAGGTGAGTACAACCAAAATATGACAGAGGGGGGAATACCGTTTGAACAAGCAAGAAATATGATTTGCACAAACATACGAGCATACAGTGCATTCAGAAAGTATTCAGACCACTTCACTTGTTACACATTTTGTTACCTTACAGCCTTATTCTAAAATGGATTAAATTATTTTCTTTTTTTTATCATCAATCTACACACAATACCCCATAATAAAAAAGCGAAAACAGGTGTTTAGAACTTTTTGCAAAGTAAGTAAAAATAAATAACAGAAATATCACATTTACATAAGTATTCAGACCCTTTACTCAGTACTTTGTTGAGGCACCTTTGGCAGCGATTACAGCCTCAAGTCTTCTTGGGTATGACGCTACAAGCTTAACACACCTGTATTTGGGTAATTTCTCCCATTCTTCTCTGCAGATCCTCTCAAGCTCTGTCAGGTTGAATGGAGAGCGTCGATGCACAGCTGTTTTCAGGTCCCTCCAGTGATGTTCAATCGGGGTCAAGTCCCAGGCTCTGGCTAGGCCACTCAAGGACATTCACAGACTTGTCACAAAGCCACTCCTGCGTTGTCTTGGCTGTGTGCTCAAGTTGTTGTCCTGTTGGAAGGTGAACCTCCGCCCCAGTCTGAGGTCCAGAACGCTCTGGAGCAGGTTTTCATCAAGGATCTCTCTGTACTTTGCTCCATTCATCTTTCCATCAATCCTGATTAGTTCCTGCCACTGAAAAACATCCCCACAGCATGATGCTGCCACCACCATGCTTCAACATAGGTGAGGTATTGGCCAGGTGATGAGAGGTGCCTGGTTTCCTCCAGACGTGATGCTTGGCATTCAGGTCAAAGAGTTCAACCTTGGTTTCATCAGACCAGAGGTTCTTGTTTCTCATGGTCTGAGAGTCCTTTTGGCAAACTACAAGCGGGCTGTCATGTGCCTTTTACTGAGGAGTGGCTTCCGTCTGGCCACTCTAGCTTAAAAGCTTGATTGGTGGAGTGCTGCAGATATAGTTGTCCTTCTGGAAGGTTCTCCCATCTCCACTGAGGAACTCTGGAGCTCTGTCAGAGTGACCATCGGGTTCTTGGTCACCTCTCTGACCAAGGCCCTTCTCCCCTGATTGCTCAGTATGGCCGGGCAGCCAGCTCTATGAAGAGTCCTGGTGGTTCCAAAGTTCTTCCATTTAAGAATGATGGAGGCCACTGTGCTCTTCGGGGCCTGCAATGCTGCAGAAATTGTTTTATACCCTTCCCCAGACCTGTGTCTTGACACAATCCTGTCTCGGAGGTCCACGGACAATTCCTTCATCTTCATGGCTTGGTTTTTGCTCTGACATGCACTGTCAACTTTGGCACCTTATATAGACAGGTGTGTGCCTTTCCAAATCATGTCCAATCAATTTAATTTACTACTGGTGGACTCCAATCAAGTTGTAGAAACATCTCAAGGATAATCAATGGAGACAGGATGAACCTAAGTTCAATTTTGAGAGTCATAGCAAAGGGTCTGAATACTTATGTAAATGTGATATTTCAGTTATTTCTTTTTAATTACTTTACAAAAATTTCTAAACACCTGTTTTCGCTTTTCTATTCTGGGGTATTGTGATAAAAAATATGAATTTAATCCATTTTAGAATAAGGCTGTAACGTAACAAAATGTGGAAAAAGTGAAGGGGCCTGAATACTTTCTGAACGCACTGTAACAGGATTGCGGCTTTAACCAATTTTTAGTGAGCAAGTAATCCTTGCATCCCCTCTCCCTCCGTCCCTCCCCCTCCCAAGTTGTACCAGCTTCAAAGTCATCTTGTTTCATTGTCTGTAACTCGTTTTCAAATAGCTCACCGCTAACATTAGCCTATTTCCTTTATCATTGTCACTTCTTTGCATATCTTTCATTTATTTGTTCTTTATCTCTCCACATCACCCCCGTCAATATCTCTCATTTCCCTTTCCCCTGACTCGGAGTCTAAAGAAGGGTCTCAACCCGAAACGTCACCCATTTCTTCTCTCTAGAGAGGCTGCCTGTCCCGCTGAGTTACTCCAGCATTTATGTCTATCATCGGTTTAAGCCAGCAACTGCAGTTCCTTCCTGCACACTATGACAGAGAAGGGAGTGCACTTGGATGACATTTGTATGAGCTGGAAAAAAGATTTGCACATGGGCACCACATACTGCGGCTGCAACCAAACTTAGTACCAGTTCCTGAACAAGTTAACGCCCGCTGTTAAACAGGATGGACACAGGCTGGAGTTACTCTGCGGGTCAGGCAACATAGGAAAGATAGATCAGCCATGATTGAATGGTGGAGTAGTCTCGATGGGCCGAATTCTGTTCCCTTATGAACCCTAAAATTGAATTGCAGGGTGAATGAGGAGATATATATCTGAGATTTCAGTCGCTAACAGAATGATTTGTCCAAGC
The DNA here is from genome assembly GCF_028641065.1 of Leucoraja erinaceus. Classification (NCBI taxonomy): domain Eukaryota; kingdom Metazoa; phylum Chordata; class Chondrichthyes; order Rajiformes; family Rajidae; genus Leucoraja; species Leucoraja erinaceus. The sequence goes on along the minus strand of NC_073392.1, from coordinate 1,229,610 downwards.
GTGCTGGAGGGAATCGTGCAGGTATATTTTGTTGCTGAGATGAGGAATGGGAACAGAGCTGCATACAGACGTGTGATCAAGGAGACGGCACTAACTCAGGAAGGTGCAGGGGAGAGTGAGACACTCCCCACTGATGCCTGCATCCTCCCGACACACAGCGGCATTGGTGGAACAGTGAAGTCTGCAGCTCTGCAGATCCAGCTGCTGCTGACATCTGCAATGCAGCAGTGGGCAGTGGAGTGTGAGCTGTGCAGACACGGCCTCTCACATCCCCAGGCAAGGCCTCCAGCGACGAGCCGGTCTTGACTTCAACTCTCCAGGCAACGTCAGCAACCTGTGTCCCTCTGCTCTCTCCACCCCCCCGCCCTCAGAGTCTTGAAACCTTGAAACCTAGAACTCAATGTCAACCTCACACTGACCTAGATACTGCTCCTCATGTTCCATAAACTACAAGGATATTGTGCTGGAGTAACTCAGCGGGTCGGGCAGCATCTCTGTAGAACATGGATAGGTGACGTTTCAGATCTACGCCCTCTAGTCTTTTCTATCGTGGGACAAATATTCTGACTGTCTACCCTGTCTATGCCTCTCATAATTTTAATTTCATATATCAGGTCTCCCACAGCCTCTGATGTTGTATTCATGAATATGTACAATTATATTTGAACCGGGGTGGCACGGTGGCGCAGCGGTAGAGTTGCTGCTGTACAGCACTTGCAGCGCCAGAGACCCGGGTTCGATCCCGATTAAGGTGCTGTCTGAACGGAGTTTGTACGTTCTCCCCATGGGTTTTCCCGGAGATCCTTCCACACTCCAAGGACGTTCTGGATGTCAGATGTGGGAGGTCATGGAGTCTGATAGCCCTCTAGACGTCCACATCTGCGCCAGGTGCGTCGACGTGGGGCTCCTAAGGGACCATATTAGGAACCTGGAGCAGCAGCTCGATGACCTCCGTCTGGTCAGGGAGAGTGAGGAGGTCCTAGAGAGGAGTTACAGAGAGGTGGTCTCTCCAAGACCACGGGAGACAGACAAGTGGGTCACAGTTAGGAGGGGCAAGGGGCAGAGGTAGGGATTAGAGAGTACCCCGGTGGCTGTACACCTTGGCAATAAATAATCCTGTTTGAGTACTGTTGGGGGAGACAGCCTACCTGGGGGTAGCTCCAGCGGCCGGGCCTCCGGTACTGAGACCGGCACTGTTGCTCAGAGGGGTAAGGAAAAGAAGAGGAGGGCAGTAGTAATAGGGGACTCTATAGTTAGGGGGTCAGATAGGCGATTCTGTGGACGCAGTCTGGAGACCCGGATGGTAGTTTGCCTCCCTGGTGCCAGGGTCTGGGATGTGTCTGAACTTGTCCAAGATATCCTAAAATGGGAGGGGGAGGAGCCCGAGGTCGTGGTACATATAGGTACCAATGACATAGATAGAAAAAGGGAAGAGGTCCTGAAAGGAGAATTTAGGGAGTTAGGAAGAAAGTTAAGGAAAAGGACAGCAAAGGTAACAATCTCAGGATTACTGCCTGTGCCACGCGACAGTGAGAGTAGGAATGGAGCGAGGTGGAGGATAAATGTGTGGCTGAGGGACTGGTGCAGTGGGTATGGATTCAAGTTTCTGGATCATTGGAAACTCTTTTGGGGAAGGTGTGACCTGCACAAAAAGGACGGGTTGCACTTGAACCCAAGGGGGACCAATATCCTGGTGGTGAGATTTGAAAAGGCTACTGGGGAGACTTTAAACTAGAACGGTTGGGGGGAGGGACTCAAATAGAGAAAGCTAGTAGACAGTGTGTGAGGCAGGAAGCAGAGAAGGGAAACACTCAGACACAACATGTAGGGGGGAAAGAAGAAAAAGATAATAAACAGAGAATAAGAGGTGGTGGGTTTCTTAAATGTGTGATCAGAGAGCAGAGAGAGGTGTGTAAAATGAGGTTAGAAGCAATAGGTAGCAAGGTGAAAAGTAAAAGTGGCAGGCAGACAAATCCAGGGCAAAAATCAAAAAGGGCAATTTTTCAACATAATTGTATAAGGGGTAAGAGTGTTGTAAAAACAAGCCTGAAGGCTTTGTGGCTCAATGCAAGGAGCATTCGTAATAAGGTGGATGAATTGAATGTGCAGATAGCTATTAATGACTATGATATAGTTGGGATCACGGAGACATGGCTCCAGGGTGACCAAGGCTGGGAGCTGAACATCCAGGGATATTCAATATTCAGGACGGATAGACAGAAAGGAAAAGGAGGTGAGGCAGCGTTGCTGATTAGAGAGGGGATTAATGCAATGGAAAGGAAGGACATTAGCTTGGAGGATGTGGAATCGGTATGGGTAGAGCTGCGAAACACTAAGGGGCAGAAAACGCTAGTGGGAGTTGTGTACAGGCCACCTAACAGTAGTAGTGGAGTTGGGGATGGCATCAAACAGGAAATTAGAAATGCGTGCAACAAAGGTAAAACTGTTATAATGGGTGACTTCAATCTACAAATTGGCAGGGGTGCTGAGCAAGAGGATTTCTTGGAATATATGCGGGATAGTTTTCTAAACCAACATGTAGAGGAACCAACGAGAGAGCAGGCTATTCTAGACTGGGTATTGAGTAATGAGGAAGGGTTAGTTAGCAGTCTTGTTGTGCGTGGCCCCTTGGGCAAGAGTGACCATAATATGGTTGAGTTCTTCATTAGGATGGAGAGTGACATAATTAATTCAGAAACAAGGGTTCTGAACTTAAAGAAAGGTAACTTTGAGGGTATGAGACGTAAATTGGCCAAGATAGACTGGCAATTAATTCTGAAAGGGTTGACGGTGGATATGCAATGGAAGGCATTTAAAGGCTGCATGGATGAACTACAACAATTGTTCATCCCAGTTTGGCAAAAGAATAAATCAGGGAAGGTAGTGCATCCGTGGATAACAAGTGAAATCAGGGATAGTATCAAAACAAAATATGAAGCATACAAATTAGCCAGAAAAAGCAGCCTACCAGAGGACTGGGAGAAATTCAGAGTCCAGCAGAGGTGGACAAAAGGCTTAATTAGGAAAGGGCAAATAGATTATGAAAGAAAACTGGCAGGGAACATAAAAACTGACTGCAAAAGTTTTTATAGATATATGAAGAGAAAAAGATTAGTTAAAACAAATGTAGGTCCCTTGCAGTCAGAAACAGGTGAGTTGATCATGGGGAACAAGGATATGGCGGACCAATTGAATAACTACTTTGGTTCTGTCTTCACTAAGGAAGACTTAATAAATCTGCTGGAAATAGCAGGGGACCGGGGGTCAAATGAGATGGAGGAACTGAGTGAAATCCAGGTTAGCCGGGAAGTGGTGTTACATAGAAACATAGAAACATAGAAATTAGGTGCAGGAGTAGGCCATTCGGCCCTTCGAGCCTGCACCGCCATTTAATATGATCATGGCTGATCATCCAACTCAGTATCCCGTACCTGCCTTTTCTCCATACCCTCTGATCCCCTTGGCCACAAGGGCCACATCTAACTCCCTCTTAAATATAGCCAATGAACTGGCCTCAACTACCCTCTGTGGCAGAGAGTTCCAGAGATTCACCACTCTCTGTGTGAAAAAAGTTCTCCTCATCTCGGTTTTAAAGGATTTCCCCCTTATCCTTAAGCTGTGACCCCTTGTCCTGGACTTCCCCAACATCGGAAACAATCTTCCTGCATCTAGCCTGTCCAACCCCTTAAGAATTTTGTAAGTTTCTATAAGATCCCCTCTCAATCTCCTAAACTCTAGAGAGTATAAACCAAGTCTATCCAGTCTTACTTCATAAGACAGTCCTGACATCCCAGGAATCAGTCTGGTGAACCTTCTCTGCACTCCCTCTATGGCAATAATGTCCTTCCTCAGATTTGGAGACCAAAACTGCACGCAATACTCCAGGTGTGGTCTCACCAAGACCCTATACAACTGCAGTAGAACCTCCCTGCTCCTATACTCAAATCCTCTTGCTATGAAAGCCAACATGCCATTCGCTTTCTTTACTGCCTGCTGCACCTGCATGCCTACCTTCAATGACTGGTGTACCATGACACCCAGGTCTCGCTGCATCTCCCCCTTTCCCAATCGGCCACCGTTTAGATAATAATCTGCTTTCCCGTTTTTGCCACCAAAATGGATAACCTCACATTTATCCACATTAAACTGCATCTGCCAAACATTTGCCCACTCACCCAGCCTATCCAAGTCACCTTGCAGTCTCCTAGCATCCTCCTCACACCTAACACTGCCCCCCAGCTTAGTGTCATCCGCAAACTTGGAGATATTGCCTTCAATTCCCTCATCCAGATCATTAATATATATTGTAAATAGCTGGGGTCCCAGTACTGAGCCTTGCGGTACCCCACTAGTCACTGCCTGCCATTGTGAAAAGGACCCGTTTTCTCCTACTCTTTGCTTCCTGTTTGCCAGCCAGTTCTCTATCCACATCAATACTGAACCCCCAATGCCATGTGTTAGGTAAATTGAATGGATTAAAGGCCGATAAATCCCCAGGGCCAGAAAAGTTGCATCCCAGAGTACTGAAGGAAGTAGCCCCAGAAATAGTGGATGCATTAGTGATAATTTTTCAAAACTCTTTAGTTTCTGGAGTAGTTCCTGAGGATTGGAGGGTAGCTAATGTAACCCCACTTTTTAAAAAGGGAGGGAGAGAGAAAACGGGGAATTACAGACCAGTTAGTCTAACATCGGTAGTGGGGAAACTGCTAGAGTCAGTTATTAAAGATGGGATAGCAGCACATTTGAAAAGTAGTGAAATCATTGGACAAAGTCAGCATGGATTTATGAAAGGTAATTCATGTCTGACGAATCTTATAGAATTTTTCGAGGATGTATCTAGTAGAATGGATAAGGTAGAACCAGTGGATGTGTTATATCTGGACTTTCAGAAGGCTTTCGACAAGGTCCCACATAAGAGATTAGTATACAAACTTAAAGCATACGGTATTGGGGGTTCAGTATTGATGTGGATAGAGAACTGGCTGGCAGACAGGAAGCAAAGAGTAGGAGTTAACGGGTCCTTTTCAGAATGGCAGGCACCACTGACTAGTGGGGTACCGCAAGGCTCAGTGCTGGGACCCCAGCTATTTACAATATATATTAATGATTTGGACGAGGGAATTGAATACAACATATCCAAGTTTGCGGATGACATGAAGCTGGGGGGCAGTGTTAGCTGTGAGGAGGATGCTAGGAGGCTGCAGGATGACATGGATAGGCTGGGTGAGTGGGCAAATGCATGGCAGATGCAGTATAATGTGGATAAATGTGAGGTTATCCACTTTGGTGGCAAAAACAGGAAAGTAGACTATTAACTGAATGGTGGCCGATTAGGAAAAGGGGAGATGCAGCGAGACCTGGGTGTCATGGTACACCAGTCATTGAAAGTAGGCATGCAGGTGCAGCTGGCAGTGAAGAAAGCGAATGGTATGTTATCATTCATAGCAAAAGGATTTGAGTATAGAAGCAGGGAGGTTCTACTGCAGTTGTACAGGGTTTTGGTGAGACCACACCTGGAGTATTGCGTACAGTTTTGGTCTCCTAATCTGAGGAAGGACATTCTTGCCATAGAGGGAGTACAGAGAAGGTTCATCAGACTGATTTGTGGGATGTCAGGACTTTCTTATGAAGAAAGACTGGATAGACTCGGCTTGTACTCGCTAGAATTTAGAAGATTGAGGGGGGATTTTATAGAAATACTTACAAAATTCTTAAGGGGTTGGACAGGCTAGATGCAGGAAAATTGTTCCCAATGTTGGGGAAGTCCAGAACAGGGGGTCACAGTTTAAGGATAAAGGGGAAATCTTTTAGGACTGAGATGAGAAAAACATTTTTTACACAGAGAGTGGTGAATCTCTGGAATTCTCTGCCACAGAATGTGGTTGAGGCCAGTTCATTGGCTATATTTAAGAGGGAGTTAGATGTGGCCCTTGTGGCGAAAGGGATCAGGGGGTATGGAGAGAAGGCAGGTACAGGATACTGAGTTGGTTGATCAGCCATGGGGCCAACTCTGGTGTCCACGCCGCTGAGGACGTCCCGCAGCCCCGACGTCGGACGTATCACTCCGGCGAGCGGTCCTGGACATCAGGCCGCCCATAGCTGCAACTGCGGAGGGCTTGGGGAGGCCCTGACCATGAGGACCAGTGGAGGAAGAGACTGACCTTGGTGCCTTCCCACACAATGTGAAACTTTGATTCTGCTGTGTGGGGATGTTTTATGTTAAATTCTATAGTGTGTGTTCTTTATACCCTTTCTGGCTTAATCCCTCCCTTCACCACCTCCAGTTTAAATTCCAGTTGGAATATTTTGGAGGACCCAAGAACCAAGAACCAAGAACCAAGAATGGTCTTGAAGGGCCGAATGGTCTACTCCTGCACCTATTATCTATGTTTCTATGTTTCTATGTACAGGTTTGTAGGTTTATTGGCTTGGTATAAATGTACAAAATTGTCCCTAGTGTGTGTAGGATAGTGTTAGTGTGCGGGCATCGCTGGTCACTGTGGACTCGGTGGGCCGAAAGGCCTGTTTCTGCACTGTATCTCTAAACTAAACTAAATTAAACAAATGAGTTGAAAGTGAGTGCAGAAAGTTGGGTTGGGTGAGAGGGAAGAGATCACTGGGAGCCACAACCCTAGGGAATTGGGAGGGTAGGAGAGAGCGGATGCTGACTTCTCAGCAAACTATGACATAATTAAGCGCTTGGCCTAAAGTCAAGCTATGTTATCACATTGCTGAACATGCCGGAGATGGGTCGAGAGGAATGTAGATGGATAGCTTGCTCTGGACATGGAGAATGGCAGATGAATTCATCTATCACATCGCTCACCCTGCTGCATCTTCAGCACTGGGAACAAGGGCCAAACTCTGCCACCATTAGGGAAGGAACATACCCTGCCGTAACCCCCCAGTCACCCGCCACAATTGGAGTTGTCCCCTTGCCCCACCTTCACAAGGTCATAAGTGACAGGGGCAGAATTAGGCGTTTTGGCCCATCAAGTCTACTCCACCATTCAATCATGGCTGATCTATTTCTCCTTCCTAACCCCATTCTCCTGCCTTCTTCCCATAACCTCTGACACCCGTACTAATCAAGAATCTGTCAATTTCCACCTTAAAAATATCCACTGACTTGTGGCCTCCACAGCCTTCTGTGGCAAAGAATTCCACAGATTCACCACCTGCGGACTGAAGAAATTCCTCCTCATCTCCTTCCTAAAAGAACGTCCTTTAATTCTGAGGCCGTGACCTCTAGTCCCAGACTCTCCCACTGGTGGAAACATCCTCTCCACATCCACTCTGTCCAAGCCTTTCACTATTCAGCCTTGTCACCAGCAAATATGTATCTTCTCATTCGCCCTGCAACTCAATTTTACACTTTACTTCAGACTTTGGAGATACAGCGTGGAAACAGGCCCTTCGGCCCACTGTATGCTAGTTCTATCCTGCACACTAGGGGACATTTACAGAAGCCAATTAACCTACAAACTTTCATATCTTCGGAGTGTGGGAGGAAACCGGAGCACCCAGAGAAAACCCTGGCGGTCACAGGGAGCAGGTACAAACTGCATACAGACAAACACCCGTAGTCGGTATGGAACCTGGGTCTCTGGCACTGTGAGGCAGCAGCTCTACTGCTGCACCACCATGCCACCCCTAATTATGGCTTTGACTTCCAGTGACTCATCCCAACATGTCAATACATTACAAACATGCGGGAATAAGAGACCTTTACTCCAACTTTAACACAACAGAATTATATCCAGCAACGCAAATGAAGACAGGATTTCTTCGAGTGACATTTCAAGTCGATCGTGGCGCACATTCCCTCTTTGACCATCTCTAATCATCTCCAGCCTTACAGTGGCTTCTCGTTCCACCCACACCCCATCACCGCAGAGAGTCTCCACATATCATTGTTCTTACAGAGTCTGCTGTCAAATATATAGAATGTTTTAGAATGATCAATTATTTGTTCAAGATTAGTCTTATTTTATTGTGATCTAGTCACAAGTATTTTCTGGAACGGAAACTGAGGGAATCAATAAAAGGTGTTTACTGCTCCAGCCCACATTCGTACTGACAAGCCTTGTGCCTGCCAGGTTCATCTGTTATTTAATTTTCAGTTGATAAAGGTTCTGAATTGAATAATCAATTGTAAATTGATCAGCCAGTTCAGTCTATGCCAATGCTCTGCAATAAATGTCTTAAAAATACAATGTTAGCATCTGCCTGCTCCATTATTTTCCTATTTTGTACATACTCCAGCAGTAAGCTCACAAAATGCCTCTCGCGAACAAATCACTTAGCGATACCATCAAATATTTAACACTGTGTGCTTGGAGTGAACTCTTCCAGTTATTGCAGTCCGCAATAACCAACCTGACCTCCCGGTGGCTCAGCACTTCAACTCCCCCTCAAATTCCCAATCCAACCTCTCTGTCCTGGGTCTCCTCCATTGCCAGAGTGAGCAACAGCGGAAATTGGAGGAACAGCACCTCATATTCCGCCTGGGGACCTTGCGTCCGGATGGCATTAACATTGAGTTCTCCCAATTTTGCTAGCCCTTGCTGTCTCCTCCCCTTCCTTAACCATCTAGCTGTCTCCTCCCACCCTCCCATCCGCCCGCCTCGGGCTCCTCCTCCTCCCCTTTTCCTTCCTTCTCCCCCCCACCCCCCATCAGTCTGAAGAAGGGTTTCGGCCCGAAACGTCGCCTATTTCCTTCGCTCCATAGATGCTGCTGCACCCGCTGAGTTTCTCCAGCAATTGTGTGTACCTTCGATCTTCCAGCATCTGCAGTTCCTTCTTGAACTCTTCCAGTTATTATTCAGTTAACTGACTACTCCAGGGCAAGAGGCTTTTAGAAAGGAGGTGAGGAGAAACTTCTTTAGTCAGAGGGTGGTGAATCTGTGGAACTCATTGCCAGAGGGCTGTGGAGGCCATCAGTGAATAGTTTTACAGCAGAGATTGACAAATTCTTGATTAGAACGGGTGTCAAGGGTTATGGGGGAAGGCAGGAAAATGGGATTAGGAGGCAGAGATCAGCCATGATTGAATGGAGGAGTGGACACGATGGGCCGAATGGCCTAATTCTACTCCTATAACTTGTGAACGTGAACTTATGAAGGATGTAGGAAGGAACTGCAGATGCTGGTTTACACTGAAGATAGCCACAAACTGCTGGAGTATCTCAGCGGGACAGGCAGCATCTCTGGAGAGAAGGAATGAGAAGGGTGATGAAGGGTCTCGACCCGATAGTCTCCCATTCCTTTTTTCCAGAGATGCTCCGTGGCCCGCTGAGTTACTCCAGAGTATGGATTTATTCAAGCTATGCTGCCACAATGACAAATATAGAAACATAGAAGTGCAGATGCTGGTTTACAAAAATGATTCCAAATGCTGGAGGTGCACATGGATATGTAACATTTTGAGTTGGCATCCACTTTAGACTGATTCAGAAACCACTGCATAAGGATCCCGACTTGAAACGTCACCTATCCATGTTCTCCAGCGATGCTGCCTGACCCACTGAGTTACTCCAGCACTCTGTGAAACATTACCTATCCATGTTCTCCACAGATGCTGCCTGACCCACTGAGTTACTCCAGCACTCTGTGAAACGTCACCTATCCATGTTCTCCACAGATGCTGCCTGACCCACTGAGTTACTCCAGCACTCTGTGAAACATCACCTATCCATGTTCTCCACAGATGCTGCCTGACCCACTGAGTTACTCCAGCATTCTGTGAAACGTCACCTATCCATGTTCTCCACAGGTGCTGCCTGACCCGCTGAGTTACTCCAGAATCTGTATCCATATTTTTCATGGAATTTGTGCAGCAGTCTTTTGGGGTAATTTTAGTGTTGGATGTTCGAAGCAAAATTGACAACCTGTTACAGTTAAAAACTTAAAAGTTAGAATCAAACCAATTACTCATAACATGCAATCAAAATGATGCAAATGGAAACATAAATGGAACTGTTTTTATTGAGCTAGTTGCTCCAGATGTATTCCATTTCTATGATTACTGTCATTAAAATAATTATCCCATCATAATGCAATCTCCTGATACCAATCTCAATGAGTTATTGAATGTATCTGTCTGTGATTATGTTACAAGTTAGAGTCACAGAGTGATACAGTGTGGAAACAGGCCCTTCGGCCCAACTTGCCCACATCAGCCAACATGTCCCATCTACGCTAGTCCCATCTGCCTGCGTTTGGCCCATATCCCTCCAAGCCTGTCCTAGTTCAAGTTCAAGTTCAAGTGAGTTTATTGTCATGTGTCTCTGTATAGGACAATTACATTCTTGCTTTGCTTCAGCACACAGAACATAGTAGGCATTTACTACAAAACAGATATGTGTGTCCATATACCATAGTATAAATATATACACACATGAATAAATAAACCATGTACCTGTCTAATTGTTTCTTAAACGATGGGATAGTCCCAGCCTCAACTACCTCCTCTGGCAGCTCGTTCCATACACCCACCACCCTGTGTGAAAAGGATACCCCTCAGATTCCTATTAAATATTTTCCCCTTCACCTTAAACCTATGTTCTCTGGTCCTCAATTCCCCTACTCTGGGCAAGAAACTCTGTGCATCTACCCGATCTATTCCTCTCATGATATTACACACCTCTATAAGATCACCTCTCATCCTCCTGGGCTCCAAGGAATAGACGGAATAGTCCCAGCCTGCCCAACCTCTCCCTATAGCTCAGACCCTCGAGTCCTGGCAACACAAGTTGGAAGAACACAATATGTTATGGATGCCGGGAACCTCCACATTTAGCTGAGCTTGGGGTGTGAGTAGCGGTAGACTCCAGCAGCTCACAGTGCTTAGATCACGGTGATGCATGATGGCAGCTCTGGAGGACAAGCTCAAGATTATTGTAATAATCAAACAACAGAATCCATATAGATGTATTACAGAGAGTTTCTTTAAAATTACAGATCTAATTCTAAGTACTTTTCCTGTATACGTTTTACATTTTGAACAACCCTTTCAAATCAATTCCTTGTTTAAACAGGGAACAGCATTTGCTTCTAAATGCTAAGATATTTTGCTGGCATTAATCTGATATAGCAGTGAAGGTATTTTTAGATTGAAAGTGTCTTTCTTCAAGACTTAGCTATTGCAGCTGGTGCAAGGTTAATTGTGGGTCACTAATAGCCTCACTAGACCGACTGGTCAGCTGTTTGCAGTTGGTATGAGCTGAGTCCTGGGTTTAGCCCAGAAACCTTCCATGCTCCAGAGCCATCGTGTCTGATGACTTCAAGACCAAGTCAATGTCAGGGTCCAAGGAATGCCATCTTAGTTTAGGATGGAAATGCAGATGCTGGTTTAAGTCTGAAGAAGGGTCTCGACCCAAAACTTCACCCATTCCTTCTCTTCAGAGATGCTGCCTGTCCCGCTGAGTTACTCTAGCATTTTGTGGCCATCTTAATTTAGTTTAGAGATACAGCACGGACACCCACCAGCGATCCCCACACACTGACGCTACCCTACACATACTAAGGACAATTTACATTTACACCAAGCCAATTAGCCTGTATGTCTTTGGAGTGTGGGAGAAGTGTGGGAGCATTGCCACTTTCATTTCACTGCACATCTCGTATGTGTATGTGACAAATAAACTTGACTTGACTTGAAACCGGGAAACCCATGCAGGTCACGGGAAGAATGTACAGACTCTGTACAAAAGGCACCCGTAGTCGGGATCAAACTTGGGTCTCTGGTGTTGTGAGGCAGCAACTCTACCGCTGCGCCATCGTGCCGACCAATGGTCCTTCTAGTAAAGAACAAAGGACAAGGGGTAACCTAACTTGGATTGCTTTCTGTGGAACGCCAGAGGTTGCGGGAAGAGGTTGAAGTGCAGAGAATGATGAGAGGCAGAGATAGGGTAGACAGTCAGAACCTTTCGTCCAGGATGGCAAAAAATCAAAGACTAGAAGGCATAGCTTCACATTGAGAGGTAAACACATCTTCTTTAATCTTTACCCATCCCACCTGAAAGCTCACCAGATACTGGCAGAACGACATCTGAGATTGCAACGGACTCGAAGAAGAAGAAGAGACCTTAAAGCTATGCCCTCGAGTGATTCTGGGCATGCATGCTCTAATATCGAACATTGTTGTTGATATATATGAAAGAAATTACGTTGTGAGGATTGAAATTGTATCTGAACCGGAAAATGCAAGCAGGCTGGTGTTACAGGGCAGCACGGTGGTGCAGCGGTAGAGTTGCTGCCTAACTTTGACAGGAAGATCATCTCATTTAATGGTGAGTGCCCATCCCAAACTCCATTCCACAAGTTCCCTCATGCTGCCTAACCTGGCCCATAATCTCTCATCGCCCTGGCCGGCACGGTGGTGCAGCGGGTAGAGCTGCTGCCTCACAGCACCAGATCCCGATTATGCGCGCTGTCTGTACGTAGTTTGTACGTTTTACCCCGTGACCGCGTGGGTTTTCTCCGGGATATTCGGTTTCTTCCCACACTCCAAAGACGAACAGGGACAATGTAAATTGTCCCTAGTGTGTGTAGGACAGTGTTAATGTGCAGAGATCGCGGGTCGGAGCGGACTCGGTGGGCCGAAGGGCCTGTTTCTGCGCTGTATCTCTAAACTAAACTGAACTCGGGCACAAAATATTCAGGTGAAAGTTGTATTCATTTGAAAAAGGCTTTAAAAAAAAGGAAGTTAAGTTATTTAATTATGCATATTGAAGTAATTGAACTTTACAGAAGAAAGCAAAAACATTGAATGGAAATGCTGAAGGGCATAATTAAACTCAGAAAGATCTCTGGTCAAACAGCTGTGCATTTATCTAAACCCTTCAGCTGTACGAGTATGGTGCTGTATGCCTGATGGGACTGGCAGGAAATTAACTCCAGGTATCTTTAATTATATCTCTACCTGATCCATAATTAACAAATAAGTTGCTTTAAATCTGAATGATAGCAACGCTTAACTAAAGCAGTCAATGGGGCTTTGGCATTTGATGATCTATGGATCTGACAATGGTCTAATCCCATCGACCTCATTTCCTTATTGAGGGGGTTTATTCTGTAGTGAATCATCTCACCCCTCTTTTACCACCTGTTATATGTCCCATTGATGTTGCAAGATTGCAAACTAAACATATGATGGGTTTCTGTTTAAATACCAGTGAATAGTAGGGTCCTGATGAGAGGGGGAAAAATTCAATGGGAACCTGGGAGGCAATTCTTTCACACAGGTGATGAGTTTATGGAACGAGCTGCCAGAGGAGGTAGTTGAGGCAGGTGGTAAAGCAGCATTTAAAAGACACTTGGACAGGTATATGGATAGGGCACGTTTAGAGGTGATATGGGCCAAACGCGGGCAGGTGGGACGAGCTTAGATGGGGCATTTTGGCCGGCATGCACAAGTTGACCCAAACGTCACCCATTCCTGCTCTCCGAGATGCTGCCTGTCCCACTGAGGTACTTCAGCTTTTTGTGTCTATCTTGGGCCAAATGGCCTGTTTCCATGCTGTGTTTCACTGTGAGTGGTAGGTTTCTCAAACAGAAGATGTTATCTGGGGTCCGAGTGGCTGTAGATTCTGCATGATGGTACAGATGGACTAGTTCTACCAAGGTACATATATGCCTGACCACCTCCTCCATGTAGACTGGCTCTCTGCTCTAGTAACGGGGAACAAAGAGACATCTCCAATTGTTCTTTTACCACGCTACAACCTACAAATAAGTTCGCCACCATTGGTTTACTCTTTACACTATTATTGTTTGTTTGTTTTTTATGTGAGAGAGTGAGAGAGAGTGTGAGAGAGAGAGAGTGAGAGAGAGATTGGGTGTGTGTGAGTGAGAGTGTGTGTGAAAGAGAGTGTGTGTGTGAGTGAGAGTGAGAGTGTGTGTGTGTTTTTCTCGTTTATTATATTGTTTACAATGTACTATGTTTACATATTGTGTTGTGCTGCTGCAAGTAAGAATGTCAATGTACTATTTGGGACATACGACAATAAAACACTTCAACATTGATGCTGTAAAGTACAGCAGTGGATCAAAAAGTTAACCAGTAAAACCCTTTGATAATACCAAGCAAACATGACATTAATGGAGAAGACATTACATTAATGCAAACACTAACGCACTGTACAGGATAATAGGATGTGACTCTCACACCGAGTCTCCACAACCAATGCAGCCCGAACACATCAGTGAGCTGAATGCTTCGTCGATGGAATTCAATTGCTGTACAGTGGCAATTACTTTTCATTCAGAAGCCATAATGAGCATCCGTGTCATAAAACAAGCAGTCAGCAGCTTCTTTGAATCTAAGGCTTTGTACAAAACATCTCTACATCAATTTATGACTATTCAAAACCTGTGGTGTCCTGAATTCTCGGGCACTGCGCTTTCTATTATCTACTCTTCATCTTAACGACTAACTAACTAATTAATTAACAATTGAACTGTCCTCTCACCAACTAAAGAGTGGCCCTGACCTCCCATCTACCTCATTGGAGACCTTTGAACTATCTTTAATCGGACTTTATTGGACTTTATTGTAATCTTATACAGTCCTTTCTTTGATGTGATAACACCCAGCCAAAATCGTTCCACTGTACCTCGGTGCACATGGCAATGATAAACAAAACTATAAGTAAACTAATCAACATCAACAATAAATTACCCTTGAATATTCTTTGTGAACAAATATGGCATTGTCCAAAATCTTTACGATACATCCCCGGAGGGAAATTCTCAATTTAATTCTCTCAATTCAGTGAATGACATCACTAGGTTGGCTTTTCAGACACAAATAACTGTGAAATATTGAGGAAAAGCAGTCAGGAATTCTCTAATTCTTACAGCTCATCATTATTCATGTCAACATTGTTTTCTTTTTGACATTTGAGTGTCCGTTTACGAAACACTGCACATCTCTTCTCTTTCCATTCAGATTATCACTAATTTACATTAAATTTCATCTGCATTTCTCTGCGTTGATTTAATTTCTCTGATTCCTTTCCATGTTATCAGAAAAGGTTTCAATGCATTCAAAATATAGACTGTTTATTATAAAATATTTACTGTTTAGAAATATTATACTTTGGATATCTGTTGGTTTCATTGACTCCAAAGAACATTGCCTGATAATCTAAGGTAGACACAAAATGCTGGAGTAACTCAGTGGGACAGGCAGCATCTCTGGAGAGAACTCCAGCATTTTGCGTTTATCTTTGATTTAAACCAGCACCTGCAGTTCTTTTCTACACATTTGGCCTGATAATCTCTGGCTTTCTTCTTATCCAGGTTAATTTCAATTCACTTGTGTATAATTTTCTTTAACCTACACTAAATAAATGAAACAAGTTTCTAATTGACTATATGTGACATATCGTGATGGATTTAAAATGAATTACAAACCAGGATATAACCTTCTCCCAATGAACAAAGAGCAATCATTTCTGGCACAGATTTCACCATTTCTGTTTCTTTCTTCTTAATTTCCAATACAATTACCAGCCTACTAAGCAATTTATTTTGACAATCTGTTTGCGAATGCACCTTGTACGTTGGGTACCGCTGGCATTTTAGTATGCAGAGAGGATTTACGTGCAGTGATATTCGCAGTGCCATGAAGCACAGAAGCCAATTTGTGCTTGTTCAACCAGATCCCAGCACTGGAGGCTTGTACAGTATGTTCGCTGCAATCTTCCCGGGTACAGCAGGCGGAGACACGAGAGGAAAATCAGCAAGGCCAGCAAGAAAGATACAAGCCGTGTGACAAAGAGCCGCAAAACAGAAATGGCAGAAATGGATGAGAATGTGAGAGAAAAGTGAAAAAGAATAACAGAAATATTCCACAGAGCGATGGCTGACGGGCGGGAATAGATTAGAAAAAAGATCGGCTGACAATGGAAGATCACAATCAAGAGAAAAATAACAATTACCATTCATAGAGTCACAGAGTGATACAGCGCGCAAACTGGCCCTTCAGCCCATCGAGTCCATGCCAACCAGCGATCCCCACACACTAGCACCATCCGACACACACTACAGACAATTTACAATTATATCAAACCAATTAACCTACAAGCCTGTACGTATTTGGAGTGTGGGGGGAAACCAGAGCTCCTGGAGAAAACCCATGCAGGTCACGGGGAGAATGTACAGTCTCTGCACAGTCAGCACCCGAGGTCAGGATCGAACCCGGGTCTCTGGCGCTGAGAGGCAGCAACTCTACCGATGCGCCACCGTGCTGCCCTTGGTCTTGAATGTTCACCCACAGAAAAATCCACTCTCCTACCTCCCCTCTGGGTAGCTGATGATTTAACACAGACAGTGCAGCAGATCAACAATCCCTCCGGCCTTCAATGACCAGGCCACACATGACTGGCCACAATGACCAGGCCACACATGATTGGCCACAATGACCAGGCCACACATGATTGGCCACAATGACCAGGCCACACATGACTGGCCACAATGACCAGACCACACATGATTGGCCACAATGACCAGGCCACACATGACTCTGGCCACAATGACCAGCCACACATGACTCTGGCCACAATGACCAGGCCACACATGACTCTGGCCACAATGACCAGGCCACACATGATTGGCCACAATGACCAGGCCACACATGATTGGCCACAATGACCAGACCACACATGACTGGCCACAATGACCAGGCCACACATGACTCTGGCCACAATGACCAGGCCACACATGACTCTGGCCACAATGACCAGGCCACACATGATTGGCCACAATGACCAGGCCACACATGACTCTGGCCACAATGACCTGGCCACAATGACCAGGCCACACATGATGTCAAGACCAACTCTTGGAACAAAGAACATAGAACGTAGAACAGTACAAAACGGGAACAGACCCTTCAGCCCTCCTTTGCCTGCATGTGAAACACATCAGGGACAGTTTCTTCCCAGTTGTTATCAGGCAACTGAACCATCCTACTGCAACCAGTGCTGAACGACTATCTACCTCATTGGTGATCTTTGATCGGACTTTACCGGCTTTACCATGCACCAAGATCTGCAAAAAAGTAACAGTGATAAAGGAAACAGGCCTTTGTTGGCTGTTTGCCCTCCATTCCCTGCATATCACATTGACCATTTTAAAGCAGATACCTCAAAGTTAACAATTTCACAGCCTTCTGCCTCACAATGACAGGAAGCAGAGACCTGATGTGAGTGTAAGTGAGCCCTGTGAAAACTCACCTGCAAACGGGAAGCATTGTTCACAAATTGTTGAGGTGTGTCCAGGTTTTAACATCAATAAGAGTAACGTTACAACCTTAACAAACCAACTGACAGTAAAATACTCGGCAAGACCAATAGCATAATGTAGGATGAGTCGCACTTTGGCCACTCCCTCTTCTCCCCTCTCCCATCGGGCAAAAGGTGCAGAACTCTGAAAATGCACACTTCCAGATTCAGGGACAGTTTCTTCCCAGCTGTTATCAGGCAACTGAACCATCCTACCACAGCCAGAGAGCAGTCCTGAACTGCTATCTACCTCAATGGTGACCCTCAGACTATCTTTGATCGGACTTTGCTGGCTTTACCTTGCACTAAACACTATTCCCTTATCATATACCTATACAGTGTAAATGGCTCGACTATAATCATGTATTGTCTTTCTGCTGACTGGCTTGCACGCAACAAAAGCTTTACACTGTACCTCGGTTCAGTGACATAAACTAAACTGAACTGAACTGAATGCTGGTTGTATATACATCTTATAATTTTAAAATACATTTCAAAATGTCTGGCTTTATGGTGTTAATCACAATGCTTGCTAATGATCAGCACAGATGATCCAAACTTATCTCAAAATGTGCAGCCATTTGCTTGATTGCCTTACAAATTCTCAATTCAACCTGCATTTGAAAATGTCCACATAATCAATGATATTGATCACTTCAAACATTCAATAATTATTAAAAAAACACAGGATTCATTTCGTATTTTCCGTAGCTATTAATTTCTACATCATAGAGTCATACAGCATGGAAACAGGCCCTTCGGCCTAACATGTCTGTGCTGACAAGATACCCCATCCACACTAGTCCTGTTTGCCTGCGGTGGACCCCTGTCCATCTAAACCTTTCCTATCTATTTTCCTCCTGGGAGTGGGGGCATGGTTATGCTGCCTCACACCGCCAGAGACCCAGGTTCCATCCTGACCTTGGGTGCTCTCTGTGTGGAGTTTGCACGTTCTCCCTTTGACCGCATGGGTTTCCTCCCACATCGCAAAGACGTGCGGGTTTGCAAGTTAATTGGTCCTCTGAAAATTGCCCTTGGTGTGTGGGGAGTGGATGAGAGAGTGTGATAACATAGAACTAGTGTCAACCGGTGAGCACTGGTCGGTGTGGACTCGGTGGGCCGAAGGGCCTACTTCCATGCTGTATCTTTCAATCAATCAATCGATCATTTTCTCTAAAAGATAGACACAAAATGCTGGATTAACTCAGCGGGACAGGCAGCATCTCTGGAGAGAAGGAATGGGTGATGTTTTTGGTCGAGACCCTTCTTCAGACTTAAACCAGCATCTGAATTTCCATCCTAAACTAAGATGGCATTCCTTGGACCCATGTCACCCATTCCTTCTATCCAGAGATGCTGCCTGACCCACTAAGTTACTCTGGCATTTGTGCCTATCTTAAGTTCATAAGTGATAGGTGGAGAATTAGGCCATTTGGCCCATCAAGTCTACTCTGTCATTGAATCATGCCTGATCTATCTCTCCCTCCTAACTCCATTCTCTTGCCTTCTCCCCATAACATAGAAAATAGGTGCAGGAGGAGGCCATTCGGCCCTTCGAGCCAGCACTGCCATTCATTGTGATCATGGCTGATCGTAACCTCTGACATCCGTACTAATCAAGAATCTATCTATCTCTGCCTTAAATATATCCATTGACTAGGCTTCCACAGCCTTCTGTACCAAAGAATCCCACAGATTCACCTCCATCTTGAGGACAGACATCGGACGCTATGGAGTAGCGATGAAGAGGTGGGGCCTCCAGCGCCTCCTGCAAGTGTGGGGACCCAACACAGACAGTGGAGCACATTGTCACCAGTTGCCCCAAACACCGGCCACCGAATGGTGAACGAGGTCTGATTGACCTGGACGATGACACGTTGGCCTGGCTCGCCTCAACGGAGCTGCAGGTCTAAAAGACACACGACAGAAGAAGAAGACCACCATCTGACGAAAGAAAATTCTCCTCATCTCCCTCCTAAAAGAACATCCTTTAATTCTGAGGCTGTGACCTCTAGTCCTAGACTCTCCCACTAGTGGAAACATCTTCTCCACATCCACTCTATCCAAGTCATTCACTATTCTGTAAATTTCAATGAGGTCCCCCTCAATCGTCAAAACGCCATTAAGTACAGGCCCAGTGCTGACAAACGCTCATCATAGGTTAACCTACTCATTCCTGGGATCATCCTTGTAAACCTCCTCTGGATTGTCTCCAGAGCCAGCACATCCTTCCTCAGATGTGGGGCCCCAAAGCTGTACTAATCAAGGTCACTAATCATCGGTGTAAACCAGCATCTGCAGTTCCTTCCCACACAATCCTTTTCTCTCTTTGCCTTTGTTCCTTTTCTCTGATATCACTCGCAATCTCTCAATTTAAGATAGGTGAGAGAATCCCTGTCAAACTGTAATGCAGGGCCTTTCCAGAAGTGGCAGTGCTGTTGCAGTTGTCCCGTTAAACACAACAAAGGCTTTTCCTCTCGCTGTCTACAGCCAACACCAAGAGTGATCCATCAGCACCCCTGAGCTGGAAACATGATCTCAGCAACAAATATTAGCAGCAAAATGTGATGCTGCCATGGAAATCAACAGGCAACGCGTTATCATTCTTGATGAATCAACATTGATTGATTGATTTATAGTTGTGAATCTGTGGAATTCTCTGCCACAGACGGCAGTGGAGGCCAATTCACTGGATGTTTTCAAGAGAGAGTTAGATTTAGCACTTGGGGCTAACGGAATCAAGGGATATGGGGAGAAAGCAGGAACGGGTACTTATTCTGGATGATCAGCCATGATCATATTGAATGGCGGTGCTGGCTCGAAGGGCCGGATGGCCTACTCCTGCACCTATTTTCCATGTTTCTGTCACTCATGCCTTCTATTCTTAGATCAAAGGCAGTAAGAGCTCTAAAAATATTAGCAGAGTTCCTGTTATTCTAACAAGCTCTCCCGTTTGGCACTGTATCGCCAGCTATTACACCTAGAGGTTAATGACAGGGTAAGATGTTGGTCTTTAGTGCCTCAGTGTGGACGATTATACGTCGGCACGCAGGGAGGGATGTTTCCACTAGTGGGAGAGTCTAGGACTACAATTAAAGGACGTTCTTTTAGGAAGGAGAAGAGGATAATTTTCTTTTGTCAGAGGGTGATAAATCTGTGGAATTCTTTGCCACAGAAGGCTATGGAGGCTAAGTCAGTGAATATATTTAAGGCAGAGTTATATTCTTGATTAGTATGGGTGTCAGAAGTTATGGGGAAAAGGCAGGAGAATGGGGTTAGCAGGGAGAGATAGATCAGCCAAGATTGAATGGTGGAGTAGACTTGATGGGCCGAATGGCCTAATTCTACTCCTATCACATGAACTTATGATATAATTATTTTGAAAGCTCACAGCTCATCTCAGGAGAAGAATCAATAGCTCACTGCTGTGTTATGAAGGTTTCACAACACAAGAACATGAATGCAATTTGGAAAATTACAAATTGTCTAATGATGATGAATCCTACGGCATAAAGCAATTTTAAAAGAGTTTCATTTGATGGTTTTCTCACACGTAGATGAAAGATGATTATGCTGTTGCGTCTCATGCAGTCATTTCACTTGATAATTGGGAAACAGCATCACTTTGACAGGAGGTTTGTCTAATTTAATGGTGAGTGTCCGTCCCAAACTCTATTCCACAAGTACCCTCATCATGCCTAACCCATTCCATAACCTCTCATCTCCCTGGCCGGCACGGTGGCACAGTGAGTAGAGCTGCTGCCTCACAGCACCAGAGACCCGGGTTCGATCCTGACTACGGGTGCTGTTTGTATGGCCTTTGCACGTTTTCCCCATGATCTGTGTGGGTTTTCTCCGGGTGCTCCAGTTTCCTCCACACTCCAAAGACGTACAATTTATAGGTTAATTGGCTTGGTTGCAGTTGTACAGGGTCTTGGTGAGACCACACCTGGAGTATTGCGTACAGTTTTGGTCTCGAAATCTGAGGAAGGACATTATTGCCATAGAGGGAGTGCAGAGACGGTTCACCAGACTGATTCCTGGGATGTCAGGACTGTCTTATGAAGAAAGACTGGATAGACTTGGTTTATACTCTCTAGAATTTAAGAGATTGAGAGGGGATCTTATAGAAACTTACAAAATTCTTAAGGAGTTGGACAGGCTAGATGCAGGAAGATTGTTCCCGATGTTAGGGAAGTCCAGGACAAGGGGTCACAGCTTAAGGATAAGGGGGAAATCCTTTGAAATGGAGATGAGAAGAACTTCTTTCACACAGAGAGTGGTGAATCTCTGGAACTCTCTGCCACAGAGGGTAGTTGAGGCCAGTTCATTGGCTATATTTAAGAGGGAGTTAGATGTGGCCCTTGTGGCTAAGGGGATCAGGGGGTATGGAGAGAAGGCAGGTACGGGATACTGAGTTGGATGATCAGCCATGATCATATTGAATGGCGGTGCAGGCTCGAAGGGCTGAATGGCCTACTCCTGCACCTAATTTCTATGTTTCTATGTTTCTATGTATAAATGTAAGTTGTCCCTTGGATCACTGGCCGGTGCGGAGGCCGAAGTGTCTGTTGCCACGTTGTATCTCTAAACATCATCATCTTTTATGTGGGGGAGGGGGGCTAAAGTAAGGGGTAAACCGCTTCCAAGTCACTTCCTGGCGAGGATGCGACTATTTCTCCGAGTCGCGTCCTCGCCCCCCTCCTCGCGGCCTACCAACTGGATCGGAGCGGCCTTTCCTACGTGAGACCGGGGACCGGACCAGAGTTTCGGCAGCGGCGGCGCGGAGCTGGATTCACCGCGGAGCGGGCGATACCTACCTGGATCGCCGTTTGAAGCTCCAGAGCGTTGGGCCCGCTGCTCCAACATTGCGGAGCTGTGGTTCGCGGCGCTGACCTCAACATCGCTAGTCCCTGGGGCCCTTTGCCGAGGGACGCCAGCGCGAATCTCCGCCCCAGGCGCGACCTGGGGACGTCGGGAGCCGCGGACTCCGGTGGGTAGCGGCCGATTCGGAGATCCAAGCCGCTGAGGTTAGCCTTCCGTTCCGACATCGGAGTTCCATCATCCCGGCGAGCGGGCCTGAACGGCGGGCCGCCCGCAACGGCGACTGCGGAGGGCTCGGGAGGCCCCGTCCGCGGGTGGACATCAGAGGAAGATGACTGACTTTGGTGCCTTCCCTCACAGTGGGAAACTTTTTGATTCTGCTGTGTGGGGATGTTTTATGTTGGACTCTATTGTGTGTTGTGTTCTTTATTTTATTGTATGGCTGTATGCATAAACAAATTTCACACCTCGGTCTGACAATAAAGTGCCATCGTATCATATCGTATCGTATAAACTAAGAAAAAAGACGGGGTCTAGATGTGGGCAGGTGAGACTAGTTTGGAGACGGCATCTTGGTTGGTATCGTTGTCTTGATGCTGGACTACTTTATACAGCGTCTTAGTTCTTCTCTTTAAACTCATTCACCTCAGCAGAAAGTGTGAGTGTGCTGTTTTATTGCCAGCTGTAGTAAATACGTTAAATGCAATAAAAAAATAATTGGTTAGATTAGAATGTGCAATAACTGTCTTTGAGAATGAGTGCATGTGTTTTTGTGCAGCTGGTGGGTAGCTGAAGTCTGGGGATTATGTCTTTATCAGTCAGATACAGATTCAATTTGCACTAATCACATGAAGAGTCTATAACACAACAAAGTATTTCTGCACGCACTTGCAGCCAGGAAAACGCTTTGTCACCATTAATTTTTTTCAGAATACCGTATTACCTTTGAAGATTCAGCAATCTATCGGATGCAAACTGTACCACAAGCAGGCTTTGAGGGCAAGGCACATTGGCAAAGGGAAAGGATCGCCGGGTTTATGGCGCACTTACTCTGACGGCTTCAGCTTTATTGTGAAACATTTGTTCCATGTCCTTTGCCAGTTTTTTGACAAGTTGAAAGCCGTCTATTTCCTTCACCATGACCGACTTTTCATGCTCTTTGTATTTCTATGGAGAAAAAGGAAAAATGTTTAACATTGCTCTGACTAAACAGCAGAATTAGCACCAAACCACCTCGAAACGTCAACAATAACCCTGAAAACACTCTTGACTTGACAAAACACCTCAGAAGACACAAAAAGCTGGGGTAACTCAGCAGGACAGGGAGCATCTTTGGAGAGAAGGGATGGGCCACGTTTCGGGTCGAGATCCTTCTTCAGACTGAGAGTCAGAGGAGAGGGAGTCTAGAGATATGGAAAACGGCAGATCAAATCATAGAAACAGGAAAATAGGCGCTGGAGAATCAGACCAAACCAGAGGATGATCCAGGAAATGTAGAATGGTTCATTGTTAGCTGAGGAAAGGTGACAATGAGGCTTACAAACAGTATTGTTAATCAGGATTATTGATCAGTCTGAAGAAGGGTTTCGGCCCGAAACGTCGCCTATTTCTTTCGCTCCATAGATGCTGCTGCACCCGCTGAGTTTCTCCAGCAATTTTGTGTACCTTAGATCTTCCAGCATCTGCAGTTCCTTCTTGAACACATTATTAATCAGGACAGTGGAATTAGTGGTAGAACTGGGAAGGGGGAGGGGATGGAGAAAGGGAAAGCAAGGGTTACTTGAAGTTAGAGAAGTCAATACCGCTGGGGTGTAAACTGCCCCAGGTGCTGTTCCTCCAGTTTGCGCTGGGCCTCACTCTGACAATGGTGGAGACCCAGGACACAAAGGAGATAGATAGGTTCTTGATTAGTACGGGTGTCAAAGGTTAAGAGGAGTAGGCAGGAGAATGGGGTTGAGAGGAAAAGATAGATCAGCCATGATCGAATGGTGGAGTAGACTCAATGAGCCCAATGGTCTAATTAGAGTCATAGAGTCAGAGTCTTACAGCACGGAAACAGGCCCTTCGGCCCAACTTGCTGACACCAGCCAACATGTCCCATCACCACTCGTCCCACCTGCCTGTGCTTGGCCCATATCCCTCTAAACCTGTCCTATCCATGTACCTGTCTAACTGTTTCTCATACATTTCTCAAATTCTGCACCTCTGTCTTACGAACCGGTGAACATTCAACTACAGAACGAATGCTTGCAGTAAGCAGGACAATTTGTGAAAAACGAAAAAAACTAGCCGACATTTTAAACAAAATGACACTACAAAAACCTTTATCTCCAGACTTTCACAGATGAGGCAATGGTGGGAGATTATGTGGAACGTACAATTACTGGATGCTTAGTACCTGCCAGTCAATCACCAGCACTCAGAACTAAACTAAGTGCAGACAAAAAGCACAGGAATAAAATGGTAAAGATGCCTGCATTAGAGGCAGAAATAGAGAGGTCTGCACTAGAGGCAGAACTAGAGATGCCGCACTAGAGGCAGAAATAGAGATGCCTCACTAGAGGCAGACATAGAGATGCCTCACTAGAGGCAGACATAGAGATGCCTCACTAGAGGCACAACTAGAGATGCCTCACTAGAGGCAGACATAGAGATGCCTCATTAGAGGCAGAAATAGAGAGGCCTGCATTAGAGGCTATTAGCTGCAAGGAAGTCAAGCAGACATGGATTGTTTTCTCTAGAACACCAGAGGTTGAGGGGAAACCTGATAGAGTTTATAACATTTATGAGAGGCGCAGATAGGGTAGACAGTCAGAACCTATTTACGAGGGTGAAGATGTTCAACACTACAGGACATAGCTTTAAGGCGAGAGCAACCAAGTTTAAAGGAGATGAGTGGACAAGTTATTTTTAAACACAGAGGCGGGTGGGTGCCTGGAATGCGCTGCCAAGGGTAGTGGTGGAAGCAGATACGATAGTTGCGTTTAAGAGGCTTTTAGACAGGCACGTGGATATGCAGGAAATGGAAGGATATGGATCACGTGCAGGCAGAGGAAATGAGTTTAACTTGGTGTTAACTTGAATCCGGTAGGCGGCGCGGCTCTGGCCAGCAGCGGCCTCTGCAGCCTGTCCGCGTTTTTATTATTTTTGTCTGTGTTTTTATGTAGTGTTTGTTATTTTATGTTGGGGTGTGTGTGTGGGGGGATGGGGGGGTGGACTTTTTGAATCTCTCCCTGCACTGAGACCCGACCTTTTCTCGTCGGGCCTCAGTCGTCGTTGAGGCCGCAACGAGGAGCGGCCTCCAACATGAAGAGACCGGGGACTCAGGTGTCGACTCACCTCACCGTGGCGGAGCTGGCCGGGTCCGGAGCGGTGGAGGAGCGCTGCTGCTGCTGGTGCTGTTGCTGCTGCTGCTGCTGCTGCTGCTGCTGGTGGAGAGTCGGAGGCTCTCTACAGGTCTGTGGACGACGGCGCCGAGCCCACGGCTCCCTGGGGGGGAGACCGCTTTTCGGGGCTTCTGCGGTGGCGACTTCTCCCGCCCGAGTTGCGGGGTCGAAGAGCTCCTGGAGCGGGGCCTCACTACACCGCCCCGCGCGGCTGGAATGGCCGTGGACTTTGCGAGCGCACACCGGGGGCTCCAACATCAAGACCCGGTGTGCGACCTCGCACCACCTGGCGTGGCTTTAATGGCCGCGGGACAATCGCCATCGCCAGCCGGGGGCTATGACTTTGACTCTGACATCGGGGGGGGGGGAGAGTGCAGTGGAGAGATACGTTTATTTGGCCTTCCATCACAGTTATGTGATGGATGTTTATGTTAAATGTAATTATGTTGTGTCTGGGGTCTATTTTTGTGTATTGTATGGCTGCAGAAACGGCATTTCATTTGGACCTCCAGGGGTCCAAATGACAAATAAATTGATTCTGATTCTGATTCTGATTCTGATGTTTGGTACGGACAGTTCAGTACTCTTCTATGTTTGTTTGTCGGCACTGAGCCTGTACTCGTGGCGTTTAGAAGAATGAGCCATGATTGAATGGCGGAGTAGACTTGATGGGCTGAATGGCCTAATTCTACTCCTATTCCGTATGACCTTATGATATTCTATGTTCTAAAACATGAGTAGACAAGTGTTCTGCACACGGCCTGCAAGGCCTGCAAGGAGTCACCTCTCTCCGACGTCACCTTGGAAAAGATCTGTGAGTGGTGACCTTCCCTCACTCTGATAACAATTAACATCAAAGTAGCAAGCAGTGCCTATCCGAGGCACTCATCTACATTTGCAAAGGGTTTGAGGTGTGATAGGCTATTTTCAGTTAATAATGTTACCTTAAGTTGTTTACATATTCTGTTGTGCTGCAGCAAGCAAGAATTTCATTGTCCTATCTTGGACACATGACAATAAAACACTCTTGACTCTTGACTCTATCTAGTACCACCACTTCTACTTTCATCTGAAGAAGAGTTCTGACTCGAAATGTCTTTTTTTCCCGAGATTCTGCTTGACCCACTGAGTTACTCCAGCATGTTGTCTATCTTGGGTATAAACCAGCATCTACAGTTTCTTCCCACACATTTTAAAGTATGTGTTCTTTATTAAGAAGAAACACACATTTAGCCCACTTGTGCCTAATTGGCAAATAAATCAACCATGTCCATGGTAATTACAATTCATTTGTGTTTTAATTCCAGTATCTAGTGGGCCTCCTGCATATGTTCCTCTCCTCCCTGGTCCTGTAGTGCACAGGTTTCACACACTCAACAAGTCTTGCTGCTGTCCAGTCCAGGACCAAGAGCAACAACACCCTGAGATACTGTCTGACCCAAGTTACTCCAGCTCTTTAGAGTCATAGTCATAGAGTGATACAGTGTGGAAACAGGCCCTTTTGCCCAACTTGCCCACACCGGCCAACAATGTCCCAGCTACACTAGTCATATCAATGTACCTGTCTAACTGTTTCTTAAACGTTGGGATAGCCCCAGCCTCAACCTCCTCTGGCAGCTTGTTCCATACACCCACCACCCTCTGTGTGCAAACGTTACCCCTCAGATTCCTATTAAAACTTTTCACCCTCACCTTAAACCCATGTCCTCGATTCCCCAACTCTGGGCAAGACACTCTGTGCATCTACCCAATCTATTCCTCTCACTTTGTGTGTATATTCAGTTTAAACCAGCATTTGCAGTTCCTTCCAACACCAACATGTTAAGACACACTCCCACTAGTGGAAACACCCTCTCCACATCCACTCTATCCAATTTCACTATTCTATATGTTTCAATGAGGTCCCCCCTCATTCATTAGACAATATACAATAGGTGCAGCAGTAGGCCATTCGGCCCTTCAAGCCAGCACCACCATTCAATGTGATCATGGCTGATCATCCACAATCAGTACCCCGTTCCCGCCTTCTCTCCATATCTCCTTACTCCACTATCCCTAAGAGCTTTATATATTTGAAAGCATCCAGAGAACCAGCCTCCATCGCCCTCTGAGGCAGAGAATTCCACACACTCACAATTCTCTGTGTGAAAAGTTTTTCCTCATCTCCATTCTAAATGGCTTACCACTTATTCTTAAACTGTGTCGCCTGGTTTTGGACTCCCCCAACATTGGGAACATGTTTCCTGCCCAAACCCTTAATAATCTTATATGTTTCAATAAGATCACCTCTCATCCTTCTAAATTCCAGAGTATACAAGTCCAGCCGCTCCAATCTATCAACATATGACAGTCCCGCCATCCTGGAAATTAACCTAGTGAACCTACGCTGCGCTCCCTCAATAGCAAGAAATCTGCTATTGTCCAGTGAGTACAGGCCCAGTGCCAACAAATGCTCATCGTAAGTTAACCCAATCATCCCAGGGATCAGAGAATGGGATTTGAGACCAGGATTTTGTAAAGGTACTGGATATTAGCAACACTTTGCAGACATAATTCAACTTCATTCACCTTCACAGTTAACGGAAGAGGTAATGGAAGGTTGCCAATGTTTGTGCAACATCGTTTAGCAAAGAGATGAGGAGGAATTTCTTTAGTCAGAGTCAGAGTCAGGAGTGAATCTGTGGAATTCTTTGCCACAGACAACGGTGGAGGTCAAGTCAGTGGGTATTTTTAAAGCAGAGATAGATAGATAGATTCTTGATTAGTGGGACTGCTTGTAGTGGGAATAGACACAAAATGCTAGAGTGACTCAGCAGGATAGGCAGCATCTTCGTCTGAGGAAGGGTCTCGACCCGAAACGTCACCCATTCCTTCACTCGAGAGATGCTGCCTGCCCCGCTGAGTTACTCTAGCATTTTTTGTCTGTCTTCGGTTTAAACCAGCATCTGCAGTTCCTTCCTACACATTTCATCTGCTTATAGTGTGAGGTGGAGATGGGAGGCTGGAAGAGAGGAGAGGCAGGACAAAGTCTAGTAGGTAATAGGAATGTAGGTGGAGAGGGAGGGAGGGAGGGAGGGGGGAGATATAAGTGTGCAAAGTATGTTGGCTTGGATTTGCCCCTTGGTAAGATGTACTATGAAAAGCAGTTGTTCAGTCAGGGCATACAAGTTCCCTGTACATGTTCACCCCCTCCATCCTACCCAGCTCTGCATCTAAGGTCTGGAAAATGACCTCCCAACGTCAACCATCGTTTCTCCACATGAATCAACCTGGAACTTTGTGAGAACATCAGCTGGTTATATTTAAGAAAGAACTGCAGTTGCTGGAAAAATCAAAGGTGGACAAAAATGCTGGAGAAACTGAGGGGTGAGGCAACATCTGTGGATCGAAGGAATAGGCGACGTCTCGGGTCGAGACCCAAGAGTTTCTTCAGCATTTTTGTCTACCTTCGGCTGGTTATATATTAGATAGACATGTGTAGGAAGGAACTGCAGATGCTGGTTATACACTGAAGGTGGACATAAAATGCAGGAGTAACTCAGTGGGACAGGTATATATTCTTGGTCCAATCCTTGTATTCCATTAAAAGTGACTGATATTAGGATGCGTGCTGCTTGTGAGTTGGCATCACATGTTTAATGATTCCATTAATTGTCCAACGCACTAAATTACACCATAATTTAACACATGATAGAATTATAATATTCCTTATTCAAATTAAAAATGAATACATCTCTATTTATATTGAGACTATATAGAATAATTTTGTGACTTGAGATACCTCTGAAGTATGGCATTTTGGTAATCTAAGAATTATTGCCCAACAATATATATTGCCTGAAAATATATGAACTTGCCTCAACATGGTCACCCATTAAAAAAAAATTATTCTTTTTAATTTCATTCCTGGAAAATACTTTTGGTGTTGTGTAATTGTTATTTAATCTCTTTGTAAGTAAGAATGTCACTGTTCTATCTGGGACATATGACAACTCTAGACTCCAGACTCTGACAGTCTTGCCCCACTGCACCTCACCATCAGACCAGGGTACTTTCTTTTTTCAGAAAGATACAGCGTGGAAACAGGCCCAAGCGGCCGTAAGGAGAACGTGCAAACTCCACACAGACAGCACCTATGGTCAGGATGGAACCCTTGTCACTGGTGCTGTGAGGCAGCGGCTCGACCACTGTTGTTTACGACACTGCTGAGGTTTGGTCACCAGATGGAGTGGGTTTGTACATTTTACATGGCCGTGTGTGCGTGGAGCTGCTCTGTGAGCGGAAGTCTCCAGTCCAGTCGCCACAGCCCCCTTCCTCCAGCATCACACTGCTCCCAAACAACGAGTCTCCACTCAGCTGCCAACCTTGGTGATCACTCCAGCATCTTGTTACTACCCCCATTCAAACAATACACGCAACATGGAGGAAGGAACTGCAGATGTGGTTTACACCGAAGATAGACACAAAATGCTGGAGTAACTCAGCGGGCCAGGCAACATCTCTGGAGAGAAGTAATGGGTGACGTTTCGTGTCGAGACCCTTCTTCAGACTGAGAGTCAGGGGAAAGGGAAATGAGAGATATAGACGGTGATGTAGAGAGATATAGAACAAATGAATGAAAGATATGCACAAAAGTGACGTTGATAAAGGAAACTATTGTCAGCTAGGGGTGAGGTGAAAACAAATGTAGACAATGAGACTCAACAAGACGACTTTGAAGCTGGTACAACAACGAGGGACCTGGGTTCAATCCCGACAACGGGTGCTGTCTGTACAGAGTTTGTACGTTCTCCCCGTGGTCTGCGTGGGTTTTCTCCGAGATCTTCGGTGTCCTCCCACACCACAAAGACGTGCAGGTTTGTAGCTTAATTGGCTTGGCATAAGTGTAAATTGACCCTAATATGTGGAGGATAGTGTTATAGTGTGCGGGGATCGCTGATCGGTGCAGACTCGGTTAGCCGAAGGGCCTGTTTCCGAGCTTTTATCTCTAAACTAAACTAAAACGTTCTCTGTGTGGAATTAGCAGTGGTCACCTTCCTTGGTGCCCACGCCACAGTCCGTGTGACCAACAGGAAACTCTTCCATTGGCATAGCTAGACACATGTACCGATATATTAATATTTTAACAACTGGCTACAGTATCAGGCACATTTCCCAGGCCACCGACATCCGGAGGCTGCAGCGAATCGTCCGATCAGCTGAGAAGGTTATTGGCTGCAATCGTCCCTCCATTGACGAACTGTACACTGCAAGGGCTAGGAAGCGAGCGGGCAAGATCATCTCTGACCCCTCTAACCCTGGCTACAAACTCTTTGAATCACTTCCCTCTGGAAGGCGACTCCGGACTGTCAAAGCTGCCGCAGCTAGACATAAAAACTTGTTTTTCCACGAGTAGTAGCTCTACTCAACAACCAAAAATCTGTGGCCTCCTTTTGCTCTGGTATTTTATTTAATTCACATGTTTAATCAATAATGTTTTATTATTAATGTTTTATGTGTCATTCCTAACTGTCACTGTATGTCATGTTGTCACTTGCGGGCAGAGCACCAAGCAAATTCCTTGTATGTGAATACTTGGCCAATAAACGTATTCATTCATTCATTCATTCAAGATAGATAAATGAAGAGAAGCATCTACAAATGAGGAGCGTATAATCCTTAATCAAGTTTTTCTTTGGTACATTAGTAGCACAGCAGGAAAGCCATTGTTTTTCAGGGAGAATGCTTCTGCCTTTAAGGAGCATTAATCACGGCCTGACGGATCCAGTAAAGCATGGCCCCAGCACCATCCACATTCCCACATAATTTCACACACACACCACCAAAGGAAATCCACTGCCTCACTGTCAGAACTCTCAAGGAACCTCGTGTCAAATCACCAGCTCTCCTTGATAGCTGAGCATCTCCTAATAACCTGCCACAAACAAGCTGGAGGGAGTTCAGCCCTGAACGATCTTGGCAAATACAAACATATTGATATATATTTTTTAAATCAGTACAAATGAAAGGCGTGTTGGCGAGGTGTTGGTCGCACAGACAGCAGAGTGACGGAGGAGGAGGTGAAAACACACCACATCAACACCCTGCAATTGTTTACTACAGTATCAGGCACACCTCCCAGGCCAGAGGGGACAGCTTTAAGGTGAATGAATGAATACTTTATTGTCACAGGTGACAAGTCACAGTGAAATTCTTTGCTTGGATACCCAAGATGCAAATATGACTATAACTCTATGTTTCTATGACCATCAGTACCATCCGCCATTCACAGTGAAAGCACATCAACAACAACGTGTCATGGGCAGCGACGTCTGAATGGATTTACACAGACAGAATGCACCATTTTAGCACCATGTCTGTGTGTGCCAACGCCACTGTAAGCTGGTCTAACACCCAGAAAAATATGTCAGTGGATTCAGCAAGTATAGGGAAAGGCAGGTGTGATTCCCCTCACTCAGGCAGCTAGTCTGTTGTTCATAGAGTCAAAAGTGATAGGAGCAGAATTAGGCCATTCGGCCCATCAAGTCTACTCCGCCATTCAATCATGGCTGATCTATCTCTCCCTCCTAACCCCATTCTCCTGCCTTCTCCCCATAAACCCTGACACCTGTACTAATCATTCCTGGTGCTGCCTGCACCATAATTATACCTCCACCAGCTCTCCCCCCATGACAACGGCAGAAACAATAGAATCCTCCAGCTGCAAGGATCACAGCAAAATACACCAGTAAAATGTGCCGGCATTTATGCTGTCATCTTTGTGGTCAATTAAAAGCAATTTGCACAAAACAGCTTTCACCACGGCAGATTTGACCAGAATTAATATTGCAGCTAAATGTTTTTTTTAACTCTAGGTCAAAGATCCACTCGGATTGTGAAAGCAGGGACACTGAATCATTCTCTTCCTCGCCTAAACCATATCCCATTCTACACAAGATGCTGGAGTAACTCAGAGCGAGAAGGTCGAGACCCATTCCTTTCTCCAGAGATGCTGCCTGTCCCACTGAGTTATTTTGTGTCTATCTTCAGTTTAAACCAGCATCTGCTGTTCCTTCCTACGTCTCATTCCATTCTATATCTTCTACTTTGCTCTACCTATTATACACCAGTTTGACGGTACAGTATTATCTGACCTGATTGGGTAGCATGCAATGCAAAGTTCTTCACTGTACCTCGGTACAAGTGACAGTGATAAACCTAGACTTTAAACATCAGCAACAAAATGATTGACATTGTTGATTTGACATTATCTGTTACAAATGTGATTGTGGCCTGGTCTGTGGAATGTGTACATTTAAACTGTCTGAGGTGTTTGCTGATTCATTCCATGAAAGCAACCAAACAAGACAGACAGGAAGGAGCGGCAGTGCTGGTTCATTGGAAGTGTCCCAAACAGTTAAGTGGCAATTAAAGTTCATGAGGCGTAATTTTCCCATCTATCCCAGCAGTCGCTAACAAAGATCTGGTCGCTAATACTCCCGGCTAATTCAGGAGCAAGAAAGAACAAAGGATATTGAGACAAGGATTTCCCGCTGAGTTTCTCCAGCATTTTTGTCTACCTTTGATTTTCCAGCATCTGCAGTTGCTTCTTAAACATTTTGTCTACTCCACTGCGAAATCTCCTCAAGATATGCCTACTTTGAAGAAGTTCTCCTCTCTCCGAGAAGAAGGGTTTCAAACCGAAACTTTGCCTATTTCCTTCGCTCCATAGGTGCTGCCTCACCCGCTGAGTTTCTCCAGCATTTTTGTCTACCTCGGGCTATGGACATGTGCTGGATACAAGATGTTGTCGGCTGAAACTCAAATACATTACATAACTTCTTTCTCTCTTTCTCAAGAATCAAGTCAACAGTTTTTGTTTGTCAGGTAGACACAAAATGCTGGAGTAACTCAGCGGGACAGACAGCATCTCTGGAGAGAAGGAATGGGTGACATTTTGGGTTGAGAACCTTCTTCAGACTGATGTCAGGGGAGTGGGTGGGACAGAGATACAATGTAGTCGGAGACTGGTGGGAGAACTGGGAAGGAGTAGGGGATGGAGAGAGAGGGAAAGCAAAGGCTACTTGAAGTTAGAGAAGTCAATGTTCATACCGCTGGGGTGTAAACTACCCAAGTGAAATAAGAGCTGCTGTTCCTCATATATCATATATTAACCCACACAGTCCTAGTATAATTTCTAATCGTTCCGTGCTAATTTACTTCATTTCTTTGAACTGTGTAATCTGAATATAATCTGCACAATGGGCCTTGATTTTACACCACAATTTTAAAATGCTACATGAGATGAAGCTGGAGTTTCGCAAGAGTGTGGTGCTGTGCGTCAGGCATACACCAATCATCGCTTCTAGACGAGGATAAAGCACAGTTCAGGAAGAGTAGCTGGATTTCATAAATCACAAATATACCGCGGCACATCTTTAAATTGCGCCGTTTCAAATGACAGCTTCCAGCATTTGAACAATCCATAGATATGGTTTAAAACACCTCGATGATATTTTATGGGCCTGTAAAGCTACAGCAAGGAAGAATTTCATCTTTCCGTTCATATTTGGTGCTTATGCCAAATAAGCAATCTTTAACAAAATCTACCTAATATTATTGTATAAGAGGGGAAAATTCACACTCTTTGATTAAATGCCAGAAGAACTATATTATTAATGCTGTGATTAGGGAGGGTGAGGAGGATTGTTATCATTGGAATGACATCTTGTCCAGATTCGATGTGCAGGAAGGAACTGCAGATGCTGGTTTAAACTGAAGATAGGCACAAAGTACTGGAGTAACTCAGGCAGCGTCCGTGGAGAGAAAGAATGGGTGACGTTTCGGCTCAAGACCCTTCTTCAGAACCAAAACAATCCGAAATGTCACTTATTCCTAGAGATGCTGCCTGACCCACTGAGTTACCACAGCCTATCTTCGGTTTAAAACAACATCTGCAGTTCCTTGCTACATGTCGAATCTGGACAAGATGTCATTCCAACTTAAGATGTCATTCCAACTTAAATTACGCAGGAAAAAAAACCTAAAATAGTGAACGAGGACTGTATTATGTATATTTAATGAGTAGTTGCAGGGGAGGTGTACAGGCATGAGGGGGTTGTGGGCTTAGTGCAGGTTTGTGCAAGGACATTCTTCCTTGCTGCAGCTTTTTGTTTCTCTCTCTCGTTTATTATATTGTTTACAGTGTACTATGTTTACATATTGTGTTGTGCTGCTGCAAGTAAGAATGTCATTGTTCTATCTGGGACACATGACAATAAAACACTACTGACTCGCTCTCTTGACCCTTGGTGTGAAGATGAGGTGTGCAGCATAAACCCAGGCTTCTGATACAACTCTGTGACCATCCCGCTAATTCAGTTCAATGTGACCCCACATTTCTAAGAGGTGAACATATTTCTGTGCTGCATTGTTTCACAATTCACTGAAAATGCTTCATAATTAATCAAACAAGAGACATCGTCCTCAGATAAAGTTAGTGAGAAATAATTAACAGTAGTAAATAGTAGCTACTATTACAGTAGTTTTCATAAAGCCATTTATCTCATTTAATGTTTAAGAAAGAACTGCAGATGTTGGAAAAAATCGAAGGTGGACTAAAATGCTGGAGAAACTCAGCGGGTGAGGCAGCATCCATGGAGAGAAGGAATAGGTTCATGTTGTCCACCTCCCCGTGGTGAGCCCTGTCAACTGACCTCAGTCAGGTGAATGACAACAAACAGAGACAGCAGCTCAGTTGCCGCAGCTTGGCGCCAATCCAGAACATGCGCCGTTTTTAGGGTGAGCACTTATGGATGTCGAACCAGATGGCATCACCCTGCTGCAGCTGAATTTTGCTGCCTCAAACGCAGAAGAAGTGTGAGGGGGAAGATACACAAAAATGCTGGAGAAACTCAGCGGGTGCAGCAGCATCTATGGAGCGAAGGAAATAGGCGACGTTTCGGGCCGAAACCCTTCTTCAGACTGATGGGGGGTGGGGGGGAGAAGGAAGGAAAAAGGGAGGAGGAGGAGCCCGAGGGCGGGAGGATGGGAGGAGACAGCTCGAGGGTTAAGGAAGGGGAGGAGACAGCAAGGGCTAGCAAAATTGGGAGAATTCAACGTTCATGCCATCAGGACGCAAGCTGCCCAGGCGGAAGTGTGAGGGGGAGATGGGAAGGTACAAAGATCTGAATAGATTGTGTGAGTGGGCAAAGATTGGCTCATTGGAACATGGTGTGCAAATTGAGGAATTATTGATTTTGGCAGGAAAAGTAAAAAACATTATCTGAACAGCATGTGACATATTATCTAAATGATGAGAGGGATCTGGGTGCGCTGGTGTGTGACTTGCACAGGTAATTAAGAAGAATGTTCTTTGTTTGTAGCTTGGGGAATTGAACACACAACTAGGAACATTCTGCTTCACTTTCACTGAGCCTTGGTGTGGCTGCATCTGGAGTACTGTGCCCTGTGAAGCCTCCCTATTTAAAGGACATTACTGCATAGACCCATAGAGTGATGCAACGTGGGATACAGGCCCTTCAGCCCAACATGCCCACACCGGCCAACATGTCCCAGCTACACTAGTCCCACCTGCACGCGCTTGGCCCATATCCCTCCAAACCTGTCCTATCCATGCAGATGCAGCCTCACCAAGGCTCAGTGGAAGTGAAGCAGAATGTTCCTAGTTGTGTGTTCAATTCCACAAGCTACAAACAAAGAACATTCTTCTTAATTACCTCTGCAAGTCACACACCAGCGCACCCAGATCCCTCTCATCATTTAGATAATATGTCACATGCTGTTCGGATAATGTTTTTTACTTCTATCCATGTACCTGTCTAACTGCTTCTTAAACGTTGGGATAGTCCCTGCCTCAACTACCTCTTCTGGCAGCTCGTTCCATACACCCACTGCCCTTTGTGTGAAAAAGTTACCCCTCAGATTCCTATTAAATCTTAAACCTATGTCCTCTGGTCCAATGACTCTATGACAGTTTCTCTCCGGCTGTTATCAGGAAACTGAACCATCCTACCACAACCAGAGAGCAATCCTGAACAATTATCTACCTCATTGGTGACCCTCAGACTATCTTTGATCAGACTTTGCTGGCTTTACCTTGCACTAAACATTATTCCCTTATCATGTATCTGTACACTGTGGACGGCTCGATTGGAATCATGTATTTTCTTTCCGCTGACTGGTTAGCATGCAACAAAAGCTTTTCACTGTACCTCAGTACACGTGACAATAAACAAAAACTAAACTAAGTTGTTAAGGCCCGGCATTTACTGCAGGGTAGATTTCTGTAACCACACCTTGCATCGTGCTGCAGCATCAATGATAAGCCACCCAGCGCATGAATCCATGCCACAAATAGAAATGGGTGCATTCTGCTCAGCTGATGGAGGTGCAGTTTCTAAGTGATCAAGATCGAGAATTAAATATTCTATAAACCTTAACATTTATACATGCAAACTGGAAATGTTGGAAAGACAGCCTTGAAGGTGAAGGATGGAATGAAGGCATTAGACACAAGGTACTTCAGTTTAAAAATCAAGCGACATCAGTGTTGGTGGGGCCAACAAACACCCAGACAATGTCTGCGAGATTTGTTTATGATCCTTTAAACAGTATTTCGTTGTCTCTGTACTGTACACTGACAATGACAATTAAAATTGAATCTGAATCTGAATCTGAAGTAGTGGGGATATAGAGATTAGGAGATTAGGGTGGCATTTAACAGCAAAACAATGTTATAAACGAT
This sequence comes from Leucoraja erinaceus, assembly GCF_028641065.1. Taxonomy (NCBI): domain Eukaryota; kingdom Metazoa; phylum Chordata; class Chondrichthyes; order Rajiformes; family Rajidae; genus Leucoraja; species Leucoraja erinaceus. The sequence goes on along the minus strand of NC_073392.1, from coordinate 1,192,364 downwards.
TTTACATGTAGATTGAGCAAAGAAGATCAGAGGGAGTCAGGTGCTGGAGTAACTCAACGGGTCAGGCAGTATCTGTGGAGAACATGGATAGGTGACATTTCACAGAATGCTGGAGTAACTCAGCGGGTCAGGCAGCATCTCTGGAGAACATGGATAGGTGATGTTGTGGGTTGGGACCCTTCTTCAGAGTTACTCCAGCACTTTGTGTATTTTTTTGTAAACCAGCATCTGCAGTTCTTTGCTTTTACATAGTCATGTGGAGGATGGATTCACAAAGGGTATAGATAGATAGTTTTCTCTTTTAGCCATAGTATCAAGAACCAGAGGACATAGGTTAAAGGTGAAAAGGGAAATATTTTAAAAGGAATCTGAGGGGCCACCTTTTCTCACAGATGGTGGTGGTAACATAGAAAATAGGTGCAGGAGTAGGCCATTCGGCCCTTTGAGCCAGATAGGTATATGGTACGAGCCGCTAGAGGAGATAGTTAAGGCAGGTACAATAACAACATTTGTAAGACACTTGGACAGCTACTTAGATATGACAGGTTTAGAGGGATATGGACCAACCGCAGGCAGGTGGGACTAGTGTAGATGGGGCTCCTTGGTCAGCATGGGTAAGCTGGGTCGAAGGGCCTGTTTCCGTGCTGTAGGACTCCATTACTCTAGGGCCAGTAAGTTATAGATCCAACTTGGGAACGTACTATTTCAGATCCTATCTCACGCAACAAGAAAGTTAATTCAAAATCTTTTTGTTAAGGGACTCCAAGAGAAAAACGGTCATACAACAGCAGAAATTTATATCAAGAACAACCACGTGTAAACCAAGCAATCATAAGATCATAGGAGTAGAATTAGGCCATTCAGCCCATCAAGTCTACTCCACCATTCAATCATGGCTGATCTACCTCTCCATCCTAACCCCATTCTCCTGCCTTCTCCCCATAACTTCTGATACCCGTACTAATCAAGAATCTGTCTATCTCTGCCTTAAATATATCCACTGACTTGGCCTCCACAGCCTTCTGTGGCAAAGAATTCTACAGATTCTCCACCCTCTGACTAAAGAAATTACTCCTCAACTCCTTGCTAAAAGAACGTCCTTTAATTCTGATGCTGTGACCTCTGGTCCAATGTACAAAGGTAGGACACTGTAGCCAGCTATGGGAATCTACATTAAAAACCCGATAGGAGATAGCCAATGGCTAACACTGAAATAATTAAAACCAAGCTTACGACAGATATATAATCTTTTAAGGCTTAAAAGCCCAATGGGAAGAGTGGTTAGCGAGATTATTTAGAGACTGCGGAGGATCAAAGTGAAAGGCGTAGAGAGTTGGCAGGGCTGCCGCCACGAGAGATGTTGGCATTCAGAGGGGTTGCCATGGGGGGGCATGTTATGGATGAGGGGAGGGACAGACGAGTCCAAGGAGACAAGCTCCCCAGAGACGGTGGCAAACAACCGGCCTGTGCTGAGGGAATGTGTCGATAGTTCTAGGACCACTCAGTGGCAGAGTCTAGTGAAATTCTTGGCCACAGAGGTCACCAGCCTCAGAATAAAATTCTTGGACGTTCCTATTGGGAGGAAGGAGATGGGGTTAGGAGGAGAAGATCAGCCATTTAGTACAGAGGGTGAATGGACTAATTCTGCTGAATTTATGAATTTATGAAAGGAATTGGTATTTGTAAATACCTTAGTCTCACACAGGTTAAAGCACAAGCATCTTTATTGTCTAGCTCATCATCATGTGAGCAGTACATCACACGTTCAGTCTACTGCAGCTACTCCAGACAGTAGGCGTTCTTACACTATAAAGCATACATTTAGGCGGAGTTATAATTACTAAGCATTCTTATTGGCTGATCAATAGCAAATCTACAGTATTAGTAAAGACATTAGTGATCAGTGGGGCTACATTTGTAACCTTCCAAACCTTCTGTGGCAGTGAATTACATCAGCGGACGATGGTGGAGGTCAAGTCAGTGGGTATATTTAATAATAATAATAATAATAATAATAATTTTAGAGATAGATAGATTCTCACTGATTTGAGTAATACACCAAAAAATAACAATTAAAAGGGTGTAAAATAAAGAAACAGAGGTTCATTGGGAGAAGGCAGGGAGAATGGGGTTTTAGGAGGAAGAGAGAGATCAGCCACGATGCCGGAATGACGAAAGTAGTCTTGATGGGCTGAATGGACTAATTCTGCTCCGATAATTTATGAATTTATGAAAGGAATTAGTATTTGTAAATACCTTAGTCTCACACAGGTTAAAGCACAAGCATCTTTATTGTCTAGCTCATCATCATGTGAGCAGTACATCACACGTTCAGTCTACTGCAGCTACCTAAAACCCAGACAGTTGGCTTCACGGCAATGGACCTTCTTACACTATAAAGCATACCATTTAGGGCGGAGTTAATAATTACTAAGAAGCATTCTTATTGGGCTGATCAATAGCATCATCTGCATAACAGTATTTCTAGTGGAAAGAGGATATGTAGTCGAACCCTGAATCAGTGGGCGGAAGAGGATTCAAACCCAGCAAGGCTACACACATTTGCAAACCCTTCCAACTGTCGCAGATCTAACTGCTGGCCGAGTGAATTACCATCAGGCGGCACGATGGTGGAGGAGGATATCAAGTGCAGTGGGTGCATGGTTTTATCCAGACTTCTCCCGAAACATGCTCCTCCAGAGATGAGCAAAACAGCTCTCTCTTTTAGAAATCAAAGTACGGCCAGTTGATCAGGGGTTTCTTATGGGCAGAAGGCTTAAAACTCACGGGGACAACCCCAGGGGTTAATAATGGTAGGACTGCCCTATACTAGAGATAGATGTGGAGGGACCGCAGCCCGATGATATGGGAAACCACATGATATTCAAGGCTCAAACTTGTTGAATACCACCAGGCAAGGGACCGAAACAGAAGGGTCAGAAAGAAACTGCAGATGCTGGAAAAAATCGCAGGTAGACAAAAATGCTTTAGAACAGAGAAATTTCTAGCACACGAGGGTGTTACACTTTGACAGCATCTATGGGTAGTGACGCCAACAGTCCCTGAATTTGAAGGCAACCTGTTTCGGGTTGTGCTGACCACTTCTTCAGGTTAACACAGAGATCAACAGCTGATCAGTACGGGTATCAGGGGGGGGAGGGGGGGGTTAGGGGAGAGATAATCAGCCATGAAATGGAAAGAACTGCGATGGGGAAAAATCGCAGGTAGACAAAATGCTGGAGAAACTCAGCGGGTGAGGCAGTGGGCAACGTGTGATGAAGAGCAGTGGGCTGTGGAAGGGGGAAGGGGGAGCGGAAGGAGGGAGAAAGCAAGGACTACCTGAAATTGGAGAAGTCTATGTTCATACCGCTGGGATGTAAACTACCCAAGTGAAATATGAGGTGCTGCTCCTCCAACTTGCGGTGGGACTCACTTTTTACTCACTCTCGGTGGCTCAGCACTTCAACTCCACCTCCCATTCCGAATCTGAAGTTTCTGGCCTGGGCCACCTCCATGGCCAGAGTGAGGACCACTGAACTTTTATTTTCTCCCGTTGTGCACTATGTTTACATATTCAGTGGCTGCAGCAGTAAGAATTTCATTGTCCTGTCTGGGACATATGACAATAAAACTCTCTTAACTCTTGACTTTGCCAGTTTACCAGTGTGTAGGTGTGGCAACACATGGCACTCCATTATGTTACAGCATTTCCCATCTTGGGGGATGAGCTGCCACAGTAACTCTGAGCAGCAGTCATTTGTCACCATAATTCCCTAATTGTGTTCAGAAGTCGAGGATAATCAATTCTTAATGGAAACTAATTTATCCTGAGAGTTTTTATCACTCTTTGGAGTAAACAGTTTTCTCATGACCGCTGCCTCGGCTTCACATCTGTCAGCACAGTTCTACTTCACTGGTTCAGGGAATAAAGTGTCACCTCATTACCCAGCTGTCTGTTGAATGGATGTGTGGAACCTGGCTTGTCCACTAACAGACCCGTTTCCACCACGGCTAACACACTGACAAGACAGAGATGACAAGTTACCTCCATCTGCCTGCACCTCAGTTACACTTTAGTTTATTGTCACGTGTACCGAGGTACAGTGAAAAGCTTTTTGTTGCGTGCTAACCAGTCAGCAGAAAGACAATACATTATTACAATCAAGCCATTACTTCGGAAGAGGTAAGATGGGGACCCACAGTCCCGTTTATATCAACGGGTCGATGGTGGAAATTCCTGGGCATGCATATTTCCGAAGATCTCTCCTGGTCCCAGAACACTGATGCAATCATAAAGAAAGCACATCAGCGCCTCTACTTCCAGAGAAGATTACGGAGAGTCGGAACTTCAAGGAGGACTCTCTCGAACTTCTACAGGTGCACAGTAGAGAGCATGCTGACTGGTTGCATCCTGAGCGTCCAGGAACGGAAAAGGCTGCAAAAAGTTGTAAATACTGTCCAGTCCATCATCCGCTCTGACCTTCCTACTCACGAGGGGATCTATCACAGTCAATAGACAATAGACAATAGGTGCAGGAGCAGGCCATTTGGCCCTTCGAGCCAGCACCGCCATTCAATGTGATCATGGCTGATCATCCCCAATCTGTACCCCGTTCCTGCCTTCTCCCCACATCCCCAGACTCCGCTATCTTTAAGAGCCCTATCTAGCTCTCTCTTGAAAGCATCCAGAGAACCTGCCTCCACCGTCCTCTGAGGCAAAGAATTCCACAGACTCACCACTCTCTGTGAGAAAAAGTGTTTCCTCGTCTCCATTCTAAATGGCTTACTCCTTATTCTTAAACTGTGGCCCCTGGTTCTGGACTCCTCCAACATCGGGAACATGTTTCCTGCCTCTAGTGTGTCCAAGCCCTTAACAATCTTATATGTTTCAATGAGATATCCACTCATCCTTCTAAACTCCAGCGTGTACAAGCCCACCTGCTCCATTCTCTCAACATATGACAGTCCCGCCATCCCGGGAATTAACCTTGTAAACCTACGCTGCATTCCCTCAATAGCAAGAATGTCCTTCCTCAAATTAGGGGACCAAAACTGCACACAATACTCCAGGTGAGGTCTCACTAGGGCTCTGTACAACTGCAGAAGGACCTCTTTGCTCCTATATTCGATTCCTCTTGTTATAAAGGCCAACATGCTGTTTGCTTTCTTCACTGCCTGCTGTACCTGCATGTTTACTTTCATAGACTGATGTACAAGGACCCCCAGATCCCGTTGTACTTCCCCTTTTCCCAACTTGACGCCATTTAGATAGTAATCTGCCTTCCTGTTTTTGGTACCAAAGTGGATAACCTCACATTTATCCACATTAAACTTCATCTGCCATGCATCTGCCCACTCCCCCAACCTGTCCAAGTCACCCTGCATTCTCAAAGCATCCTCCTCACAGTTCACACTGCCAGCCAGCTTTGTGTTATCTGCAAATTTGCTAATGTTACTTTGAATCCCTTCATCCAAATCATATAGTAAATAGCTGCGGTCCCAGCACCGAGCCTTGCAGTACCCCACTAATCACTGCCTGCCATTCTGAAAGGGACCCGTTAATCCCTACTCTTTGGTGCTGGCAGCCTCAAAAAGGCTGCCAGCATCATCAAGGACCCACACCATCCTGGCCACACATTCCACTGCCATCAGGTAGAAGGTACAGGAGCCTGAAATCTAGAACATCCAGTTCAGGAACAGCTTCTTCCCCACAGCCATCAGGCTATTAAACACAACTTCAAACAAACTCTGAACTATAACAGCCTATTGCACTTCATCTGTTTATTTATGTGTGTATATATATATATATTCTATGGTATATGGACACACTGATCTGATCTGTATTCATGCCTACAATATGCTGTTGTGCTGCAGCAAGCATGAATTTCATTGTCCTATCTGGGGCTCGTGATAATAAACTCTCTAGACTTGACTTGACTTGACGTATTGATACACGATAAGGGAATAACATTTAGTGTAAGATAAAGCCGGCAAAGTCTGATCAAAGGTAGTCTGAGGGTCACCAATCGGTAGTAACGAAAGCAAGCTCAATGCTAGCATTTATTTCAAGAGGGCTTGTATACAAATACAGGGATGTAATGCTGAGGCTCTATAAGGCGCTGGTCAGGTCAGGTCAGATGTGGAATATTGTGAGCAATTTTGGGCACCATATCTGAGGAAGGGTCCAGAGGGTCAAGACCTCCTGAAGACGGGTCTCCATCTGAAACATCACCCATTCCTTTGCTCCTGAGGTGCTGCCTGTCCCGCTGAGTTACTCCAGCTTTTTGTGTCTATAGATAGATTCTTGATTAGTACGGGTGTCAGAAGTTATGGGGAGAAGGCAGGAGAATGGGGTTATGAGAGAGAGATAGATCAGCCATGATTGAACGATTGAGTAGACTTGGTCTTATGACCTTACCATCTGGTTGCATCTTAGTTTCACTTTAGTTTATCGTCATGTGCACCGAGGTACAGTGAAAAGTTATTTGTTGCGTGCTAACCAGTCAGCAGAAAGACAATATTGATTACAATCGATCCATTCTTGATGTATGTGTTTACAGCTTGACTGTACCCATGTACAGTATTACCTGATCAATGTGAGAGGAAGTAAACAAAAGATTTTCACTGTACCTCCGTACCCTTTCAGTTTAGAGATACAGCACGAAAACAGGCCTTTCAGCCCACCGAGTCCACACCGACCAGTGATCACCTGTTCACACTAGTTCGATGTCATCCCACTTTTTCATCCACTCACTCCCTGCACACTAGGGGTAATTTACAGAGGGCCAATTAACCTACAAACCCGCTTGTCTTTGGGATGTGGGAGGAAACACCCACGCGGCCACAGTGAGAATGTACAAACTCCACAAAGACAGCCCGAAGGTCAGGGTGGAACCCGCCCGGGTCTCTGGAACTGGGAGGCAGCGGCTCTACCCACTGCTACTCTCTGCCACTCTGCCAGGTGGGTGAGGGTATCATTTAGCCAAGTTACGTTTTCTGATTGAGGCCATGGCCCATTCACAAGTGTCGTTCCATGTTAAGACAACAACTGATCAAAACCTCAGCTCAGTGTCAGTCAGAGTTGCCTGGCCCCAGCAACAAGTACTGGACATATGTCGTAAAGCTGGAAAGGGTACAGAGATGATTTACGAGGATGTTGCCAGGAGATTGTGAGCTAGAGGCAGAGATTGAGCAGGCTGGGACTCTATTCCTTGGAGCGCAGGAGGATGACAGGTGATCTTATAGAGGTGTATAAAATCATGAGAGGAATAGATCGGGTAGATGCACAGAGTCTCTTGCCCAGAGTAGGGGAATAGAGGACCAGAGGACATAGGTTCAAGGTGAGGGGGAAAGATTTAATAGGAACCTGAGAGGTAATGTTTTCACACAAAGGGTGGTGGGTGTCTGGAACAAGCTGCGAGAGGAGGTAGTTGAGGCAGGGACTATCCCAACATTTGGACAGGTACATGGATAGGACAGGTTTGGAGGGATATGGACCAAAAGCAGACAGGTGGGACGAGTGTAGCTGGGACATGTTTCCACCTAGGTTCTAGGTTCTATGTTCCAAGAACGTTGCTTTGTGGCAGAGCAGCCAGCAAGTGAGAACTGACTGAGGGAAGAACGATGTGGAGGGAGAGGGATGGCCAAGAACAATGGGGGACCTGGCGTAGATACTTTGTAACATTGTCAGCCCCCTTCATGTGGTGACTAATTGCATACCTTGGGCAGGCAAGCAAAGAATTTCACTGTGACTTGTCACATGTGACTATAAAGTGTTCATTCATTCATTCAACTGTGGTGCTGGGGACAGGGCAGCTCCAGTGAGAGAAAGCTACTTGACCCACAGCTGAAGGTCGCAGAGTCCTTGCACGGAGCCTGAAGGTGATGGTTCTAATCAACCTCTCCCCCATCACTCGCACAGTTACGCAGCAGTCTCTGAACCGCTGAATATTAGTTATGATCACTGGCTGTCGATAAACAGCGCCTAGTGAATTGAAACATTTTGTAAAGATTAGGTCCAGACCACTTCACTATGAAATAGTTTTTCCGTTTGCTTTGTGACATTGGGAATGAGAGCAATGCATGTCGTTCCACTCTGACATTACAGGTAATCTGACATTCCTCATTAACAGGGAGTCATAGAGTGATACAGCGTGGAAACAGGCCCACACTGGCCAACAGACCCCAACTATACTAATCCCACCTGCCTGAGCTTGGTCCATAATCCCTCAAAACCTGTCCTATCCATGTACCTGTCCAAATGTCTCTTACACGTTCAAGAGTCAAGGGTCAAGAGTGTTTTATTGTCATATGTCCTGGACGGGACAATGATATTCTTACTTACTGCAGCACAACACAATATGTGAATATGTAAACATTGTATTTAACGGGGAAAAAAAAGAAAAAGTTCAATAAATAACAAATATAGTGCAAATAACAAATAATAATATAATCTTTTGCAGTTCAGAGCTCAGAGCTTATTCGTTGTGTTTAATAGCCTGATGGCAGTGGGGAAGTAGCTGTTCCTGAACCTGGACGTTACAGTTTTCAGGCTCCTGTACCTTCTTCCTGATGGCAGTGGTGAGATAAGTGTGTGGCCAGGATGGTGTGGGTCCTTGATGATTTTGGCTGCCTTTTTGAGTCAATAGTCCTGCTATCCAAGGAATAGAGACCCAGCCTACTCAACCTCTCCCTATAGCTCACACCCTCTACTCCTGGCAACATCCTCATAAATATTCTCTGAACCCTTTCAAGCTTGGCAATATCTTTCCTATAACATGGTGCCCAGAACTGAACACAATATTCTAAATGCGGTCTCGCCAACGTCTTGTACAACTGCAACGACCTCACAACTTCAAAAGAAATCTGATGGACCGATGATAGAGTGAAACAATGGATTCTCTGTTCAAGTCAAGCCAAGAGTCAAGAGTTTATTGTCATGTGTCCCGGACAGGACAATGACATTCTTGCTTGCTGCAGCACAACACAATATAGTAGGCATAATACAGAACAGTTCAGTGTGTCTATATACCATAGACCATATATATACACAGAAATAAACGGATAAAGTGCAATAGGTCATTATAGTTCAGAGTTTGTTTGGTCGTATTTAGTAGCCTGATGGCTGTGGGGAAGAGCTGTTCCTGAACCTGGATGCACCAGATTTCAGGCTCCTGTACCTTCTACCTGATGGCAACGGAGAGATGAGTGTGTAGCCAGGATGGTGTGGGTCTTTGATGATGTTGGTAGCCTTTTTGAGGTAGCGACTGCAATAGATCCCTTCGATTGTGGGGAGATCAGATCCGATGATGGACTGGGCAGTGGTCACAACTTTCTGCATTATTTTCCGCTCCTGGACGTTCAAGTTGCCAAACCAGGCCACGATGCAACCAGTCGGCATGCTCTCTACTGTGCACCTGTAGAAGTTCGAGAGAGTCCACCTTGACATACCGACTCTCCGTAATCTTCTCAGGAGGTAGAGGCGCTGATGTGCTTTCTTTATAATTGCATCATAATACCAGGACAGCGCAGAGGATCATTGGCTGCCCTCTCCCCTCCCTGATGGACATCTACACCTCCCGCTGCCTTAGCAGGGCAAAGAAGATCATCAAAGACAGCTCCCATCCTGCGTTTGGACTGTTCGACCTGCTGCCCTCTGGAAGGCGCTATAGGTGCATCAAATCCAGGACAAACAGACTCAGGAATAGTTGCTTTCCGAGAATTATATCTACTATAAATTCAAATTCACACATGCACTGACTACACCGCCCAACACGGACTTCCATCTGTATATATGTATATATGTATGTAGCGCCGCAGAATTTGTGCACCTATTCCCCCCCCCCCCCCCCCCCCCCCCCCCCCCATCGCCCTACTGTTTTTTGTTTTTTTTCTGTTCTTGTTTTTTGTGCTAAATTGTATGTATGCACTGAGTACGAGCAGCTTTCAGTTTCACTGTACATGTATAGTGACAATAAATGGCATATCTATCTATATCAGTGTGCTGGGATCAGGAAAGATCTTCGGAAATATGCATGCCCAGGAATTTGAAGTTCTTGACCTTTTCCACCATCGGCGAAGTTGATATAAACGGGATTGTGGGTCCCTATCCTACCCCTTCCAAAGTCCACAATCAGTTCCTTGGTTTTGCTGGTGTTGAGAGCCAGGTTGTTGTGCTGGCACCATTTGGTCCATCGGTCGATCTCACTTTTATACTCTGACTCGGCCCCATCAGTGATACGTCCCACAACAGTGGTGTCGTCGGCGAACTTGATGATGGAGTTCGCACTATGGAGTTCGCACAGGCAGAGTTGAGCTGGATTCAGCGCTGTTTCTCTGTGCTGGCCACACAGTCATGAGTATAGAGTGAGTACAGCAGGGGGCTGAGCACGCAGCCTTGAGGTGCTCCCGTGCTGATTGTTATCGAGGATAACATATTTCCACCAATACGGACAGACTGTGGTCTGTGGATGAGGAAGTCGAAGATCTAATTGCAGAAGGATGAGCAGAGGAATGCGCAGTTTAGTTTAGTTTAGAGATACAGTGCAGAAACAGGCGCTTCGGCCCAGGGAGTCCACCAGGCACAGAAATTGCATCAAAACATGTGCACACTCACACCCACACACACGCGAGGCTTTGGAAGCTTCAGCCGTGGGCCATGTGGACGGTAATTGCAGGAACGATGACCCAGGCTGACGGCCAGCACGGAGAAGCAGCGCTAAATCCAGCTCAACTTTGCATGTCTTGCCGGGTTAACCTACAACCCTGCCTGGACTGACAGGACACCAGTCCAGAGCCGTGGAGCTAGTGCTGCTTCTCCACGCTGGCTATAAACCTGGGCCGTCGATCCCGTAAGTCCAGGTAGGGCTGGTGGGTTAATAGGCAGAGTTGAGCTGGACTTAGCACTGCTTCTCTGCGTTGGCTGTAAGCCTGGGCCGTCGTTCCCGTAAGTCCAGGCAGGGCTGTAGGTTAACCTGGCGGGACAGGCAGAGTTGAGCTGGATTCAGCGCTGTTTCTCTGTGCTGGCAGTGGGCCTAGGAGCACCGCTCCCGTCTGAATTTTCGCTTGTGACCCTATGTCCTGGGCATGCAATTCAAGCTCCGCTCCATGATCTTTGCTCCACCAGGATGTCTCCCTCCTCCAATCACCGCGCTCTATCCTCAGTCCCACCCCCCTACTTCCGCCTCTGACCGACACCTCCCTCCTCCAATCATTGTGCTGAATCATCATGTCCCACCCATTGCCTGCTGACGGACGTCTCTCTCGTCCAATCGGCGCCCTCGAACATCAGTCCTACCCCCACTGTCTCGCGGAAAGCGGAGATTTCACCGGGTTTTAAAATCCGGATTACAAAAAAATGGGGGAGGGGGGATCGTCCCCCACCTCTCAAAATGGGGGGGAACGTGTCCTCCCTGCTCCCCCCGGAATTTCTGCCGATCGAGTCCACACCGACCAGCAATCCCTGCACACTAATACTATCCTCCACACACTAAGACCAATTTTACATTTACACCATACCAATTAACCTATAAACCTGTACATCTTTGGAGTGTGGGAGGAAACCAAAGATCTCGGAGAAAACCCACGCAACAATCTATAAACAAACATTTTTTAAAACAGTGAGAATAAAGTATGGTTTATTCTTCCACTGCTGAATCTCACATAATAACAGGTCTTTCTGTTCACCTGTGCTTTGTTTGGCTTTCTCTGAGAATTTCATAATCGTTCCGCGCGACTGTGATGTATTTATAACAATGCAGCACTTTAGTGAAACAAAAGCATGAACATTTCTTTCAAAGCCGTTTGCATAAAGCAAAGGAACCTTCCAGCAGCACATATCTTCCTCATTTCTGTCACTGTTTTGATGGAAATTCTATTAGCTGCACATATTCCTAAAGCACCACTCTGATTGGAATCAAAAGACCATCAGACATCAAAGCAGAATTAGGCCATTTGGCCCATGGAGTCTGCTTTGCCATTTGTTCATGGCTGATCTATTTTCCATTCAACCTCATTCTCCTGCCTTCTCCCAATAACGTTTGACTCCGTTTCTAATCAAGAATGCCCTTACACATCAAGGAATATAACCATATAACCATATAACAATTACAGCACGGAAACAGGCCATCTCGACACTTCCAGTCCGTGCCGAACACATAATCTCCCCTAGTCCCAATGTCATTACTAATCAGGTCTAAACATTTCCTGAAGCTCAGATATCTGGGTCAAAGAGGTCAACAAATCCATTCAGTCACATCACATGTAAAATGTGCATTTCCTATTGTTTAAGACCCTTATTTTGTCCACTGAGGTTTAGAAAGACAAAAAGCTGGGCTTTTTACTCCAATTGACTACATATTTACTATATTGACTCCATCAATACTTCACACTGCCTCAGAAAAGCAACCAACAAAATCCAAGATTTGTCCCACCCTGGTCATTCCTTCTTCTCCCCTCTCCCATCCGACAGAAACATAGAAAATATGTGCAGGAGTAGGCCATTCGGCCCTTCGAGCCAGCACCGCCATTCAATATGATCATGGCTGATCATCCAAAATCAGTGCCCCGTTCCTGCATTCCCCCCATATCCCTTGATTCCGTTAGCCCTAAGAGCTAAATCTAACTCTCTCTTGAAAACATCCAGTGAATTGACCTCCACTGCTTTTTGTGGCAGAGAAGGTACAGAAGCTTGAAAGTGCGCACCACCAGACTCAGGAACTGCTTCTTCCCCTCAGTTATCAGGCTTCTGAGCTGTCCTTACACAAGCTAGGGCACTGTGACAATAGGTTCAAAGACAGACGCAAAGACTGGGATATATTGCAGTCAGCTGCTATCATTAAAATGGGAAGTTAAACTGTGTCTGCTTCCCAAGTGGTTATAAGAAATCCATGCCACCATTGTATGAAGAGCAGCTTCTCTTTATTATGCTTGCCAATACCGATCCATTAATCAATACCCCTAACCGATTATTGCATTGCTGCGTGCGACCTTGTGTGTGGGATCCAGTTACTCAGAAGGTATTTAATCGAGTACAAGACGTTTCAGCATATCCTGAAGTAATGTAAGATAGACACTAAATGCTGGAGTAACTCAGCGAGACAGGCAGCATCTCTGGAGAGAAGAGATGGGTGACGTTTCGTATCAGGACGCTTCTTCAGACTGGTTACGGTTAACGGAAACGAGAGATATAGACAGATGTAGATAGATAAAGAACTATGAATGAAAGATATGCAAAAAAGTAACGATGATAAAGAAAACAGGCCATTGTTAGCTGTTTGTTGGGTGAAGATGAGAAGCTAGTGTGACTTGGGTGGGGGAGGGATAGAGAGAGAGGGAATGCCGGGGCTACCTGAAGTGAGAGAAATCAATATTCATACCACTGGGCTGTAAGCTGCCCAAGCGAATTATGAGATGCTGTTCCTCCAATTTGCGTTTAGCCTCACTCTGACAATGGAGGAGACCCAGGACAGAAAGGTCAGTATAACAGTCTGACAAAGGGTCTCGATCCGAAACATCACCTATTAGAAACATAGAAAACGTAGAAAATAGGTGCAGGAGTAGGCCCTTCGAGCCAGCATTGCCATTCAATATGATCATGGCTGATCATCCAAAATCCTGCTTTCTCCCCATATTCCTTGATTCCGTTAGCCCTAAGCACTAAATCTAACTCTCTCTTGAAATGCTGTCTGTCCCGCTGAGTTACTCCAGCATTTTATGTCCATCTTCGGTTGAAACTTCATCTGCAGTTCCATCCTGCACGATAACGAATCCTTATCTTCCCTAATCACATTAATAATTATAGTTCTTTTGGCATTTCATTGAAGTGTGAATTTTTTCCCTCTTGTACAACAAATGTAGGTCGGTTTTGTTCAAATGGAAAGCATTTTCCATTTTCAGTTCGAGGGGAGAATGTTCCTTTGATCTTGTAGAACTACAAGCAGTGATCACAGTGTTTTAGATAAACACTAACTGTGCATTTGTGTCTTTTCCCAGTGATGGTGTTCAGTAGATGGTCCATATTTCACAAAGACTCTACTGCCGCTTTTAAAGCAAAAGATTGTATGATACATTAGCAGTATGCAATGGCATATCCAATGATTCCAACAGAATGAATTAACAAGCTCGTCAGGAAGGCTGACTCTGTCCAGGGGGTGGAGTTGGATTCACGGGAGATGGTCTTCGAGGGGAGGATGTTTCTCAAACTGCGGAGCATCCTGGACAATACAGCTCACCCCCTCCATGACACACTGGTCAACCTGAGGAGCACCTTCAGCAACAAATTGGTTCCACCAAGATTCAGTACAGAATGCCACAGGAGATCCTTCTTCCCTGTGGCTATCAAACTGTACAACTCCTCCCCCTCTGTCATAGAGTTGACGGAATACCTCCCTCTCCCTCCCCCCCATATTTGCACATCCCCAATCCTTTCCACTTGTCACTTTAATTTCATGTTTCATGTTTTTTATGGCAGTTGGCAGATCAATTTCCCTCCTGGGGTTAATTGAGTTCTATCGTATCGTATCGTATCATATCATATTTAGATAACAGTAGTTGTGTGAAAATTTTACAAATATTTCATCGTGTGGTTTTTCGGCAAATGAGAATAAGCCTTTTGATCTTTATTCTGCATTAGAACCGCCATTTGGTCTGTTTTGGAACGCTGAGTCAAATTGCTTCCTTTCTCAAAGGAATCAAATGGAATCAAAGTCATGGAATTTGCTACACCTCTTCACTGCATTTAACTTTTATGAAACATTCACACAAAAGAAATCAAAAGGAATTTGTTTGGTGCGAATCCAATGGAAATCAGCAACGGATCAACTCAACCTGCTGCTGCGAAGCTATCGAGAATTCACAAGGAGAGAGTTTTATGGGCCTGTCGCACTTAAGGGCCTGTCCCCCTGTACGAAGTAATCCAAGAGTTCTCCCGAGTTTCCCCTGATTCGAACTCAGAGAATTACGGTAATAGCCGTTCGTAGGTATTCGGGGTTCTCGTGCTGAAAAAACTTCACGAGTTACCGCGTTTCCCCGAGTATCTGCCGTTAGCATCACGAGCCGCTACGAGACATCCACGAGCTCCGACGTAACCGCTACGTACATTCTATGTACTTACCACGAGTTTGATTTTTTTAAACTCGGGAGAGCTCTTGAATTACAGTGGGACAGGCCCTTTAGGCAATTTTTTCAGCGACTGCCGGAAACTGTCACAGTCGCAGCAGGTCGCCGAAAAAGCGTACGGACCCCACCTACGACAATGTCTACGGCAATGTCTACAACAACCTACCACGTAGTCGATGACAAGCTACCGACAACCGGCGACCCATTAGAACGTCCACTTATGACCACACATGCGACAAGCTATGACCAAAGTCAACCTACGTCCACCCACGACAAACTACGACAAGCAACGACACTGTCAGTGACAACTGAAGCCAATTCAGTCGCCGGTACCTGTTGCCGGTTTACGTAGGTAGTCTGCAATGGGAGTCAGCACCCGGCGACAACCAACGTAACCTGGCGACAACCTGCCTCATCCTGGCGACAACCGGCGACAGCGCCTACCACAGGATAAAACAAACTATGTCAAGCCCACGGTCGCCGAAACGTTTTGAACATTTCAAAATCCAGTGGCGACCAGAAAAATGTTATGACTCTTCAGGCGACTTGAGGAGACGACTCACGACTATACAGGCGTCACCCCGACAACCATGTGGCAAAGCCTAGTCGCCCGTAGTCGCCGAAAAAATCGCCTAAGTGGGACTGGGGCTTTAAACAGATCATTGACAATGTGTTTAGAATATAGTTTGCATTTCCAAATAGATACTTTCCTGCGAACATTTGTTTCTAAGTAGAACTAAATTGGATTATTTTTTAAGGACACAGAGTGCTGGAGTAACTCAGCGGGTCAGGCAGCATCTCTGGAGAACATGGATAGGTGACGTTTCACAGAGTGCTGCAGTAACTCAGCGGGTCAGGCAGCATCTATGGAGAACATGGATAGGTGACGCTTAGAGTCGGGACCTTACTTCACACTGACTGACGTACACTTGCTCTGTATTGTTAGCTCGATCTTTAGTGCATTTATTATCCATGGACATGGTGGGAAATCTCTGCAGCACAGTGAACATTTTTCCTCATTGGACAAGTTATTTGATGATGGTTGTGCTGAGATTGGTATTACAGATAACTTGTGAAAACATACGTGTAGGTTTATTAAATGACCATCAAATATGCTGCTGATTAGGAACTGCTTTGGTAGTAAATAGCAATAATGATCGAGCTGAATATCCAATCCAGTATTCAACCATGTCAAGGGAAGGGTATGCACACACTCTATCATTGAGACATACGGTCCCAACCTCATTATTTGTGAATGGCTCTTCATCTAGAAGGTCCTGGCATCTCAAGAAATAGCATCTGATGCTGAGTAACCTGTGTGGACCTATTAGTAAAAATGTCAGCTGCTAAACAAATGTACTCAATGCAGATAAACACCGAACCTATGGTAGCACTTCCCATAGATTTATTAGAAACTATACCCAGTGAGACCCGTTGGGTCCCTGTCAGACGGGAGGCCTGGTCCCCCAACGCAATATTCCACCACTCACCCATAGCCCCCACGGGAGGCCTGGTCCCCCAACGCAACCCATTCCTCAATGTAAAATTCCATGACTCCCATGCCTCCCCCAGCACTGGACTTTAATAAAAAATTCAATTCCACTTCCCCAGGCCTCTCCCCCCCTGTGCTGGCAGGAGCAGGAGTAAGCGTTCTATGATACCAATATTGATGCAAATGTCGGGGAACTGTGAGATTCCATTCAGGTGAAAACTTGGTGGAAGCACAGAGTGTTCCTGGATTACAACTTGGCATGGATGTTTGTTGTAAGCTGGGACTGCAAGGATTTAACAGCAAAAATCTTTTTAAAGTTGGCATTGTTAAACCTTTAAATATCAATAACTTGACAAGGGCGAAGATGGGAAAACGCTGAGTAAGGTTCTGCAAAGATGTTAGTGCAACCGTGTACTGTTTTGGCGTAGATACGATCACAGACACACATACACACACATATATAGAAACAAGACAAGACTTTTAATAGTATACTAGACCAAGTCTGCTCCCTCAACGCACCCGTTCCCTACCGGTAGCCCCCACGTAAGGCCTGGCCATCCAACTCAAGCCGTTCCCGAACGTAAGATTCCAGCACTCCCCTGCCTTCCTGAGCAGTGGGCTTTAAAAAAATTCCAATTGGACTTGCCCTGTGTGTTGCAATAGTAATTCGCCCTCCCCCTGATAGTCGAGCCATTGTGGCGTCATCAGTTGAAGCTGGTCGGTTTGAAATGAAAGGTATTTGGATTTATTTTTTTTAATTAATCAGTAATGTCGAGAAATAAAGCATAAAATGTTCAGTGAAAGTGATCTCTGCCTCGAGGGGAAACATGTAAATCTGAATATGTAAAAATCTTGTGAAAGTTAGATTTTTAAAGCTTTAATTGCGAATGAAGTGTCAAATACAGGATGAAATCTTCATTGACGCTGGTCTCTGTTAGCAGAGCCATTGTGATGTCATCATTTGAAGCTGGTCGTTTTAATTTCAAAGTCCTTTGACTTTTTAAGACTTTTAATTAGTAATGAATCGAGAATAAGTCGAGAAATAAAGCGTGAAATGTTCAGATAAGATGACCCCGGTCTCGACGGGAAAAATGTAAATCGGAATATGTTAAAATGTAATCGTTACCGCATAGTGTTTTTGCGAAGATGTAAAGACAACCACATATACACACTAACAAGATCAGACTTTTAATACGTATATGATATGATGATAGATAGTACAGTGGTGCAGCGGTAGAGTCACTGCTTCACAGTGCATAGACACAGGTTCCATCCTGACCTCGGGTGCTGTCTGTGTGTGGAATTTGCACGACCCCCCATGTGACCGCGTGGGTTTTCTCCAGATGCTCTGGTTTCCTCCCACCTCCCTAAGACATGCAGGTTTGTCAGTTAATTGGTCTCTGTGTAGGGAGTGGATGAGAGAGTGGTGTAACAGACCTAGTGTGAATGGGTGATCATAGATTGGTGTGGATACGGTAGGCTGAAGGGCCTGTTTCCATGCTGTATCTCTAAACTAAAGTATTGAGAACAGGCTGATATTCTACTAGTGCTGGTAACACACACGCCCTGTTCTTGCTTTGTTTTCCCACACAACAGTCTGCCTAGTGGGAGAGTTAGGACTAGAGGTCACAGCCTCAGAATTAAAGGATGTTCCTTTAGGAAGTTGAGGTCAGTTCATTGGCTATATTTAAGAGGGAGTTAGATGTGGCCCTTGTGGCTAAAGGGATCAGGGGGTATGGAGAGAAGGCAGGTACAGGATACTGAGTTGGATGATCAGCCATGATCATATTGAATGGCGGTGCAGGCTCGAAGGGCCAAATGGCCTACTCCTGCACCTATTTTCAATGTTTCTATGTTTCTATGAAGGAGATGAGGAGGAATTTATTTCGTCAGAAGGTGGTGAATCTGTGGGATTCATTGCCACAGAGGGCTGAGGAGACAAAGGCAATTGATATTTTAAAAACAGAGATAGATAGATTGTTGATCAGTATGGGTGTCAGGGGTTATGGGGAGAAGGCAGGAGAATGGAGTTATAAGGGAGAGATACAGGAAGGTCAGGAAGTCAGGAAGTATTCAGACCCCTTCACTTTTTCCACATTTTGTTAGGTTACAGCCTTATTTTAAATTCATTTTTTTAATCATCAATGTACACACAATATCTGGGAATGAAGAAGCGTTCAGTTTCTTCATTCAGTTATTTATTTTTAATTACAATTTCTAAACACCTGTTTATGTTTTTATATTATGGGGTGTCAGCCATGATTGAATGGCGGAGTAGACTTGATGGGCCGAATAGTCTAATTCTGTTCCTATCCCTTATGACCTTATGAAACAATTTCCCAATTGGTGAGAAAAAGACTGCAGAGAGCAAGCTCCACTCCTTAAACGTGAAGTGCCTGTGGTACCAGCATGTGATTGCATGCATCTAACGCAACCAAATGAGGTGGCTTGAGCCGTCTGGAGTTGTGCAGGCCTGGTCCCGACATCACACTCACCAATCAGCTGGGCAGGAGGCGGGCCGACTGAATTTGGACGTTGCACTGCGTCGGGCAGTTACGTCACCACGCAACTGCACGCCGGGCGGTGACGTCATCGCGCAAAGCCACGCGCTAGGCATACGCCCGTCAAGACGCTGCATACAGCCTCAATGCGGCTGCGGGCCGACAGGCCGGTGCCGCGCAGAATTTTTGGACAGTGTAAGTTTTTCGGAGCCCCGCGCGATGTCGGGACCAGCCTCGCACAACTCCATATTGCTCCGGCGATCGAAGTGGGACCGGCTCCACGAGGCCGTACGGCTCAAGCGACCACGTTAGGTCATGCTCGCCGCTTGCAGTCGCATGCTGGTGGGACAGGCCCTTGACTGTGCATGTGTCATTCAACCCGTTTAACCGTGAGCAAGCCTGCTGTGTCCCTGAGTGGATTAAGTCTGAAGAAGGGTCTCGACCCGAAACGTCACCTATCCATGTTCTCCACAGATGCTGCCTGACCCGCTGAGTTACTCCAGCACTCTGTGAAACATCACCTATCCATGTTCTCCACAGATGCTGCCTGACCCGCTGAGTTACTCCAGCACTCTGTGAAACATCACCTATCCATGTTCTCCCACAGATTCATAGCAAAAGGATTTGAGTATAGGAGCAGGGAGGTTCTACTGCAGTTGTACAGTGTCTTGGTGAGACCACACCTGGAGTATTGCGTACAGTTTTGGTCTCCTAATCTGAGGAAAAACATTCTTGCCATAGAGGGAGTGCAGAGAAGGATCACCAGACTGATTCCTGGGATGTCAGGACTTTCATATGAAGAAAGACTGGATAGACTCGGTTTGTACTCGCTAGAATTTAGAAGATTGATGGGGGATCTTATAGAAACTTACAAAATTCTTAAGGGGTTGGACAGGCTAGATGCAGGAAGATTGTTCCCGATGTTGGGGAAGTCCAGAACAAGGGGTCACAGTTTAAGGATAAGGGGGAAATCTTTTAGGACCGAGATGAGGAATTCATTTTTCACACAGAGAGTGGTGATTCTCTGGAATTATCTGCCACAGAAGGTAGTTGAGGCGAGTTCATTGGCTATATTTAAGAGGGAGTTAGATGTGGCCCTTGTGGCTAAAGGGATCAGGGGGTATGGAGAGAAGGCAGGTACAGGATACTAAGTTGGATGATCAGCCATGATCATATTGAATGACGGTGCAGGTTCGAAGGGCCGAATGGCCTACTCCTGCACCTATTTTCTATGTTTCTATGTTTCTATGCTGCCTGACCCACTGAGTTACTCCAGCTTTTTGTGTCCGTCTTCGGTGTAAACCAGCTTCTGCAGTTCCTTCCCTGCACAAATGGAGTGGAACTTCAGAATGGAGATCAAGTGTCGAGCGAGTTCGTGAATCGAGGGCCTATGGATGTTGACAGAATTGTCAATCGCAGCCCAGGTGGAAGCACAAACATATCTTTTTAGATCAGTCAGCGAGTTCTGTGAATAGATATTAATCCAGAACATCCGTCCCCTCTCCGTCAATTGTGTAATTAATCACCTTAATGGATCGTTTTATAATATAAATAATTATAGTGATGTCGCCACTCACACAGGATCGGGGTTGTCCACTGCATATGTTAATGCGCTACAAATACCCAATTCAAATCAACCTACTATTACAGAGAAGATGACAGGCTTGAAATTAATTGTTCAGCCCTGTAAGACTGTGTTCCTTTGTGAGAGCTATTGCTGCGTTATGTAGAATGCAGAATATCTCGACTGTAATAGAACCACTGCCAACTCTGACACCAACATGCTCTGACTTTCCATACTGTTCTTTGCCTGGCTGATTATTAACACTAATATCATTTAGGTAGCAAGCACCATTATTGTCCTTCAACCACCAAATCGCAGGGCAACCCTTAGGGGATGAGAGGGGATCCCCTCTGAGAGGGGACCTATTGTCTATTGTCTTATAGAAACATATAACATTCTTAAAGGATTGGACAGGCTAGATGCAGGAACAATGTTCCCCGGTTTGGGGGAGTCCAGAACCAGGGGTCATAATTTAAGAATAAGGGGTCGGCCATTTAGGACTGAGATGAGGAAAAACATCTTCACCCAGTGAGTTATGAAATTCTCTGCCACAGAAGGCAGTGGAGGCCAATTCATTGGATGTTTTCAAGAGAGTTAGATTCAGCTCTTAGGGCTAACGGAATCAAGGGATATGGGGAAAAGGCAGAAACGGGGTACTGATTTTAGATGATCAACCATGACCATATCGGCTCGAAGGGCCGAATGGCCTACTGCTGCACCTATTTTTCTATGTTTCTATGTTTCTAAATATGATATGATATGATACGATATAACTTTATTTATCCCAGGAGAAAAATTGCAATTATTTATCCCAGGAGAGAAAATGATCAGCCAACAGTCATAAAACACAACAAGAAATGAAAGTGAAAAGGATTGGGAATTTGCAAAGATGGGGAGGGGGGGGGGGAGTCAGTCTACCCCACGCCAGAAGGGGGAGGAGTTGTACAGTTTGATATCCACAGGGAAGAAGGATCTCCTGTGTCGTTCTGTGCTGCATCTTGGTGGAACCAGTCTGTTGCTGAAGGTGCTCCTCAGGTTGACCAATGTGTCATGGAGGGGGTGAGCTGTATTCTCCAGGATGCTCCACAGTTTGAGGAGCATCCTCTCCTCCAAGACCACCTCCAAAAATGTATCAGAATGTGTAATAGTCTCCACTGATGTTACTCGTACACAATATTTGATCGCCTTACAATATTAATTAGTTAAATACAAATGATCCTTTTGTTCATGAACTCTTATAAGTATATAAAATGTGTGTGCGATTAAATATTTGAAGTTCTTGTTTGTTCACAAGTAGTTTTTTAGGGAAATATATAGTGATTCAAATATAAAGAGCGATCCTCAAAAAACCGCTGTACGGTTTACATTTTTGATTTTTTGTTAATGCAACGTCAAGTGGATTATTTTGTTTTGACTTGCATGGAACAGTACAGTCCATCGACAGGCCCTTCAGCCCATAACGTCTGTGACGACTTCTCCTGCCTTGTCCTCAGGGAAGATTCGATTCTTGATTAGTACGGGTATCAGGGGTTATGGGGAGAAGGCTGTAGAATGGGGTTAGGAGGGAGAGATAGATCATCCTTGGTTGAATGGCGGAGTAGACTTGATGGGCCGAATGGCTTAATTCTACTCCTATCATTTATGAATTTATGAGACAGATTCCACCAGTTGTCAGCCTAACCCTGAGGCCTATCTTCAAGGGGACGGCATTGATCGTCCGTGGGACTATTTCCAAACCCGGGATACGTTGTCCAGCCGTGGCTGACGCATGCACTTCCTCCACTACCACACCTTCAGGTGCAGGACTCTGGACAACTTTTAATCCCTGCAATTTTTCCTTGATTATCCCTGTGGTGATCATGGATCATGTGGCCCATAACAGAAGCGTCCACGTGGCGGGGCTAGAAACTGGAAGTATCCTGAGCTAATTCTGCTGCCACCATCATCTATTGCGACAAGTGATGGCTTCCACTGAATGTCGCCGGAAGCTAGCGTCCTTCTCAGGACGGACGATGACAGTGGTCAACATTTGTAACAAGATGGACACGAAAAGAAGAAGAAGAATCATGGATGACGTTAAATTCCATCCCATCTTCAGACGTTGGGTTTCACTCTTCCTTTTACACTCATAGTGCACAGCCAAGGGGAAAGACAGAGGCGCAGACTTGTCCAATGCCCCAACCATTTCTTTATTTCCTTTTATAAAGTCTCTTCCCTTTAGACTCATGTTCATAAGACACAGGCGCAGAATTAGGCCTTTCGGTCCATCGAGTCTACTCTGCCCTTCAAACATGGCTGATCTACCTTTCCCTCTCAACATGGCTGATCTACCTTTCCAATTCTGCTGCTATCTCCCTGTAACCCTGTAACCTTTGACACCATTACTAAACAAGAATTGGTCACTCTCAATTAAAAAATACCCACACGACTGGGCCTCCACAGCCGTCTGTGGCAATGAATTCCACAGATTCACCACCCTCTGAGTAAAGAAATAACTTCTCATCTCCTTCCTAAAGGTGCATCCTTTTATTCTGAGGCTGTGCCCTCTGGTCCGAGACTCTGCCACAAGTATGGATCCTCTCCACATCCACTCTATTCAGTATCATGTGCATTTCAATGCGATCCCACCTCATCTTTCTGAACTCCAGCAAATACAGGCACAGATCCGTCAAACACTCCGACAGTACAAGTTTCAGGAATAGAGAACACAGACCAGTCCAGCGCAAGAACAGGCCCTTCGGCCCACAATGTTTGTGCCAAACAGGATGGCAAGACCAACACTTATCTACCTGCACATGACCCATATCCCTCCATTCCCTGCATATCTATAAGCCTGGCCAAAATACTTTCAAATGCCACTATCTAATCTGCCTTCACCACCACCCCAGACAGCGCGTTCCAGACACCCACCACCCTCCATGTAAAAATAACTAGCCCTGCACATCTCCTGTTAACTTTGGCCTTCTCACTTTAGAGCTGTGCCCTCTAGAAGTTGCTCAGATTAAACTTGGAACAAAGCATCCCAGCCTCTAGCTTCCAGTACAAAGTCTCCTCCTGGTGTGGCGTCTCATACCCTCAAAGGTAAATTTGAAGGTATGAGACGTGAATTGGCCAAGATTGACTGGCAATTGATTCTTAAAGGGTTGACGGTGGATATGCAATGGAAGGCATTTAAAGACTGCATGGATGAACTACAACAATTGTTCATCCCAGTTTGGCAAAATAATAAATCAGGGAAGGTAGTGCATCCGTGGATAACAAGGGAAATCAGGGATAGTATCAAAACAAAAGATGAAGCATACAAATAAGCCAGAAAAAGCAGCCTACCAGAGGACTGGGAGAAATTCAGTCCAGCAGAGGAAGACGATGGGCTTAATTAGAAAAAGGAAAATAGATTATGAAAGAAAACTGACAGGGAACATAAAAATGCTTTTATAGATATGTGAAGAGAAAAAGATTAGTTAAAACAAATGTGGGTCCCTTGCAATCAGAAACAGGTGAATTGATCATGGGGAACAAGGACATGGCAGACCAATTACATAACTACTTTGGTTCTGTCTTCACTAAGGAAGACAAAAATAATTTGCCGGAAATAGCAGGGGACCGGGGGTCAAAAATGACATGGAGGAGCTGAGTGAAATCCAGGTTAGTCGGGAAGTGGTGTTAGGTAAATTGAATGGATTCAAGGCCGATAAATCCCCAGGGCCAGATAGGCTGCATCCCAGAGTGCTTAAGGAAGTAGCCCCAGAAATAGTGGATGCATTAGTGATAAATTTTCAAAACTCTTTAGATTCTGGAGTAGTTCCTGAGGATTGGAGGGTAGCTAATGTAACCCCACTTTTTAAAAAGGGAGGGAGAGAGAAAACGGGGAATTATAGACCAGTTAGTCTAACATCGGTAGTGGGGAAAATGCTAGAGTCAGTTATTAAAGATGGGATAGCAGTACATTTGAAAAGTGGTGAAATCATTGGACAAAGTCAGCATGGATTTATGAAAGGTAAATCATGTCTGACGAATCTTATAGAATTTTTCGAGGATGTAACTAGTAGAGTGGATAAGGGAGAACCAGTGGATGTGTTATATCTGGACTTTCAGAAGACTTTCGACAAGGTCCCACATAAGAGATTAGTATGCAAACTTAAAGCACACGGTATTGGGGGTTCAGTATTGATGTGGATAGAGAACTGGCTGGCAGACAGGAAGCAAAGAGTAGGAGTAAACGGGTCCTTTTCACAATGGCAGGCAGTGACTAGTGGGGTACTGCAAGGCTCAGTGCTGGGACCCCAGCTATTTACAATATATATTAATGATTTGGACGAGGGAATTGAATGCAACATCTCCAAGTTTGCGGATGACACGAAGCTGGGGGGCAGTGTTAGCTGTGAGGAGGATGCTAGGAGGCTGCAAGGTGACTTGGATAGGTTGGGTGAGTGGGCAAATGCATGGAAGATGCAGTATAATGTGGATAAATGTGAGGTTATCCACTTTGGTGGCAAGAACAGGAAAATAGACTATTATCTGAATGGTGGCCGATTAGGAAAAGATAAGATGCAACGAGACGTGGGTGTCATGGTACACCAGTCATTGAAAGTAGGCATGCAGGTGCAGCAGGCAGTGAAGAAAGCGAATGGTATGTTAGCATTCATAGCAAAAGGATTTGAGTATAGGAGCAGGGAGGTTCTACTGCAGTTGTACAGGGCCTTGGTGAGACCACACATGGAGTATTGTGTACAGTTTTGGTCTCCTAATCTGAGGAAAGACATTCTTGCCATAGAGGGAGTACAGAGAAGGTTCACCAGACTGATTCCTTGGATGGCAGGTTCATTGGCTATATTTAAGAGGGAGTTAGATGTGGCCCTTATGGCTAAAGGGATCAGGGAATATGGAGAGAAGGCAGGTACTGAGTTGGATGATCTGAGTTGGATGATCAGCCATGATCATATTGAATGGCGGTGCAGGCTTGAAGGGCCGAATGGCCTACTCCTGCACCTATTTTCTATGTTTCTATGTTTCTATGGTGTGACATGGAATGTGACAATGTGGGACGGTACAGAGGTAGAGTACGAGAGCATTACTGAACACTGGCCAACAACAGTGAACAGATTATTTGAGACGGCCATCTAGCATGCCAATCCCCTCATTGAGAATAGACACAAAACTCAGTGAATCAGGCAGCATCTGTGGGGAACATGGATTGGTGACGTTTCAGAATGCTGGAGTAACTCAACGGGTCAGGCAGCATCTGTGGAGAACATGGATGGGTGACGTTTCGGGTCGAGACCCTTCCTCCATGTTACCTCCTGCTCTCCGACTCTATGATGAACCATCACCTGCAGTTCCTTGCTACACAGACCCCTGATTGGTCTGCTTTAGCCTGACGCCGTATATGATGAACCATCACCATGCCGAGACATGAACACAGGCAATAGAACACTGCACTTCCTTAGCACAGCGCACCACCGTTAATTATATCTTAGATCCCCAGCATCTGCAGTATTCTGCCTTTGAATTGGGGAAAGATTATCAGAAGCTAATGACAAATATCTTCAACAACATTTCCAATTGCCTTTAAAGTTTCCTACTAGCTCAAAGACACACTCTGCCTAAATCAGATGCCAGATTAGTTGTGGTTGGAAATTCTGATTAATATCTCTGTAAATTGTGCTAATCTTCAAATTTGTTTCTCAGTGAGGAGCCTCTGTGCCAAAACCCAGATGACAAGACAGGCTGCCATCTGTGAGTGTGCTACACGCCAGCAACTTGGCTTCAGCTGTGAGTATAATTCTATTAATCTAACGTCCCGCAATGAAAAGGTGTGCCCGGGAGATTCCCAGCCCCAGATAACGACATGTCATGTGGGCTGCACGGTGGCGCAGCGGTAGAGTTGCTGCCTCACAGCGCAAGAGACCCGGGTTCCATCCCGACTACGGGTGCTGTCTGTATGGAGTTTGTACGTTCTCCCCGTGACCTGCGTGGGTTTTCTCCAGTTTCCTACAACAAAAACATGCAGGTTTGTAGGTTAATTGGCCTCTGTAAATTTTTAATCACCCCGAGTGTGTGTAAGATAATGTTAATTTACGGGTATCGATGGTCAGCATGGACTCGGTGGGCCGAAGGGCCTGTTTCCACACTGTATCTCTCAACTAAACTAAACTAAAGATAAATACAAAATGCTGAAATAACTCAGTGGGGCAGGCGGCATCTGAGTGCTGGAGTAACTCAGCGGGTCAGGCAGCATCTGTGGAGAACATGGATAGGTGACGTTTCACAGAGTGCTGGAGTAACTCAGCGGGTCAGGCAGCATCTATGGAGAACATGGATAGGTGATGTTTCACAGAGTGCTGGAGTAACTCAGTGGGACAGGCAGCATCTCTGGAAAGAAGGAATGGGTGACGTTTCAGGTCGAGACCCTTCTTCTCTACTGATGCAAGTGTGTGACGGCATTTCAACCTCACCGAGACGTCATGATGAGGATGGCAACAGCAGCAACTTCGCACAATAACGCCAAGCCCAGTTTCAATGAGGTCCCCCCCCCCCCTTATACTTCTAAACTCCAGTTTTTTTAAAGATTGTGCCAATGCGTTTCAATAGACAATAGGTGCAGGAGTAGGCCATTCAGCCCTTCGAGCCAGCACCGCCATTCAATGTGATCATGGCTGATCATCCACAATCAGTACCCCGTTCCTGCCTTCTCCCCATATACCCTGACTCCACTATCTTTATCTCTCCACTATCTAGCTCTCTCTTAGAAGTATCCAGAGAACCGGCCTCCACCGCCCTTCTGAGGCAGAGAATTCCACAGACTCACACCTCTCTGTGTGAAGAAGTGTTACCTCATCTCCGTTCTAAATGGCCTACCCCTTATTCTTAAACTGTGGCCCCTGGTTCAGGGCTCCCCCAACATCGGGAACATGTATCCTGCCTCTAGCGTGCCATCCCGGGACTGTCATATTGCTGTCCCACTTACGTGTCATTGGCACACTAATTACGCGACCTTGTGGTCGCGTTGAGGGGCAATGGTCCTGCGAAGGTCGCACGCGACTTCATGCGTCCGCACAGCCGTCTGGAGCGCATGACGTCATTTGAAGATGGACACAAAATGCAGGAATAACTCAGCGGGACCGGCAGCATCTCTGGAGAGAAGCAATGGGTGATGTTACGGGTCGAGACACTTCTTCAGTCTGAAAGAAGGGTCTTGGCCCGAAACGTCATCCATTCCTTCTCTCCAGAGATGCTGCCAGTCCCGCTGAGTTACTCCAGCATTTTGTGTCTATCTTCAATTTTCTTGGCCCCGTTCTGGGAGTAGAAGTGGGGGCGGATCCGGTCCGCAACGGCCATGAGCCCCAGGCCAAGTTCGACGATCATTTGCCTGCTTCTGCTGCTGTTGGAGGTGAGATGTTGCATCGCGCCAGGGTCTTGGGCCTGTCCCACTTTGGCCGTCAGTTACGCGACAGGCCGGTGGCGCGCTAAGATTTTGTTCGCTACAAAATTTCGGAGCGGCGCGCGATACCGCACACAACTCCATACCCCTCCGCACTTCTCAGTGGGACCGGCCCCGCGCGGCCACATAAGGACACGTAAGTGGGACAGGGCCTTTAACCTTGCGAACCTATGCTTTATTGACTGATGAACAAGGACCTCCCGATCCCGTTGTACTTCCCCTTTTCCCAACTACACCATTTAGGTAATAATCTGCCTTCCTGTTTTTGCTAGCAAAGTGGATAACCTCACATTTATCCACATTAAACTGCATCTGCCATGCATCTGCCCACTCACCCAACCTGTCCAAGTCACCCTGCATTCTCATAGCATCCTCCTCACAGTTCACACTACCACCCAGTTTTGTGTCATCTGCAAATTTGCTTATGTTACTTGTAATCCCTTCATCTAAATCATTAATATATATTGTAAATAGCTGCGGTCCCAGCATCGAGCCTTGCGGTACCCCACTAGTCACAGCCTACCATTCTAAAAAAGGGACCCGCTAATCCCTACTCTTTGTTTCCTGTCCGCCAACCAATTTTCTATCCATGTCAGCTCTCTACCCCCAATACCATGTGCTCTAATTTTGCCAACTAAACTCCTATGTGGGACTTTATCGAATGCTTTCTGAAAGTCCAGATACACTACATCCACTGGCTCTCCCTTGTCCATTTTCCTAGTTACATCCTCAAAAAATTCCAGAAGATTAGTCAAGCACGATTTCCCCTTCGTAAATCCATGCTGACTTGGACTGATCTTGTTACTGCTATCCTGTTACTTTCCCCTCCAGCGATGATTTGAATCCACTCTATCCAAATCGTCATCATTTTACATTCCGTGAATCGGACTACATTTTAGAACTCTAGTCCAGGTGAATGATTGTTGGAGGGACTTGCCTTTAGTAGGCCCCTCTTCTGCGTTCGCCATGAGATCACCGTGGTGATAAACACTTAGCAACAGTCAGAGCAATCTCATCTTCTGCATAAATCATTTAAATGGGATAAAAATAAATCTTCTGAATTAACATGAAATACAGATAATGTACTGATATCAGTGGTTGCCTCTTGTCAAGCTTACTCGCATTTGGAGAGAAAACAGACTGCTCTGGCTTTACCTTGCACTAAACGTTATTCCCTTATCGTGTATCTGTACACTGTGAATGGCTCGATTGTAATCGTGTATTGGCTTGATAGCACGCAACAAAAGCTTTTCATTGTATCTCCGTACATGTGACATTAAACTAAACCAAATCTGTAACCCTGCTGCAGGAAGAAAGTCTGAGCTGGAAATGCAGAGGACATTCATCAGGATGTTGCCACGATTCGAGCTACAGGCAGACGACAGGAAGGCTAGGACAGACTGAAAGGAGACAGATTTAATAGGAACATGAGGGGCAACCTTCTCACATGGAGGGTGGTGGGTATATGGCATGAGCTGCTAGAGGAGATAGATGAGGCAGATTCTATAACAACATTTAAAAGGCACTTGGACAGGTATATGGCTGGGATTCAGAGGGATATGAAGCAAATACGGTCAAATGGGACCAATTTAGAAGGGACATCTTGTTCGGCTTCAGCCAGTTGGGCTGAAGAGCCTGTTTCCGTGCTGTGTGACTCTATGGATGATTTAGGTGGAACAATAACTTGCCATGAATGTTCACGTTTATATTCTGATTGCCCAGGCCAGCTGTACATCTTTCATTTAGTCCCATTTCTAGAATCAATTATCAAATTTAACTGATTAATTATGATAGAAGTTTGTAGAAGTGCAGCATAGTGGATGTTGCACTAGTGATGTTCAACTACTAATCTCACTTGTCTGTTCATGGTTACAGGTGATGTAAATAAGCTCTGAACACCACTGCAGCTTAATTGGTGTTAGCAAGGGAGATTTGCTGATTGCACCCAAAAATCTCAGGCATCGAGATAATTCCCCGCTCAGAGTAAATGATTTCAGCAAGAAATAGGTTTTTCATGAATACTTTGTGGAGTGATGTCTCAATGGTGACACCTCTGGTGCGATAGATAACCAGATGAAAACCCTTTGTGAAGTAGCATGACACAAACCTGCAGAGACAAGCCGATATCCACGGCAATTTCTTTCTTCACTTGCTCCTCTGCTGGCCCGAGCTCCATATCACACTTAGTTTAGTTTATTATTGTCGCGTGTACCGAGGTACAGTGAAACAATTTTTTGTTGCGTGTTATCTAGTCAGTGAAAAGATTATGCATGCATACAATCAAGCCGTCCACAGTGTACAGATACAGGATAAAAGGAATAACGTTTAGTGCAAGATAAGTCTGATTAAAGTCAGGATGTGTGCGTATGAGTTATCGGAGTTCTGAACATAGAACAGTACAGCACAGGTACAGGCCCTTTAGACCCATATCCGAGGAAGGATGTGCTGGCGCTGGAGAGGGTCCAGATGAGGTTTATAAGGATGATCCCAGGAATGAGTGGGTTAACCTATGATGAGTGTTTGTTGGCACTGGGCCTGTACATGTGGAGTTTAGAAAACATAGGAAACAGCAAATAGGTGCAGGAGTAGGCCATTTGACCCTTCGAGCAAGCACCACCATTCAATATGATCGTGGCTGATCCTCCAAAATCAGTAAGTCTCTCGATTAAAACGTCACCCATTCCTTCTCTCCATAGATGTAGCCTGTCCCGCCGAGTTACTCCAGCTTTTTGTGTCCATCCATAACCAGTACCCTGTTCCTGCTTTCTCCCCATATCCCTTGATTGCATTAAGAGCTATATCTAACCCTCTCTTGAATACATTCCTTGTCTCCAGAGAAGCTGCCTGTCCCAGTGAGTTACGCCAGCATTTCGGTTTAAACCAGCATCTGCAGTTCCTTCCTGCACGATAACAAATCCTTACCCTCCCTAATCACAACATTAATAGTTATAGTTATTTTGGCATTGAATCAAAAAGTGTGAATTTTTTCCCTCTTGTACAATAATGTTCAAGAGATTTTGTTCAAATGGTCAGCATTTTCCATTTTCATTTCAGAAGGGGTTAGTGTACGATGAGAGGGACCTCATTGAAATGTACAGAATAGTGAGAGGCCTGGATAGAGTGGATGTGGAGAGGATGTTTCTACTAGTGCGAGAGTCTAGGGACAGAGGTCACAGCCTCAGAATTAAAGGACGTTCCCTTAGGAAGGAGATGAGGAGGAATTTATTTAGCCAGACGGTGGTGAATCTGTGGAATTCATTGCCACAAAGAGCAGTGGAGGCCAAGTCATTTAGTATTTTTAAAGTGGAGATTGACTGGTTCTTGACTGGTATGGGTATCAAAGGTTATGGGGAGAAGGCAGGAGAATGGGGTTAGAAGGGAGAGATAGATCAGCCATGATTGAACCATAAGAGGGAGGAAAAAATAGATCAGGGCCTTGATCGAATGGCGGAGAAAACTCAATGGGCCAAATGGCCTAAATCTGCTTCCATGTCTTCTGAACCATGTCTGTGCCAACCACGATGCTGATTTAATCTAATCCCATCTGCCGGCATGTAATCCGTATCCCTCAATAACTTGCCGAATCTTAGTTCAGTTTCGTTTATTGTCACATGTACCGAGGTACAGTGAAAAGCTTTTTGATGCATGCTATCCAGTCAGCGGAAAGACAGTACATGATTACAATCGATCCATTGACGGTGTGCAGATACATGATAAGGGAATAGTCCGAGCTAGATAGTAGTTCAGCACTGCTTTCTGGTTGTGCAAGGATGGTTCAGTTGCCTAAAAATCTTTGAAACATAGAAAATAGGTGCAGTAGGCCATTCAGCCCTTTGGGCCAGCATCACCATTCAATATGATCATGACTGATCATACAAAATCAAGTACCCCATTCCTGCTTTCTCCCCATATTCCTTGATTTCAATAGCCCTAAGAGCTAAATCTAACTCTCTCTTGAAAAAATCCAGTGAATTGGCCTCTATTGCCTTCTGTGGCAGATAATTCCACAGATTCACAACTCTCTGGGTGAAAATGTTTTTCCTCATCTCAGTCCTAAATGGCCTACCCCTTATTCTTAAACTGTGACCCCTGGTTCTGGACTCCCCCAACATCGGGAACATTTTTCCTCCCTCTAACCTGTCCAATCCCCTAAAAATATTATATGTTTCTTTGTAAATGACTAGAGCCTCGTGGGCAAGTGCAGAATGTTCCCACCTGTGCCCAGAGACTTCATAACTGCGTGGACAGAGTTTTATAAATGCAAACTCTTGTTGCTTTATTGCTGTTAAGCATAAACATTGACAAACGTGTCAATACCCAACACAACAAAGTAATATCGGAAACTTAGCAGTGATTGCGATATTGATTTCAGTGACTAGGCAGCAGCAGCAACCATGAAACCTTTGCTTACTTAAAACGAATATAAAGCAGTTTCCGATTCATTCACGCTACTGTTTTGCCACAAGGATGTTCAACATTTATTTTACACATTTGATAACTAACTAAATGAGCCCACTAATGTTCATACTTCTAATTACATTTCAAAATTAGTGCAAACGATTTGTTTTATAACAGTGAAGAGCTGTTTTTTGTGGGAATGTAATTCTAAATTAAAATGTTTGCAGTTTACACGTCAAAGCTTAATGTCACAGTAATTAGATGTTTTCTCACACACCACTTACAGGAATAAGGCAGCGGCTCAAATTCAAGGCCAGGGTACCACTCTGTTGTTTGGCGATGAGGGGCTAAAGAACCCCATTACCATAGACAATAGGTGCAGGAGTTGGCCATTCAGCCGTTCGAGCCAGCACTGCCATTCAATGTGATCACGGCTGATCATCCACAATCAGTACCCCATTCCTGTCTTCGACTCATATCACCTGACTCTGCTATCTTTAAAGGCCCGATGACTAGTCAGTGACTAATGGGGTACCACAAGGCTCAGTGCTGGGACCCCAGCTATTTACAATATATATTAATGATTTGGATGAGGGAATTGAATGCAACATCTCCAAGTTTGCGGATGACACCAAACTGGGGGGCAGTGTTAGCTGTGAGGAGGATGCTAGGAGGCTGCAAGGTGACTTGGATAGGTTGGGTGAGTGGGCAAATCCATGGCAGATGCAATATAATGTGGATAAATGTGAGGTTATCCACTTTGGTGGCAAGAACAGGAAAGTAGACTATTATCTGAATGGTGGCCGATTAAGAAAAGGGGAGATGCAACGCTGGTGGGACAGGCCCTTGACTGTGCATGTGTCATTCAACCCGTTTAACCGTGAGCAAGCCTGCTGTGTCCCTGAGTGGATTAAGTCTGAAGAAGGGTCTCGACCCGAAATGTCACCTATCCATGTTCTCCACAGATGCTGCCTGACCCGCTGAGTTACTCCAGCACTCTGTGAAACATCACCTATCCATGTTCTCCACAGATTCATAGCAAAAGGATTTGAGTATAGGAGCAGGGAGGTTCTACTGCAGTTGTACAGGGCCTTGGTGAGACCACACCTGGAGTATTGCGTACAGTTTTGGTCTCCAAATCTGAGGAAGGACATTATTGCCATAGAGGGAGTACAGAGAAGGTTCACCAGACTGATTCCTGCGATGGCAGGACTTTCATATGAAGAAAGACTGGATAGACTCGGCTTGTACTCGCTAGAATTTAGAAGATTGACGGGGGACCTTATAGAAACTTACAAAATTCTTAAGGGGTTGGACAGGCTAGATTCAGGAAGAATGTTCCCGATGTTGGGGAAGTCCAGAACAAGGGGTCACAGTTTAAGGATAAGGGGGAAGTCTTTTAGGACCGAGATGAGAAAAACATTTTTCACACAGAGAGTGGTGAATCTGTAGAATTCTCTGCCACAGAAGGTAGTTGAGGCCAGTTCATTGGCTATATTTAAGAGGCAGTTAGATGGGGTCCTTGTGGCTAAAGGGATCAGGGGTATGGAGAGAAGGCAGGTACAGGATACTGAGTTGGATGATCAGCCATGATCATATTGAATGGCGGTGCAGGCTCGAAGGGCCGAGCGGCCTACTACTGCACCTATTTTCTATGTTTCTATCTAGCTCTCTCTTGAAAGTATCCAGAGAACCAGCCTCCATCGCCCTCTGAGGCAGAGAATTGCACACTCACAACTCACTGTGTGAAAAAGTGTTTCCTCGTCTCCGTTCTAAATGGCTTATTCTTAAACTGTGGCCCCTGGTTCTGGACTCCCACAACATCGGGAACATGTTTCCTGCCTCTAGCGTGTCCAAACCCTTAATAATCTTATATGTTTCAATAAGATCCCCTCACATCCTTCTAAATTCCAGACTATACAAGCCCAGCCGCTCCATTCTCTCAGCATATGACAGTCCCGCCATCCTGGGAATTAACCTTGTAAACCTACGCTGCACTCCCTCAATAGCAAGAATGTCCTTCCTCAAATTAGGGCCCAACATTGCACTCAATACTCCAGGTGTGATCTCACTAGGGCTCTGTACAACTGCAGAAGGACCTCTTTGCTCCTATACTCTACTCCTCTTGTTATGAAGGCCAACATGCCATTCGCTTTCTTCACTGCCTGCTCTACCTGCATGCTTACTATCATTGACTGATGAACAAGGACCCCCAGATCCCGTTGTACTTCCCCTTTTTCCAACTTGACACCATTTAGATAATAATCTGCCTTCCTGTTTTTGCTACGAAAGTGGATAACCTCACATTTATCCACATTAAATTGCATCTGCCATGCATCTGCCCACTCCCCCAACCTGTCCAAATCACCCTGTATTCTCATAGCATCCTCCTCATAGTTCACACAGCCACCCAGCTTTGTATCATCTGCAAATTTGCTAATGTTACTTTAAATCCCTTCATTTAAATCATTGATGTATATTGTAAATAGCTGCAGTCCCAGCACTGAGCCTTGCAGTACCCCACTAGTCACTGCCTGCCATTCTGAAAGGGACCTGTTAATCCCTACTCTTTGTTTCCTGTCTGCCAACCACTTCTCTATCCATGTCAGCACTCTACCCCCAATACCATGTGCCCTAATTGTGCCCACTAATCTCCTATGTGGGACCTTATCGAATGTTTCTGATACACTACATCCACTGGCTCTCTCTTGTCCATTTTCCTAGTTACATCCTCATAAAATTCCAGAAGATTAGTCAAACATGATTTCCCCTTCGTAAACCCATGCTGACTCGGACCGATCCTGTTACTACTATCCAAATGTGCGGCTATTTCATCTTTTATAATTGACTCCAGCATCTTCCCCACCACCGATGTCAGGCTAACTGGTCTATAATGCCTGTTTTCTCTCTCCTGCCTTTCTTAAAAAGTGGGATAACATTAGCTACCCTCCAATCCACAGGAACTGATCCTGAATCTATAGAACATTGGAAAATTATCACCAATGCGTCCACAATTTCTAGAGCCACTATCTTAAGTACCCTGAGATGCAGACCGTCAGGCCCTCGGAAGTTATCAGCCTTCAGTCCCATCAGTCTACCCAACACCATTTCCTGCCTAATGTGGATTTCATCTGAGTTTCAGAGCATACACCACATCTATGGCAGTGAAATTCACAAAATGCTGGAGTAAATCAGCGGGACAGGCAACATCTCTGGAGAGAAGGAATGGGTGATGTTTCGGATCGAGACCCTTCTTCAGACCTTCTTGACCCGAAACGCACCCGTTCCTTCTCTCCAGAGATGCTGCCTGTCCCACTGAGTTACTCCAACATTTTGTGTCTATCTTCGGTGTAAACCAGCATCTGCAGTTCCTTCCTACACGTCCATGGTAGTCGCCTGTCTTGCGCATGGTGCTTGGTGAAGGTGACTACATCCCTGGTCACATCCTCCAGGAAAACCTTTAGCACCCCGCGCGGGTCACCTCGTAGATCACACCTCAGATCCATTTGACCTCGCCGCGCAGAGCCAGGCCTTCATGGTGGGAAACCCTCAACTCCATAACCTGGACAACCCAGCGGACCAAACGTTCTCCCACATGACCTTCAGTGAAGTCTGCTCACAGATCAAACGGTCTTCTATTTGGTTGGGACAGTGATGTTCTCCCCATGACCACGTGCGTTTTCTCCGGGTGCTCCAGTTTCCTACATTCCAGTGATGTGCAGGTTTGTAGGTTAACAAACTTCAGTTGTAAATTGTACCTTGTGTGTAGGATACAGCTAGCGTATGACTTAGACGCACACAAAATGCTGGAGTAACTCAGTCAAAGAGTCTGAAGAAGGGTCTCGATTCGAAACGTCACCCATTCCTTCTCTCCAGAGATGCTGCCTGTCCTGCTGATTTACTCCAGCACTTTATGTCTATCTTCAATGTAAACCAGCATCTGCAGTTCCTTCCTACACAACTGGTGTATGTGCCGGTTGGCATGGACTTTGATGCGTCGAAGGGCCTGTTTCCGCGCTGTATCTATGAAGCCTAAAGTCAGTAACTTTTATGTAACAGGTTTGGGGCAGTTATAAACTCATTCTAGTAGGTGGATGATTCCAGAGGTAGAAATTTCTACACCGCTTACAAAACAGTTTCCACATTTTTAGTGTTACCTTTCCATGACTTTGATTGAATAAAGGACGCCCGATATGATTAATTGCAACTTTATAATAGGTGGCTAACAATTTTCGACAGTAAATTCAATTTATTCATAATGTCCTGCCTCACGTAATAAATATAGTCCCTGCATGTCTTACTGACAGCAAGATTAATGTGGGGACATTCACAGTGTTTCACACAACAAGCACAGCCTAAGTATTGTAAATGGCTGCTGAAAGCCCAAACACCACGGTGATTTTGTACCCATCACCACTAAGATTAGAGAAGCTTCCACTAAAAATAGTTTTTCTTTTTAATTCTCAGTCTTTCATCCTTCATGCAGCGGTTAGCTCCTTTGTGCAGCTAAATGAACATTACAAAATATTGAATGAAAGCTCCAATGAGCAGAACAGAGCAGCAGTGTGCAATGCATGCACACCATTTGTGTGCGGCACAGTGGTGCAGCGGTAGAGTTTCTGCCTCACAGCGCCACAAACCCGGGTTCAATCCCGACTACAGGTGCTGTCTGTACGGAGTTTGTACGTTCTCCCCATGACCTGCGTGGGTTTTCTCTCCGGGATCTCCAGTTTCCTCCCCCACTCCAAAGACGTACAGGTTTGGAGGTTAATTGGCTTCGGTAAAATTGTAAATTGTCCCTCGTGTGTATAGGATAGTGTTAGTGGGAGGGATTGCTGGTCGGAGCAGTCTCGTTGGGCTGAAGGACCTGTTTCCGCGCTGTATCTCCAAACTCAGCTATAGTACAGTAGGCATTAACTATCTATTGATACGATGCTTTAATAAATGTACAGCAAAACTCTGTTAATTCCCAGTGCTAAACATCACTGCAGTTAAAGTATCAAATTCAATGTAAATTGTGCATTAACGTTTAGTTTAGTTTAGTTTAGTTTAGAGATACAGTGCGGGACAGGTCCTTCGGCCCACTGAGTCTGTGCCGACCAGCAATCACCCCTTACAGTAACACTATCCTACACAATAGGGGCAATTTACATTTCTACCAAAGCCAACTAACCTACAAACCTGCACATCTTTGGAGCGTGCCGCCCCAACATAACTCTAAACTGTCTTCACAGTTATGTTTGGTAATTTCAGACAACTATTCTGTTCCTGCTGCCCTCTTGCCGACCAACCTTCCCCTTATTCAACATCTCGTCCATCACCATCTTTCACCCGCACACTGACAATCCTCCCCAGCATTAAATCTCACTGGTATTCCACTAAATCACAAACCTTTCCTCCTCTCTCCCTTTCACCAAATCTAGAACTTTGTGGTGTCCCGATTCTTCCCGATTCTGGGCAAATGTCAGTGACTCCATAGACACCGCCTGACCAGCTGAAGATAGACGCAAAGAGCTCGAGTAACTCAGCGGGTCAGGCAGCATCTGTGGAGAACATGGGTAGGTGAAATTTCAGGTCGAGACCATTCTTCTGACTTCAGACTTCTTGAGTCTGAAGACCCGAAACATCACCCATCCATGGTCTCCAGAGATGCTGCCTGTCCCGCTGAGTTACTCTAGCAATTTGTGTCTATCTTCACTTGGTGAAATAGGGATTGATGGTCTGTTCCTGTTCCAATATTCCCTGTCCTTGAACCTATTTTTGTGGCATCAGTTTAAGTTGCATTAAAAATGAAGCAGCTTCTATTACTGCATGTTGTTAAACACTGTGACAACTGTGCCGGGCGGCTGGAAACTTTTATTTGCTTGCTGACAACAGGACTACCTTTAGTTTAGTTTAGTTTAGAGATACAGCGTGGTACCAGGCCCTTCGGCCCACCGTGTCCGCACCGACCAGTGATCCCAGCACACTAACACTATCCTAAGCACATTCGGGACAATTTACAATTTGTACCAAAGCCAATTAACCTATAAACCTAAACGTCTTTGGAATGTGGGAGGAAAGTGGAGCACCCAGCCAAAACCCACGCAGGTCACGGGGAGAACGTACAAACTCCGTACAGACAGCACCTGAGGTCAGGAGAGAATCCGGGTCTCTGGCACTGTAAGGCAGCAACTCTACCGCTGGGTCACCTGATGTGTCTGCTTGACTGTTCCACTTGAACCCTGATCTAGTCCCCACTTATTTACTGTCGTTCTCACGTTACCATCTACAAATTTGTTGCAGTGGCACAGTGGGTAGAGTTGCAGCATTCGGATTTCATCCTGACCACGGTTGCTGTCGGTGTGGAGTTTGGACATTCTCCCTGTGGCTGCGTGGGTTTCCTCCGGGTGCTCCAGTTTCCTAACACATCCCAAACACTTGCAGGTTTGTGGGTTAATTGACCCTCTGTAAATTGCTCCTAGTGTGTAGGGAGTGGATGTAAAAATGGGATTACATAGAACTAGTGTGAATGGGAGATCGCTGGTTGGCGTGGACTTGGGAAGGGACTGTTTCCATGCTGTATCTCTAAACTAAACTAAACTAAACTAAACTGAGCTCACTAAGAGAACTCGATCAGCTCCAAATACGCAAATAAGAAGTCAGAGGGTGGTGGATCTGTGGAACTCATTGCCACAGAGGCCGTCGGTGGATATTTTTATGGCAGAGATAAACAATTTCTTGATTAGAACGTGGATCAAAGGTTATGGGGAGAAGGCAGGAAAATGGGATTCGGAGGCAGAGATCGGCCATGATTGAATGGGCCGAATGGCCTAATTCTACTCCTATAATGTGTGAACGTGAAGAAATCCCATGAAGATGCCATCATTGCCTTGTGTTTGGCTGGGAAATGTGAGGCTATTCCATCATGCCGCTGGGCGTAACTGCTGGAACTCACTACCCAACAAGACCAACCCTTGCCACAAGACGTTGAGAAGTCACCACCACCTGCTCAAAGGTCACGCCAGGTCAACAATGTACACATTCCACACCTGAATCAGAGCAAGATAATACGTGGGTGGGAAATAATGTGAGGTGAGGTAATCAACTATTAAACTATTAGAAAGCTAACTGCTGGAAATCTAAGTCGTCAAACCAACAGCTCTATTTTTAACACAAATTATAGCTGGGTTTGCTGGAAACTAATAATTACAATAGTTCAGGCTGCTATATATTGCAACCAACAAACTAAAAAAACATGCTTATTATTCAAATCCTGTATTTAAAGAACAACATCTGAAATGGGAGAATTTAATGCTCAAACCGAAGATAGACACAAAATGCCAGAGTAACTCAGCGGGACAGGCGGCAT